>NC_046313.1:57219994-57538238 GCF_009819535.1 Lacerta agilis
AAGATCAGAATAACTCTCTAGCCTATGGGATTGGCTGATGTGATAATGTATGCAAGCTGGCCATTCATTCAGAAGTCACAAGACAGTGAGAGTGCTTTAGATAACTGAAATGTTAAAATCATTTGTGGCATCAGATACATAAATAGGCATAGCTGTCTATTTCAACCTGTGCACTCTGAAATCACTCAAACTGATTTGCACAAAGAACATGTGTTCCAAACCCCATGACATCCAGGAAAATGTGCCTGAATGACACACGCATTCTAAATGTTTGTGCAAATTCATATCAATTTTAAAAAGTTTTCCTCCCTCCGCCCTTCCAGGTATTTAACTGCCAGGTCCGTGCTAAGCTTATAGTAGCCAGAAGTATTGAAACACCTTTGACTACAAAGCCATACTCTAGAATTAAAAACATATAAGCATTTAGTTTCACAACTTAGCATGAATCTGGGTGGAACGAAATGGAGCATGCCCTGGCTTGTGAAATGTCAGTACTTCCATATGTCTCAACATCTTTTGGTCTTTCACAAGTCATACAGACACATTTTCATATAAAAGAATGGAGGTTTCAGAGGGAAAGGAAGGGAGAATGCAGAAAAAGACTAAGTTATGCAAGAAAAGGGCTAAGTTATGCAGAAAAAGTCATGCAAAAGAAGAAAGAAAGGGGGGGTGTACTATACCAAAGGGCAGAGCATATCCACACCATCCAGTTCAGGTAAACCTGGCTCCCCTTTAAAAATGAACTGTTAATTGAAAATGGAGAAATATACAGAAAAGTTAGTAAGAAAGAAAAAGGAAAGAAGGAACAGGAAAAAGTAAAGAAATAATTCAGAAGCTTACAGAAATGTTAAGCATGGGGGATCTCCGACCTGGAGGGCAAATGTGGTCCTCCAGGCCTCCCTGATCCAGCCCTTTGTACTCTCCCCAGGCCACACCCCTCACTGGCCCTGTCCCACACCCTCCTGGGCTGCTTTTCTTGTGTCTTTCACCTCTAAGAATGCCTCTTACTTGCCTGGAGGTAGGATAGACAGGTGTGTGTAGGACTAACTTCTGACTTTTGCATGGCCGAAATACAGCCTAATGTAAGAGTCACATCCATCGCTCCAACAATTTCCGTCTGGGGGCACACCCACTGGCATGTGACTCCCACATGCCTGTCCATGGCATTGAAGATATTTAAGGCCTCTCCACCCCGTTCCCCCCCCCCCCTTTTGTGATGTTTTTTGGTCACTTCTGCGTTTGGCATGTTGCACACGGTTGCACACATATCGGACATGTCAAAAATGGTCACTGCCTGTATACAGGACTGAAATAAATCAAAACTGGCTTGAAGAATGAACCATCTGTTTGTGCCTATTGTGTGCTTGGTTTCTGTTCTATCTTCCTACTGTTAAGCTGAGCGAGCAGTCACATTGCTTTTTTCATGGGTTTCTTTCTTTGATTGCTGATTTGCATATGAGGTGCCTTTCCCATTTTGTGTCTACCCTAAAACACGTACACCAAGAAAGTGACATTCCATCATCCTGATAAAAAGAAAGGGCAGTGAAATGGAACTACTGGCCTTCTGCCGTTATCCAAGTTCAAAGGAAACCTTTTTGTGCTTCAGATATCAAAAAGCAACGGAGATAATTTAAACCAAACATATATTCCCAGCAATATCAAACCATACCACTGGACAAGGCTGATCCAATCCAGGCGGCCCTGGCTCTCCCTTTTGCCCTTTTGCTCCTTTTCTACCTGGAAGTCCTCTTTCTCCCTGTGACACAACAGAAAAATCAAAGCTCTTTTATGATCTGAAAGACTGGAGTGAGAGAAATACCACCTGTTGAGTCCTGAATTTAGCGTCCACCTGTTTGCATTGTGTTAGACTTATATAAGTGGCTTATGTATCATGTGAAAGCTCAAATATAATACAGAAATTAACAGAGAAGCACCGGAAAGAAGGAATAACCTGCTATGTGCATGCAGCCCATGAGTGGTCACTTAAGAACAATCCTTGGTTTAGCACTCATGGTTCATTTGGTGAGCAGCAAACTACTAAGCTGCCTGGGTTTGGATGTAGTGCTTAGCCAGACTACGGCAGCGGAATCAGGAGCAGGAGAAAAGCAAAGTGGGACACCAAGAACAAACCTGGTTACCGCTCATAATGCTTTATACTTTTGCCTTGCATATGCATTCACCTACAAAATCTGGCATATAACCACATACTATTTCTAAAAATTTGAACTATCGGTAGCTTCAATTGAACAAGATATACAGTGGTACCCCGGGTTAAGTACTTAATTTGTTCCAGGGGTCCGTTCTTAACCTGAAGCGTACTTAACCTGAAGCACCACATTAGCTAATGGGACCCCCTGCTGCCGCTGCGCCGCCAGAGCACGATTTCTGTTCTTAAGCGGAGTTCTTAACCTGAAGCGTACTTAACCCGAGGTACCACTGTACTTGGGCTCCCCTGTCTTCAAAGATTAAAGGTGAAATATATGGCCCTGTTCAGATATGCAGTTAATAGATTTCTTGTATTAAAAGAATATACAATGACAAATCATCTATTGATATCTAATACTACTGATGTAGATGAGGGCCAACATTGATTTTTGGGGATGTTGTCAGTGAGTATGGACTTTTTGTGTGTGAACAGATGGATTAGAGGCAGACATTTAGTTCAGTGAATCAGAAGCAATACAGACCTTTTCTCCTCTCTCACTTTTTTCTCCTTTTTCTCCTCTTAGGCCTGGGAAACCCTGTAAGAGCAACATGGAAAAAAAGTATGTGCTTAGTGCCAAATAGTTCTGGTAATGAGGAAAAGGAAAAACAAGGTTGTGGTTGTTGTTGTTGTTGTTGTTTAAAAGCAACCACTATGAACTGAGACAATGAAACATTTTCAGAAAAAAAGTATGTGCATGTTTTGTACTAGTACTGTTTGTTTATTTCTTGCACCCCACTCTTCCTCATACAAAGCCCAGAACAGCTTAACACCATTTATAAAGTTCAGCATTAAAAACAAAGCTAGGCCGTGATTCACTACAAAGTGCAAAAAAAAAAATAAATCACTTGGGGTACAGTATCACTATTAAAACATTTCTTCAGATGAAGCACAAGGATGTTGCAGATCTTATACTACTACTCACATGTGGCCCAGGGACACCTCTTTCACCTTGGTATAAACCAAGGCTGGATCTACATTGGCCTTCTAAACGTTATTGAAGTGAACACTCTATAAGGTTCAGTGGCAGTTTCCCTTTGTTGGTGGTTCATTGCTCTGCATCGCGACAAGTTTAGATCCACCCCATATCAGGCAATAGGTCCACCTCAGCAGTACTAGCATCTGTTATGATTGCAAGGGACTCTAGGATTGCTGGTGGAAGTTGTTTCTGACTATGCAACCAGAGACCCTTGGCCAGGATAGGCGGATCTTAACCTGAGATGAAAGCATTTGCCCTGCTACACAGTCATGACCCCTCCCTCTGCTAATCATTTATAAGGTATGAAGAATTCTGTTTAATTGCTTCCTGCATTGTTTGCTGACATACTGATAGTATAGATAGTATACTCATTACTTACATCTAATCCTGGTTCCCCTGGCTTTCCCTAGGGTTAAGAGAAAGAAATAGAGACAGTGAACTGGTGAGAGTGGGAAACCGTGGGCAGGATTCAATTAATGGGTCCCATCAGAGGAAGTCGTGCGCAAGGACTTGTGCTTGTGAAATGGGGCTTCTCCCCTCCTCACCCTGTACAAACCATTTCAGTGCTGCCTTGAAATTGGCTTGGGGGTGGGGGTGGTTGGGATAACATCCACAACAGCACACAGAGGGAGGATATCATTCTGTCTGTTAAGCCAAAATGCTTCCCCTGATGGAACAACTGCCTTAGTGTTGAATTTCTCCCCATGTTAAGTGGGTTACATTTATGTTAAGCAGATACCTAGCTCCCTCCCATCGAAATCTGTAAGTATTATAAATGCTTTACTGAGTGGGTTCTGGCCCCTGTGTGCAGCATCTGGACAACACACATATTTTTGTTTTAACAGAACTTCTGTAATTTTAGTAACACAAAACAACCAAAGAGGAAATACTATTATCGTGTTGTTGTTTTTCCATTTTCCATTTTTTTCCATTTCTACAGATGAATCGTTTAAAAAACAAAACAAAACAGAAGACTGAATAATTTCACCACTGACTCAGATATGATGTCTATAGTTTGGACAAGCTAATCACATGCACTTTTACTGTAAGTAGACGATCAGAATTATCACTGCTGCAACTCTCTGCAATATTGATGGGAAGTGTCTGAGAAACAGACCACACAATAACTATGAGGTTTCAAAAAGGTGTCCGAAATCTGTTTTAAATTTCCATGTAGGTCTCAATAACTATTCTTATCAAATTCTCTACCAGTACAAGAATACTTAGAAAACAAAGTTTGCCTATAAGGAACTTTCATGTGACACAGAAGCTTTCTACTTCATTAAAATAATAGTACTTTCAAATAAAAAAGTACAGTTATGAGTAATTTCATATCCCTTTGGAGGACTGTGGTGGATAAGCGCATTAACCCATTTCCTATAGCAGATCTATATGCGTTCTTACCTTCTCCCCTTTGGTGCCTGGTAAACCGATAAGCCCAGGAGTACCAGCAGCACCCTAGAGAGAAAAGAAAACTACTAGAAAAAGGCTTGGAATATTGCTATTAAAGCATCTCTTCTGATGAAGCACAAGGATGTTGCAGATTTTATACTACTACTCACATGTGGCCCAGGGACACCTTTTTCACCTTTATGACCACTTTCACCTTTTGCACCCTTTGCACCATCTGAGCCCTGCATAAAAACAAATATGTTTATTAGGGTTTCAACTAGTTGGTTTTTTTTTAAATCACTTGTTTTATGCCCAATTCATTTTTTTCCAATTAAGTTAAAATGAAGTTTCATGTTATCAAAATTTCACTCAAGGTATCTTTTAAAAATACTAAAGGAAATGCAAGTCAACATAAAAATAAAAGCTCCCTATGATAATAATGCACCAGACCAAGAGTACACAGTACCAGCCTTGGTACCTGTTTACAGAGGAACAAGAGATTGCGGGGTGGGGAGAGATAGTAGAACAATGAAACACTGATCTTGGTAATAGCAGCAGCAGCAGCAGATTGTGTGGGAAAGGGCAACTGCAAACATACCCTTTATTTGCTTATATAAAGTTATACAAGCATATATTAAAAAAATAGATTGCATAAGAAAATTTCAAACCAAAGGTATGAGTTATGAACAGTATAATTCCGTTCCCGAATTCTTGCTTAGTTTCTGAAACTCACACGGTTTGAATCAGAAAGGAATTTGACTGGTAGTAGATTGGGCAGTGACCGAAAGATCTCAACCTATATTGGGTTCTTATATCTATCTGCCTGAAATAAGTATTTTGTACTGGTGTGCTGTAAGTTGGGGTTGGCCCAAGACATGTTGCTTCCCGAGCTGAAGGACAAGATGGCATCCCACCTCCCCATTCCATGTACAGATGCTGACTGGACTTGCAGCTTAATCTTACTTCAGTATTGGCAATGAAATAGGCTAAGGGTGTAGGAAAGGCTGTGTGGCACACACACACACACCTCTGTCTTCCAACAGAAGGGTAAAGCCAGGGGCCTTGGGTGAAAATAACATGGGAGGCTGACCCTGCTTCCTCCCAGAATCTGCTGACAGAGCTGGTTGTCTCATTCTGCCTAATTGTAGGGCAGGGCCTGCTCTAGGATAAGCCTAGGCTTCAGTGGTCAAAGTGGTTTGTCCTTGTACTCAGTTCCAGTTCAATTCATAAACTGTGTGGACAGTTTTAGTGACCCACCTTGTGTCCTTGAATTCCTTGAGGACCCTGCAAGATATCAATGATGCATATGAAAAAAGAAAATACAAAGGAGGTTGGGGGGGGGGAGTTGATCTGTAATTCAAGTCTTATCCTCAAATCATCAGTGTTTGTACCATCATATTTATCTTTCAGACATTTTATTTAGATGTAGAGAGAAACAGAAGCCACTCATGCAAATATGCCTGCACGATTCAGGGGATGTGGCTACAGTCTAGAGTAGACAGGCCTGTTTTCCTTTTTCTTTTTTAGAATGCTGTTACCTTAGTATGTTACTGGCCAACCTATAGTCTGAAAAGAATAAGGCACAAAGCTAGAACTTTAAATGCAGTTGTTCTACACCAGGTTTTGGTGAATGGTGAACGTCTTAAAGTTGTCATTCTAAAAGTATTCTTTAAGATTAAACCATGTAACCCATTGCATTTTTATTTAGAAATCTACATTATATTTCAGTGTGGAAGGAAGCTGTGAGCATGGAAACTTTCCTTTCAGACAGAAATATCAACTCTTAAAGCCAAGTGAGAAAAACGAGGGGGCAGCCATGTTTGTTCATCTCTAAAGTGAGGCTGTGTGTTTAATTTTTATATCAAAATAGATTGGTTGGTAAAGGTAACTGAATCCTGGTCCTGCCAGGGAAAAATGAGGATGAGAGGCAAAGTGGTCCATTCAGTTCATCTTTTCTGAATCTTGTCATAAAAAACTTACATCTTACCCCTTGCCTTTCTTTAAATATGAACAGGGAAAACAAGTGAAGAGCAAAACTGGTTGCTTCTGTCATGTCCCATTTGTCTTATAAAATTTAACAGTAAATGCATTAAAAACAGTGTCAATAAATGGCAACTCTAAAGGGAGTTTGAACAGCTAGAAGTTGACTGACATGCTGAGGATACAGAATCATGGAAGGTCTAGGAAACAGTGAAGTGAAATGTTTCAGCATGCTCTTGATAGTACCTGTCTTTCATTTATCTGTCAACTTTTAGCTTGCCTACCTGTTGAAGTAGGCAATGATGCAATATTCTGGTCAATATTCAAAAGGATTAACTTATTTATTTATTTTAAAAGATTCATAATTACAAGAGAAAATGGCATCAAGCTCCATTAACAGACTAAGGCAGATGTAAAAGTTATTTGCCTTAACATTAGAAATAACTGAAGGAAGAAAGGGAAGGATAACATTCCCCTCCCAAAGAAATCTGTAGGAATAGGCTCAAGTGTGTATCCTTTGGCAACAATATAATTAAATAAGATGAATAAATTATATTCAGCAAGAAGTAAAATACCAGAATTTCAAGCAAGGGCACATATTACTATGCCATGATCTCAACAAAGATATTTAATGTAGGTTGGAAAAACCACATGACATTTAGGTAATAGACTCACCTTCTGCCCCTGTATTCCTTGAGGACCCTAAAGACAGCAATAGTTCATTTGTTAAAGAATGTTTAAAGTATCCTAATACATCTTTCATGTACCACTCCTCTCACAAAGTTATACACACAGCTATCAAACTTCCTCTCAAGGTATAATACATTTGTTTGTATCCCCCCCACCATTATTGTGAGTTAAAAAACCCACCCCAATCAAAACAAAAGAAAAGTTTGATCTAACTGATCTAACTATGTATAATGAAGTTGTCAGGGATTCTAAACTTGTAGAAGGGAGCCTACCCTGACTTCACTGTCCCCTGCCAAATATCTATAAATATACTTCCTACGGGCAATGTGCATCCTTTACTGGAAAATGTCTTACAAATCTGTCATCACCAATATGTGTGTTACTACAAATGTCCACATTCAAACAGTTTTAACAAAGAGAAATAAATTTTAAGACTGAAAATGTTTAACAGTGTACATTGTTCACTTTTTATTCAAGCTGGAGCCCCAAATTCCCCTTCCCCAGATATGTGCTGAAATTACCACACAGCAGTTCTTACAGTCCACTTAAGTTCCTCAAGTCAATGCTCTGGTATGGGGTTGCCATCTGCTGGAAGGTTTAGGATCTGATCTAATGGCTAATTATATCAAAGGAAACCTTTGACTATCTAGATCTCTCCTATATATAGTCAGTGGGATCAACCTTCCTGTCAAACAACTAGAGTCAGCAGTAAAATGCTTGCTGAGCATATTGGGATCCAAGCTTACTGAAGCTTAGCTGTTCTGAGCATGCTCTCAGCGCAGCATCTATCCTGCATGTGTGCAGTGTGGCGTTTGGGCCTTTAGCACTACATTCTGTCACAAACATTTTACTTCACACAAGGAATCATTTCATAGCTGCATGGAAACCCTTGTTATGGGGTTTTGTTTTGTTTGTTTTTTTGGCTCCCAACTCTGCAGGGTGTCATTCCATGCTTATCCCACAGAAAAAAGTAGATAAAACATTAGAGATAAAATTATCTCATTTGCTAAAGTACTGAGTTGATTTTATTTTATTGCAACAACTCAAGTGATTAAGTATTTTAGATCTGCACACTCATCATCAACGGATCTGCATACAAAATAAACCTCCCTGGATAGGTTAGAGCCACAGAAATTCTAAGCTGGTAAATATCACAATCTGCTCTGAGTATTAAAACAGAAGACTTACCATAGGGCCTGGTGGACCTGGTAGACCTGGAACGCCAGGAGGTCCTGGTTCAGCTATAATCTGCACCTATGGATTTTTTTTACACAGTGAAGTGATTTGACAGAATACAGACTTGTACGGGCATGATAAAAAAAACAACATATTTAGAATGAAAAACAATTATTGGTGAATGAAAATGCTCTTAAGAAATATAGAGAACAAAGCAATTAATAAAAATGTTTTTTAAAGAACATTAAATAAAAAATATATTTTTAAAGTCAATCTTTTTAAAAAACATTCTTTTAAAAAGCTAATGTAACACATAATGAGCATGTTCCAGGTTATTACAGGTGCGGTATGCACATGCAATCAATACCCACAGGCTGAATAGTGCTCTGTTCTCCCCAATGCCTTGCTGGTGTGTGTGCGCACAAAGATGGCATGGCAGGCCATTCAGGGGAATGAGAGGCATATGTGTACTTCCAATAGCCTCTTTCTCAGCCACCCTTCTCACCTTGATGCATTAACATTAACCAAATGAATATAGGTGTGCAAGCGCCTCCCATTCTCCTTGCCACATTGCTTGTGCACAATTGCCACAGGTGAGGTAGGTAGCAAGCAGGGAGCTATTGAGCCTATGGAAATGCTCTGTATTTGGGTGCTGTGCCCACACAGTGGACTGGATTGGACCCAGTATGTATGCCGAACATATACTGTTTTATGAGAATAAGTTAGGATAAAAACAGAAGGCATTATTTAAGTTCAGTACACTTTGTGGTCATCATATGTAAATAAGGCTTGTTTGGTGTTGTTTTTTAAATGTAGATTTACCGGAGACTGACAAAGCCTACCCTTCACTCCAATTACAGAAATGCTTTCAAAAAATCTCTGTGAGTACAGGTGAGGATTCAGTGCACAACAAAACAAACTGTAGTTCCAGTGATTTCAAACAGGGCTTAAGCAAGTTTCACCGTGTGTTCAGAGTCTGGACTTAATAGTAAAAAACAAACAAACACTTTCTGAGATTTAAAACAATTTATCTCCTATGCAGTGGCGGAGAGCAGGCGGGGGCATGGCTGGCGCGCGTCCCAGGGGCGTGATGCGCACCCTGGGGGCGTGGCACGCTGCCTGCGGGGGCATGGTGCCCAGCGCGGGTGGGGGACAGCCACAATGGCACCCCATTGGGATCGCGTTGCCAGGGGCAGTGAGCTCCCCCCGTACTCCTCTTCCACCCTCCGCCAGTGCTCCTATGAGACAAAGCATAATTTCATTATTTTGGCACTGTACTGGCAGTGCATTCTTGGTACAGCAAGTTTATGTTTGGATCACAGATGAATACATTAGATTGACTGACTGAATGAAGTTCCTCTTATTCAGAAAGTGACCAATGTTTGAGTCTCTTGGTAGAGAAGAAATATCTATGTAAGTTAGAACTCGGGAAAGTGCCTTCAGTGAATACAAGAACCTATAATTATAGTTAGGCACAAGACTGAAATTTATTCTCTTGGCCATTTCTAAGGCTGCACTTCTGACCTCATTTCTGTATTTTAGGCAAACAATTTAAATTTGAATCAGATGTGATAATTTTTCACCCTGGAAAGCCTACCAGATATATTTGATTTATACACAGGTATTGGGGTACACAGATAGTTCAGGCAGAAAACAGCAGACATATATAATAATTGTTGTGTTGAAGAACATTCCTTGCCTGTAGGAAAATTGTTAGCATGTGAAGCAGTCTTTAGGTCATGATCTTTTTTTGGCAAGTGATTCTCATTGAAATCAACAGGACTTATTTCCAAATGAATGCATTTTGACTTGGGTTCTGAAAATACTATTAAAAGTAAAGACTGTCACAACATGTATTAATTTTGTTGTAAAAATTCAGGAACCTGTAATGTGGAGTCCCAGTGAAAGCAAAAGTCCTGTTTCATATTAAAAAGTGACTATTGTCCCGCCAGTGGGGTGACCCAGTGGAGGGCCTTCTCAGTGGTGGCACCCTCCATATGAAATTTGTGGCATTTGGAGGCATGCTATGTGCCATCAAATATTCAGTTTCATCATTTGCTTAAGGAGCACATCTTCACACAATGTGCCCCTCCTGATAGTGTTTGGGCATAGGTCTTTTGGATCTTTGGATTTGCGGTACAGCCCACAGGACTTTAATCTTACTGCTGATTTGTATGATGTAACGGATTTGGGAATTTTAAAGTATGTTTTACTATTGGCTCTGTGTTACTTTGTATTTGCATTGTGATCATTTCTTAATGGCGATATAAATACAAATTAAATAGAACAGATAAACAAAACACACGTCACTCTCAGTATGTTTACAACTTACAAGATCCTTCTCACAGGGAGCACCAGGTTCTCCTTTTGGTCCATCAATGCCCTAAATGGTAAAAAGAAAGAGTCTGGTGTATGAGGATGTATTTTAAGATATAAATTTGTGGAATAAGAAGGGGGTGGGGATTCTCTTTATCTAAACTAACCTAACCAACCTATTAATTTTCGGTGGGAGCTTTCCCTTGCAGGGCTGAACTTTTCTTGGCTCTGATATTGTGTCAGTTACAGGCAAATGGAAGGTGAATTATTTTCCCTCTGCCTGGCAATTCCAGCTGAGCTGTGCTAGGAAACTGTAGGCAGCATGACAGCACTGTAAATGGCTATATACAATGTGCTTGTTACTCTTGTTTCTTGTAGAAAGTTCCATCTATATAAACTGCTATCAGCCACTTCTTCATAAGTGAGATCTCATATGGATGTCTATGCACCCGCAACCCATGTCTGTGAGGCCAGTCACATGGCTCCTTCCCACCCAATCACAACCTTCACTCCCAGGAAGGACTAAAAAAAATTCAGCTCTCTAATTTGACTCCAGGATTCAGGTTCCTAACACTGCAGAAAAGCAGTTCCCATCCTGCTAGCATATGAATAAAGCCTCAAATGATTAAGAGACAGTGTTATCTAAAGAGTCACCTGTACCTGCCTGAACCTGCCAAAGCATTGGCTTTGGAGGCAAGAACCATTAGATTGTCAGGTAATGGGGACCAGCCTCTCTTCCATGCTTTTGGAACTCCCCATCCCAGGGAGCTAAGTATGGCTTAATCACTGCTAGTCTTTTTTTAAGAGTAAGACACATTTATTGAAGTTGCAGGTAGGTAGCCGTGTTGGTCTGCCATAGTCAAAACAAAATAAAATAAAAAATTCCTTCCAGTAGCACCTTAGAGACCAACTAAGTTTGTTCTTGGTATGAGCTTTGTATCTGAAGAACTGTGCATGCACACGAAACTTTGACATTTATTGTTTTGACATTTATTGAAGTCTGTGTGGGTTGAATTGTGCTGCACTTTTTCACGCAATGCACAGATAAGCCGTGGAAATTGCTCCCACAAGAGGCAGTGATGGCCACTAACTCGAATGGCTTTAAAATATGAGTAGAACAACATATGGAGGATACAGCTATCAACTGCTACTAGCTAGTGTAGCTATGCTCTTCCTCCACTGTCAGAGGCAGTGTCAGGTGAAGAGATTCACAAGTGGAATCAAGTAGGACACTCAGAGAATAGGATGCTGGAGTCTTGACCTAGAAGGGCCTTTGGCCTGATAGAGCAAGGCCTATGCTTCTCTTTCTTATGCATATGCTCTTAAGCCCCTGATATTTAACACACACAAGTGAAAATTAACTCCCCCCCCCCTAGTAATTAGCATCTATGGCAACCTTGTAGTCCCAAACTATGTTGAAGACAGACATACCGGTGGACCAGACAAGCCCATTTCCCCTGTCTCTCCTCTCTCCCCCGTTATTCCAGGGTTTCCTTGGTCTCCTTTCAATCCTTTCGGACCCTACAATGAAAAGGAACAGCATGTTTTCCCCCCTCATCACTAGATAGATTCAGAGTTATGAACACACACATTCTGCACATGCCCACCCAAAGTAGCCCTCCATATGCAGTAGTCTGCGAAGTCTGAAAAGGGGTTGGCGGATTTGGCAAGGGAAAATCAGGTCAGTATTATACACATATACTGACAGACACTTTCCTTTAACAAGTTTCTATAAGCTAAAATTAATAATTTCCTAATACAGCCTGCTAGAAAACATCTGTCAGCCCAGGAAACATATGTAAACAGTAGGTGCTGAATGGAAGCACCAGAAAGCTATTTTATTAAAAGAAATGACACTCACCGCGGACAAGTGGACAACAGAGTCACTGACTGTTACTTTGAGATGTAATTGCTCAAGTAACAACTTACATCTATCACCCCAGTCCCCTAACAAATACCCTTTTCCATTATGAGTGCAGATGCCGCAATAGAAAGAATGCTGGGAACACAGAGGGTGGTATTTTACTGGAGCATAACCAATGAAATGAATGGGCCTAACTCAGTCATGTTCCTTAATTTCAATGGGTCTCCTCTGAGTAAACCTTGGTTGAACACCACCCATAAACACAAATGCAGATATTTAAACTGAAGGATAGAATTTGAGGGGAGGGAGTTGTTTTGCCAAAAGAAGTCATAGGAACTTTAAAAAAGAAAAGAAAAGAAACCTCAGACTGCTTGTTACCTATCAGATTGCACATCTTGTCCAGATACTCGCTGACTTAGTGGGATGTGCAAAAACCTGGGGTGCCAAAATAGAACAGAAAGAGGAGACAGGCTGGACACAAATCCTGCTAGTGAACAGATGCTGAGAACTGCAGCAGCTGATGCCACCCTGACTGAGGGCAAAGTGGCCATTCCAGGCTACAGCCAAAAAGGGCCTACCGATCTCTTTAAACTGTGGACCATGACTTTCTCAGGGAGCTTCCATGAGGAGGCTCTATTTAGGAATCTGGCCTTGTTTTCCAAGCAACTTTATGAATTCCTTCAGGAATCTCCCTACCGCTCAGATTATCAGAGACACTATACCAGTCACTTACTGGAAGTAGCCCCTTCCTTAATGCTTTCACATACACACCCATTTCCCAGTCTCTCTCTCTCTCTCTCTCTCTCTCTCTCTCTCTCTCTCTCTCTCTCTCTCTCTGTGTGTGTGTGTGTGTGTAATGCACCTTGTATACCAAACAACTGTATCTGTGAAAACAGTATTTAGTAACAGATATCGAAAACAGACATACTGGGAGACCAGTCAAGCCAACGTCTCCTTTCTCTCCCTTTTGTCCTATGAGTCCGGAGCTTCCTTGGTCTCCTTTTGAACCTTTAGGACCCTGTAATTTAAGGGGGGGGGGATGTAAGGTAATTGGTTTTTAATTAATAGTATTCATTATTTTTCAGTGTTACTCAGTTAGAATATTTTGCATTTTGATTGCGTTAGAAGACCTGCTTACAATCAAACACTAATTAAAAAGTGGAATGGAATTTAATAGATCACGTGGATGTGACCACTTCAAAGCATAGGAAACATCAATAAAGATTTGGGCATGCACACACTCATCATGCACACAACAATCTTAAGTATTTATTTTGAATTACAGGTAGATGTAAATTAAATTATTGACTGCATATCATGTATCATGGAGGGGTGCTTAATAAAGACTCGAATGGAAAGATGCATCATAGGATAATGGCACTGCCTTCCTTCTCTGTGCTCAGGAATGATTGGAGGGTGGAGCAGAGCTTTAGTTCTGGTTGCTTGAAGACTTTATTTGGGAAATGACCATCAGGGGTGAACCTCGTAGTGTTACAGACCAAATCGTATCAAAATTAAAACCATTGCAATACACACACACACAAACACAAAATTATTGTCTTTGTATTCCTATCACACACATACACACACACACTCAACATGCCATGCAGATAAAAAATTAATAGGTTGTCTAGGATATGGAATGGTTGGAAGAACTGCAGGATGAAAACTTTGCAGTTTGCCTGTATTTGCCTTTGAAGACTGCATGCATTCCAACCACTTTAGTAACTCTTAAACATTTAATAGGTTGTTGTTGTTCAGTCGTTCAGTCATGTCTGACTCTTCGTGACCCACTTAATAGGTAGTTTCAGCCTATTACAGAACTTTAGTCACACAATTGAATACAAATTTATTAATAATGCTCCCCGTCCCCACCTTCTCTCCATCAACTCCAGGTGGGCCAGGCAATCCAAGTTCTCCCTGGAACAAAAAAAGGGATAAATCAGAGCAATGACCGTATCATGAATCTAACCAATAAAAATCTTTTTCCCCTCCTCCAAAGTACTATATATTGCAGTACTCAATATTTTAAAGGTGCATGATTAATGTTACATATTTCAAGTGAAGTGTCAAATTTATTTAAGTTGAGACAAAGCCCTATACAGCTTGTGACCTGGTGACTTTTCAATAAACCTTCCAAATAAAGATTAAGCTAGGTCAGCCCAAGACGATCTTCAGCTAGCATGTGGGCTAGCTGATCATTCAGTTCATGCCCAATGCCACTGCCAAAACTGTTTCATCTGGAACCAATAAAATTGTGGCCTAATTTGAATCCAACACTTGTTTCTTGCTTCCTTTGCCATCTGCACATTCCACCATGGTCTCACTATGCCTGGGCCCACAAACAAGTGATTATAGACACTTGTTAAAATTCTTCTCCCTTTGCTAATCTTTGAAACTTTGAACATGTTTCCCACAACTCTGACTCCCCCAAAGTTATCCAAGGGGATATGCCATTAACAGAAGATTCACATATAAACCAAGCTCAGTGTTGCCAAGCAGGTACTGAGTACAGCACAGAACAAAATACATTTTATGTAAAAGGGAGTAAAACCCAACCTTTGGTCCTGGAGCTCCTTGGGGGCCTGGGGGCCCTTGGGGACCTGGCGGGCCCTGGAACAAAAGACAGCAAATTATCTGTTAACTGCTGTTAATACAAACATTTTGAATTAACAGAGATGAAAAACAACTGGCAACAAAATCCATGGTTAGTAGGTCATCTAGTTTCCAACTTAAGTCCATTTTCCATAATGCAGATAATTTCCCCAAGAGGCTAGGAAGGGGATGATCAGAAACAACAGAGAAAGGTGGCTCCATGACCCCCTGCTGCTTTTTCTGCCTGTCTCCAAAGGAGTCTTCAGAATTCTCTATTTTTTAAATTAGTTTTTCCTTTATTACTCACAAGTATATCTTCATATCATAACTTTACATCTTACAATTATACATATTCTTGTTTTCAGAGTATGTTCAAAATTATTATTATTGTTGATTGACAAGTATTACTGTACACTAAAAAGAAAAAAGATGTAATTTTAAAATCATAATATTCCCCATAAATGAATGACCTCCGGTCTCTTCCATTTTGTACTAATAAACTTATTGCCTATATTTGTCCATTGTCTTTTTATTTATAATATTTTCTTATCTATTGATTTTCCCTTTAAATTTGTTATCCACAGAAACTACTCAAAGGCCGTTACCGTTTTCAGACTGCAGCAATTACTCTTCAAGTGTTCCTTAAAACAATTCCAATTTGAGACAAACTGCTGCTTGGATTTATCTTTGATTCTTTCTGATAAGTGGTCTAACTCCGCATACTCTGTTAGTTTTTGTATCCAATCAGATCTGGTGGGTACATGCTTGATAATTCTGAAGACTCCTGAAGACTTCCACAGCTGCCACCACAGGAGTCTTCAGAATTCTCAACGATCAGAG
Source organism: Lacerta agilis (assembly GCF_009819535.1). NCBI lineage: Eukaryota > Metazoa > Chordata > Lepidosauria > Squamata > Lacertidae > Lacerta > Lacerta agilis. The sequence goes on from NC_046313.1 coordinate 57,236,030, forward strand.
CACAGCTACACTTTCTCCTGCAGATGACTAGAGCAACACCTAGCTAGGACAGAGGACAACTCCCGTTGGGAGTTCCACCATCTTAATGTAATGATGACGGGAATAGTGAGCCAAACGTAAGCACTCTTAAATCCCACTGATTTCAACAGGAGTGAAGCATGTTTTCAAAACAATGCCTAATGCAATTTTAAAGAAGCAAGCCAGAAACTATGAAACAAAGCAATTACTGTAAACACATTCATTACTTGATTGTCACTGTGTCTGACACACATCTATCATGCTGCCAATGATTCAAGCTAAGGGATTATGTCATTATTTTGTTAACAGAAATCAACGTTTGGTAGAAAATTTCTGAGGACCATGATCCAAAAATCTAAAGCAGAAAAGTCACATGCGAGGCCATTAAAAAAAAAAAAAAATCCACACAGGCATCTGGCACATTACAAATTTACCGTCAATCTGAGTTTCCCTGCAGCCTGTTATAAAACAGTTAGAATAGTTTTCAAATGTATTAAGAATTAAATATTTATGCTATTGAAATACTTTTCCAATTGAAAAGACCATCATCTAAACATTTTTTATTGTTGAGAACATTATTATATAACCCCCCCCCCCCATTTGATCTGAAAGGACAAACTGAAATTCCACCCCAATCAGTCTTCTTGCATTCTTTATGGAAGTTACAACCCGCAAAGTAACAAAGAGCTGCTTATTTCATTTGTGAGTCACTCCCACCAGATGTGCCTGAATTTGCCTACAGCTGTTTCTAGTGGTTTCTAAAAACAGTTTTGATGGTCACCACACTGAACAGCTCAGCTGCTTTTGAACTATTCCGAAACAAAATAAGATACCACTATGGGCACAAATTACGGTATTGCACTAGCCTAGCATGTACAGTATAAAGGATTCCACATTTGACTCTCACTTCCTTCCAGAGCATCCAAACATTGTTGTCTTGTCATAACATTTCTCTTTCAAGGTCCTTTGCCCTTGATTGTCCCTTGCTTTTTATGACAGATTTGGCAGTGGAGTTGTAGCAAAAAGCTCTGGCAACATGGAGAGTTTGCTATGGCTTCTGTGGACCATGCCCAAATTCCTCAAACTGGCTTGTATGTTGGACTTTGGATTCTATTTGAGTATCAATCTTGCCATCATGTCCTCCTTTGTAGGCTTTCCAAAGGTGGGAAACAGGACATTGAGCCAAATCACCCTTTGGTCTGATGTATCAGGGCTCCTCTTATGTTACTAAAATGTAGTGCCACTTCATGTTGAAGCAAATTGTATAATTATCACATTATTATCATAAAGGTTACCTTGAGAGCTTCCAAGATTCTACCATCGTAGTCTATTATTACTGTATCACCCTGTTCTCCTTTCAGGCCTGGAGGACCCTAAAAAAGAAAAGAAAGATAATTGTAAACTTTATGGGAATAGAAATAATTTTCTGCTTTTCACATGCTATTAAGAATTCACAGCAAATTCTAGTTTCATACTTAAATAGGTACTTTAATTGCTACAGTCTAGATAATAACTGTTCACTGGATGAAAGTGGAATATATCACCTATGCTGTGACAGTACCATTAAGGCCCATTGGGTACTGGAGGTCCTGCTCTTAGAGCCATCATTAGTTAAGATAACCTTGGCAGATGCTTTTGCAGTAGTAGCAACACAACTATGGAATTCCTCCGCCAGGGAAATCCTCCAAGCACACTCTCAATGTCATGAGCTATGAAAATATTTTTGTTCCTCTATGCTTTGGCACACCAATCCTATGCTTGTCTACTCAGAAGTAAATAAGAACTCAGATTCCAAAGGAGCTTATTCAAAGGAAAGCAGCAAAACAGTGCAATTCTCTATGTATATCTACTCAGTAGTAAATCCCCTTTGAGTTCAATAATGGAACCACTCAGCTAAGTGTGTCTAGGGCTGCAGTCTAAATCTTACTGTCTCTTCACACATCTTGCACCCACCTCCATCTCTGTTGGACCTTTTCTCTTAAACCCTCAGCCCCCTCCCCGGCTCCAGCCTCGCAGGTGGAGCCAAACCCCATAAATAACTGCCGCCTCCTCCTCCTGGATCAATCTCCTGCCCTCTTCTCTCTGCAACACACTCATCAGAGCGCTGCCAGTCCCTGACAATGATTCATGACATAGGTCCTGGTGCAAAATGATTTGAATGCACTCCAATATGGAAGGCAGAAATATCATAGCACATGGAACCTCCCTTTGAGGTTTTCAATGGCCTAAAAAAGTCAAAACTAGTACCCAACCCATTTTATAAGTCCACACACAAATGTCAAAGACTGAAATTCAATGAAACAAATTTCTACTTCAGAATATTTATACTGATTGTATTGTCAGCTGAGTTGGTGCCAAGGGACAAAATCCCTAGCTTTTGCATAGTTAATTTATCTTCCACAAATCTCACAGTGTATTTTTCTTTCAGCTTGAGCGTTTATTTTAGGGAGCTAAAGAAAGAAAAAAAGTAATTCATACCCTTGGCCCAATGTATCCATCTGCTCCTCTTTCACCAGGTTCACCCTGAAAATAAATGTTTGTTACTCTAAAATATTGATTCAGAGACAAGATACGTCACATATCTATGTGTCTTGAGGAGCACAGCATAAAGCAATAGCAGGCTTAGAAGACTGTCACACAATCCAGCTGCAAAACAAATCAGCCAAATCAGATACAAGATAATAAAACCGCCCTGCAGGTTTTAGCGTAACAATATGCACACCACACTGCTGCAAAACCAACTAACTTTTGAACAAGAAGTTAGCCTGGCATATAAACTTAATCGTGTCGTGATTATACTTTTGCTTTCACATATTGTATTTTGTGCTTGCATTGTTTACACTGTCAAATATTTCTTTTTGTAATCTCTGTAGTTTATGAAAGATTAACATGGCAAGTAGCAAAAAGACAGAAAGACACTCTAGCACGTCAAATCTTTATAAATTAAGATAGTTGCCATATTTAGGTATGTTTAGCTACGTTCTTCAGTTTTCTAGCATAAAAAGAGCTATAACCTAATAAAGAGGGAGGTAAGTTTGATGCAGACTTCATGAAATACAGATCAACTCTAAAGATTAGCAACTTGGTTCAATGGACATAGTAAAAACAAATGTTTCCTTTTCTCTACTTCAAGATGAAGACTCGTTAAAAATTACATAATCAGTTCTAAAATGTCTTATCTTGGAATGAACAAAGAGGCAATTAAAAGAGCAATCGTGGTGGTTTTCTCCCCATCTTCCTAACTGATCGAACAGAGAAGCATACCAATGAATGTTGCACTGGTTCAAGCCATCCCTTTTTGGTCCTCTCTGCCGGCTTGCTCCACTTCCTCCTTCAGTGGAGAAAAGCTAGTAAGTTCAGCTGGGTCATATGTCAGGAGCATCTAGCTCAATGCAGCTGGCCAGTTTACTGTTTTATCATTTTATATTATACCTATCCTCTTTCCTGGAAGACTGAAAAAGTAGGAGGCTTAAATGAGATCTGCTGTTCCTAGAGTAATGCAGTTCTGTGTGCATCATGGCAGGTTTTTAAAAATGCAAATTGTAATTGCTTGGTGGGCAGGATAATTACCAGAGGCAATATGGAGAGGGAATTGAATTCTGCTGTGGTCCAGGGAAAACAATCCCCTTCTGTATCTGGCATTTTATTTCAAAGGAGCTCAGTTGGTTAGAGCCTGGTGCTGATAATGCCAAGGTTGCAAGTGTGATTCCTGTATGGGACTGTTGCATATTCCTGCACTGCATGGGGCTGGACTAGATGATCCTCAGGGTCCCTTCCAACTCTACAATTCTAGGATTCTATGAATCAAATAGGGATTTTCAGAGGAGATTTCCTCAGCCCCTCAGCAGAGGAAGAAAGGGTTAGATTCTTTCTCCACATTAGCTCTGACATTACTAATTATCAACAACCCCCCTGAAGCAATTTGCATTGCAAAAAACATGCAGGTTAAATGCAAACACACTTTTAACTCAAGTCCTGACTGGGCGTCCCTCTTAAATGGAGATTATGATTTTTTTATAGTTCATCTATAGGTCTTCATTTTGCTTTGAGCCTGACATTCAGAATAGAATAGGGATCACCACCCCTTTCGGGTTTGTGGATACAGTTGCAAACTGAAGAAATTTAAATTCTTTTTCTCCAAGCCTATTTTTGGGGGGTGGGCAGTGTAAGCAAGAGCACCCCGGCTGCAATCTCCAGAAAGATCCTCCCCACAAAAATCCCTCAATGTTGGACACTGCATTGGTGACCCATGGAATAGAAAATCTTCAGGTAGCCTAATAAAGAAACCTGCAGCTCATATGATGCAATGCCCTAGAAGAGGCTGATTACAGATACTTTTTTGCTGTTTTTTTGTTTTTTGAAAAGGAACTCCCAACTGTTGAAAATATTTCAGTTCTCTATTTTCCTTGGGCTAATGTCATGCTGGTCATGCGAAACAAAGATACTTATGCTATTTTACATTCCATCCTGATTTCATGGTACAGTATTTCCAAACTAACCTATTTGCTTTTCTTGATAACAAATTATCAAATGAAAAAACCTTGAGCAACTTGTGCTTATTATGTCAAACTTTTTATTATTATTTTATTGCTCATTATACAATGATCTAAGAGTGATATATCTTATGAAGCTGTTAGAGCCTTTTATTGAGTTTTTGGTTTCTGTTGAAGTTTTCTTCCTGTTACCAGAGCAAATAAACATGCCATCTATGAAATAATATCATTTGCTGTAGGGACTTATAAAATTTGTACACTCCGTTGTCATTTCCTGTACTGGTAATCAAATTATTGAATTACTATGCATGTCTTTATGTTAGAATGATTCTACATTTTATTTCATAAAAAATTAATGCAGTATTGTTTGTTATCCTATATTAGCAGAGAAAATGAACGTTCTATCTTAACTTGCCTTCATTTGGCAGTTTGTGTTACAATTTAATAGTGCCTGTTGTGGAGGACAGAGCTCCATAAGTGCAGGATAAAACATTCAAAGAGGTTTGTGGTCACTAGATATGGGAAGTTGGATGTGCAGCACTAGTAGCCCTGCTAGCACACTAGCAATTTCTGATAGCCATGTGCCAATACCAGCCAAAGCTCATTCCATCGCCATCCTCCCATGTGGAAATCCAAGTGCATACAGCTCTTTAAACCACACTAGCTGCCCTGCTTTTCAGCATTTGCCATCACATAGACAGAAGGGCTCAAGCTGTCTCACCAATTCAACATGAAACAGAATTTCATGTGAACCTGGACCTCACCATTTCACAGTAAGCATGCAGATACCCTGCTCTGCACCATTCATGTCTTCTGCGTGTTCCAAAAAGTAAAACATACACCGAGAATCATATGGAGAGGAAGAGGCTTGGGAGGGGAAGGAGTTACATAAGAAAAGAAGCAATTGGGGAGCAGATTAAGCAGGACCCTCTCAACACCTCTCTGATCCAAAATTTTCCTGAAAGAAAAATGACCACCTGTGTTTTGCTGTAGACATTTGATTACCATGTTTCATTTTGCTCTCTGTTACCAAGCAGGGTTAATACTAGTCTTGGGCTATGATCCAAGGGAAGTCTTCTACATGTGGAATTTTTCAGCTACAAAAGTTTCCTTCAAACGTCTGATAAACTGCTCCTGAATGTTGGAGAGCATGGCAGTGAAACATCCCATTAGATGTGAGAGGATGCTGCTGTAAATGCAAGTTGCAATTTCATTGCGAATGAAGCATTTTGCATGTGTGCTTGGGCCACTCTGTTCATATCCAGACCTTACTACCCTTCCCATTTGGTACTTACCTTTGGCCCTGGTAGACCATTTATGCCATTCACTCCTATTGGGCCAACACTTCCTGGTTCTCCCTGTAATGTTTGAATGAGGTGCAATGGAAAACTCTCAGTTTCTAAGCAGGCCAGGTGCTAGTCTCACTATCCTTTCCAATGTGATACTTACCTTTGGCCCTGGAAGGCCATCTATGCCTTTCTCTCCTGTTGGGCCAACACTTCCTGGGTCTCCCTGTAATGTTTGAAAGAGGTGCAACGGAAAATTCTCAGTTTCTAAGCAGGCCAGGTGCTAGTCTTACTATTCTTTCCCATGCACCACTTACCTTTGGCCCTGGTAGACCATCTATGCCTTTGTCTCCTGTCGGGCCAGGGCTTCCGGGTTCTCCCTGAAATGTTTGAAAGAGGTGCAATGGAAAACTTCCAGGGCTGGATCCAGATTCTGCTAGCAGAAGCCCGCACAAGGCATTCTACTAGCACAATTTCCCTCCCTCTCCTCCCCCTGTGCCCTGCCATTGGCTGGAGTGGGTGGGAGAACCCACCGGTCAGTGTAGGGGGTAGGAGAGGGGAGATTGTTTTGTTAACCAAGCAGAAATGCTTGCATTAATATGAGTGATGCCCTAACCTCACTATCCTTTTCCATATGCTGCTTACCTTTGGCCCTGGTAGCCCATCAATGCATTTGTCTCCTACTGAGCCATTGATTCCTGGTTCTCCCTGCAATATTTGAAAGAGGTGCAATGGAAAACACAGATTCTAATCAGGGCATGCGCTAATCTTACTATCCTTTCCCATGTGTTGCTTACCTTTGGCCCTGGTAGACCATCTATGCCTTTCTCTCCTATTGGACCAGGGCTTCCTGGTTCACCCTGCAATGTTTGAAAGAGGTGAAATGGGAAAGTCTCAATTTTTAAGCAGGGCAATAAGACCAGTACAAGCAGCTGGACATCTGGGAGGCTGGGTAAGAAGACTTGCCACCACTGCCCTCCTCAGCATTGCCCTCTGTTTCTGTCAGCCTCCTCTGGAGGACAGATGAGGAAGCCAGATGTGAACCATCTAGTTAAAAAACCATTCTTCTGCTGTACTGTCTGTTAACTTTCATTTTGCTCTGTACTTAGGTGTTAGGTCTAGATTATTTTTTCTGTAATACTGAATACAGTATATTCTACGTTTGTTGCTGAATCGTTGTTGTGTTTACAAAACTGGTTTCTCAACAATCAATGTTTTGCTGTTTAATAGGAAAAAGGGAATTTGTTGTAAGCTGCTTTAGGAACAGCTCACTGTGCAAAGGTGCCATATACATAAACTTAAATGAACTAAACAATCTTACAATCTTTCCTGTGCTCTGCTTACCTTCGGCCCTGCTAGACCATCTAAGCCTTTCTCTCCCACTGGGCCAATGCTTCCGGGTTCTCCCTATAATGTTCGAAAGAGATGCAGTGGAAAACTCTCAGTTGGTAAGCAGAGCGTATGCTAATCTTAGCATTCTTCTCCATGTGCTGCTTACCTTAGGCCCTGGTAGCCCATCTATGCCTCTCTCTCCCACTGAGCCAGCGCTTCCTCGTTTTCCCTGTGTTGTTTAAGGAAGGGCAATGGTATTCTCAGTTTCTGAGCAGGTATCATCAAGTCTTAGTATATTTTCTGATGTGCTGCTTACCCTTGCTCCTGGTTGCCCTTTTATACCTTTTTCCCCAGTCTGACCAATGCTTCCTTGATTTCCCTGTAGTGTTTGAAAGAGGTGCAATGGAAGACTTTAAGTTTTTAAGCAGGGCATGTGCTAAATCTTAGCAGTCATTCCCATGCACTGCTTACCTTTGGCCCTGGTAGCCCATCCATGCCTCTCTCCCCTGTTGGGCCAATGCTTCCCCGATTTCCCTGTAAATTTTGAAAGAGGTAGAATGGAAAACTCTTGGTTTCTTAGCAGGCTATGTGTTTAGGATCTTGTTATCCTTTCCCATGTAATACCCACCTTTGGCCCTGGTAGACCACTCATGCCTCTTTTCCCCACAGGGCCAATGTTTCCTGGTTCCCCCTGTATCATTTGAAAGAAGTGCAATAGGAAACTCTAAGTTTCTAAGCATGGATTGTGCTAATTTTAGCATTCTTTCCCATGCACTGCTTACCTTTGCCCCTGGTAGACCATCTATGCCTCTCTCCCCTACTGGGCCAGGACTTCCTGGTTCTCCCTATAAAGTTTTTTAAAAGGTGCAATGGAAAACTCTGTTTCTTAACAAGACATGTGCTAGTATTTTATCAACACTCCCATGTGCTCCTTACCATTGCCCCTGGTAGACCATCTATACCTCTCTCCCCTACTGGGCCAGGGCTTCCTGATTCTCCCTGTAGTGTTTAAAAGAGGTGCAATGGAAAACTCTCAGTTGTTCACCAAGGCAAGCAGTAGTTTTTTTTATTCTTTCCCATGCACTGCTTACCTTTGGCCCTGGTAGACCATCTATGCCTCTCTCCCCTACTGGGCCAACACTTCCTGGTTCTCCCTGGAGTGTTTATAAGAGGTGCAATGGAAAAATTTCAGTTTCTGAACAAGACACGTGCTAGTCTTTTATCCATTCCCATGTGTTCCTTACCTTTGGCCCTGGTAGACCATCTATACCTCTCTCCCCTACTGGGCCAACACTTCCTGGTTCTCCCTGTAGTGTTTAAAAAAGGTGCAATGGAAAACTCTGTTTCTCACCAAGGCAAGCACTAACTTTTTTATTCTTTCCCATGCACTGCTTACCTTTGGCCCTGGTAGACCATCTATGCCTCTCTCCCCTACTGGGCCAGGGCTTCCTGATTCTCCCTATAGTGTTTAAAGGAGGTGCAATGGAAAACTCTCAGTTGTTCACCAAGGCAAGCAGTAGCTTTTTTTATTCTTTCCCATGCACTGCTTACCTTTGGCCCTGGTAGACCATCTATGCCTCTCTCCCCTACTGGGCCAACACTTCCTGGTTCTCCCTGGAGTGTTTATAAGAGGTGCAATGGAAAAATTTCAGTTTCTGAACAAGACACGTGCTAATCTTTTATCCATTCCCATGTGTTCCTTACCTTTGGCCCTGGTAGACCATCTATTCCTTTGTCTCCCATTGGGCCAACGCTTCCTTGTTTTCCCTGTAGCATTCAAAAGAAGTGCAAAGAACACACTCATTTTCTAAGAAGGGTGTTCATCAGGTTTTTTTTTGTACCATTCAAGAAGATGCTTACCTTTGGCCCTGGTAGACCATCTATGCCTTTCTCTCCCATTGGGCCAACACTTCCTGGTTCTCCCTGTAATGTTTGAAAGAGGTGCAGTGGAAAACTCTCTGTTTTTAAGCAGGCCGGGTGCTAGTCTTACTATTATTTCACATGCACCACTTACCTTTGGCCCTGGTAGACCATCTATGCCTTTGTCTCCCATTGGGCCAGGGCTTCCAGGTTCTCCCTGTAGTGTTTAAAAAAGGTGGAGTGGAAAACTCTTAGTTTTTGAGCAAGGCAAGTGCCAGTCTTTTTATGCTTTCCCATGCGCTGCTTACCTTTGGCCCTGGTTTACCATCTATGCCTTTGTCTCCCATTGGGCCAACGCTTCCTTGTTTTCCCTGTAGCGTTCAAAAGAAGTACAAAGAACACTCTCATTTTCTAAGATGGATGTTCATCAGTTTTACTGTACCATTCAAGAAGATGCTTACCTTTGGCCCTGGTAGTCCTTCATTGCCCTTCTCGCCTATGGGCCCAATACTTCCTTGTTCTCCCTGAGATTAATACAAATTAAGGTGAACATTACAATCTTGCTTTCATCCCAAAGTCCAAATATTGAGCATCCTTCAAAAAGAATTCAGGCTCTAAATGACAGTCTTTAAACATGGTACAGCTGTTCTGCTGGCTATCCAAGCTATTCTTTAAGAATGGTTGAGCCCCATAGGACCACAGTGAAAGGGAAAAACAATCTTTAATTTCTGATTCAGTTTGCTCTATGTAGTGTAGAATATGATCTTGCTTTATGACTCTCAATCACCAAATATGTTTAGGATTGAAATTTAACACGATCAGCCTGTATGCCAATACTGCATTGATTCTACTTTGTTACCCATAATATATATGATGGTGGGGGGAGCTATAAAAAAGGAAGTTTACCTTTGGCCCTTGAATCCCTGGTTCTCCTGGGATTCCAGCATCACCCTGATGAAATAGAACACACATAGGTGACACTGAAATACAAAAGTGCATTAAGTTTCCCAGGGTCAATGCTGGCAGAAGCTCAACAGTTCACACTGTAAGCCTAACCAGAAAAGCAACTGCCAAATATTTTTGATCCAGAAGTTGGGACTTAATTTCTAACACCTAATTTCTAACTGTTCAGAAGAGAAAGAGAGAAAGAGAGAAAGAGATTTCATTTACTGTATTAGCTCAGAGTAGCCTTATTTGCAGTGTGGATAAATCATGAAGACATCGCTCATTATCTGTGGAACACACTGAAATTTAATCTTTAAATGTGTTTCCTAAAAATACTGTAGCCATATGTTGTGTGCAGTTCTGAACAGCATGCATTAATAATAAAGTGTTTTCCAACTTGGCCACAGCTACTTGGTGGCCCTTCTAAGGTCCATTATATGGAAAAGGATCTTTCGCTAATACAGTCCAAAATAAATACACGTATATCCTGCCCCTGACTCAGCTGCCTTGGAGAAATGGTATACAGATATTTGCTTCTTAAAAGTCCAATCCAGATATTAGCAAACAACTCCATATGGATAGTTTCTAGTTGTGATTGCTTCTTGCGGCAAGAATGGCAGACTGTTGCACCTTGAATACTGTTATGGCAAAAGCTTTCATGTATTGGATCAGCTTCAGGGATACAACAGCATAGAGTGAATAATGTTTGATCTATCATATCTATGGATGGGTGAGCACCATGTGATTAGTCCTGCTTACAATGCAATACTGTAGTTACACAACTCCCCTGTAGTTTGGGATGTTGGTGGATGCTACTGAAATCTCGAGAGCTTTGCTCCTCCCTTGCTCATTCTGTGGCTGCTCTGGGCAAGAAACAAACCACAGTCTGCTCTGGATCAAAGGATTGCTTTCTGCTATTGTATTGCTTTTTTGTTTTTTGTTTTAAAAAAGATTATTTTAAATGTGTTTTGTAGTTTTAAATGCCATGTTATTTTATTTTCAACTAGGAGATACTTTGTGACTCTGTTGTGATAACTGAATTGTGAGGTGGAAATAGATAGATAGATAGATAGATAGATAGATAGTAGGGGCAGGGTTGGGAACATTATGTAGATAGCATTTGAAAGAAAGAAACATAAATACTGTAACTTACTTTTCCTCCTGGAATACCAGGCTCACCCTTCAAAACAAATAAATGAAGCACGTTATATTTGACATACAAATATCAGGAATGAAAACATTGTTTGTTTTCAATGTCTAGGAAATAGTTACAAATAAAATTGTACCGTTGTTGTTTTTAAAGCTCATCTAAGCTCATTAAAAATGCTGTTTGTTTTTTTTAAAGCTCATCTAAGCTCATTAAAAATGCTGCTGGGTTGTCAATCTTTTTGGGGCCCAAAGGTCCATTTGCCATTAGAGGAAGTGTCATGGGCACCTCTATAAAACGGCTGTTGGGTGTAACCAGTCACAAAACTTAAAATAGGCCATCCAACAAAGCTGAATGTTGGAAGATTCAGAAAAAGGAAACACTTTTTTCAGAAAAAGGAAACACAGAAGTCCTTGTGCTGACAGGACTCTCTAGCTGAATCCTGCCCACTATAATTATTACCCTTTTCTCACCAGCAGGTCTCAGGGTGGATTTCAGAATTTTTTTATTCGGTAAGAAAAAAACAGTCAAAACAAATTACAGTTGCAAGAATAGGGTGGGTCCTCAAAACACGATGGGAATAATTCAGCTTAGTGCTAAGGAGATTGCTGTCAGCAAGAGCATTTCTGCTTGCCTGCTATAACAATCTCCCTCTCTTCTGCCCACACACTGTTCTGGGGGGTTCTTTCAACTAATCCTAGCCTACTGGTGGTGGGGTGGGGGACAGCGGGGGCACACAGTGGAAAGAGAGCTTCTGAGAATGTACCACAAACCACCCACATATCTTTAACAGCCATGTGGGAAACATTCCTCTTCTTCCAGGCCTTTGCCTAATTAAACAACCTATTGCCTTTTAAAATCTCTCTGTGTGGAGGTGTTGTTTTATTTGTTATTATGTTATGTATTTTTGTGTTTATACTGTAAACTGTGCTGTGATCTTTGAATGAAGAGTGGTATATAAATTTAATAAATAAAAATAATAATAATTAAAATTTTCACTCATGGCCTGTGATCTTTTATGTCAAGATGCTGTAAATATAGTACCCTTGAAAGGCTTGTGAAAGGGCAGTGGGTCATCCATGCAGTAGCACGCACAGGATACAGAAGTGGAAATGGGTATTTCTCCTATGACGAAATACACTTGGGAGTTAAGTTTGCTAGCATGGTATCTTATTACAAATGTTCTGACACTTAAAAAGAGGTCAGCAAGTCTTTTGATAAGTCTAGGTTTTGGCACTTGTAGTTCTCATGCGCCACAGTCAGTGCATGTGGCAATGAAAAAAAAATACAATATCGATGTTAAGAAAAAACCTAAATAGGTCCTGACAAAAGAGCATATGCGAAATGTTTGTAGGACAACAAAAGATGGAAGAGAATGAAAAAGTGCTTTGGGAAAGAGGCTCACCTTATTTTTTCTGATGGTGCAGTACAGAAAGCTGACTTGTAAAAACAGACGAAACTCTGACTGTTTCAAAGCCCTAGACAGTTAAGCCTGACAGTTGTTCTAAACTCAACTTGACACAGATGGTAGTCATGTATTTAGGGGTAGTGAGTAGATGGCCAAAGCATAGTAAAGGAAAGGAGCTGTATAAAACTATTGTAGAGCAGGAGGAGGAAGAGGAGGAGGTTACACACATCTGAGGTAGGCTAGGCAAGCTTCTCATGCTTAATATGTGAAATCAATTCATTAGGATATGTTTTAATACCATAGATTGCATACTAACCATGATACCAGCTTCTCCAGGTTGTCCTTTCTCACCCTAAAGAAACACAAATCTAAGTTATTTAAATAAAGAGACAATGAATGCATTTCTAAAATTACTTTTCCAAAACCCTCCCCTTCCACCTAAAAAGCACAACAGTGAAGAAGAAAAGCTTAAGGAGATTGCGTTATTTCAGTTATTTCATTGGCTTAGGGAACGTAGAAATGTTGCCATGTCTTGATGATCTAGATTAGTGTTATTAACAAAGTGAAAATACATACAGGTATGCTTTGGATCTATTTATCGTGGATTTACATTGAACACATAAACTGTATCTCATCTCAGTTATCATTGCTTGGTAGATAATGACTGTTAATTCTCCTAATTCAACAGCAGGGGATTTAGTGATTAATTTAATGACTAAGGACTGAGTATGAACGGCTAGTTAATAAAAGGCTACTGTGAAGATCATTTTTATGACACAACTACCACTTGCCCTACAGAACAATCCCATGGGCACTGCCAAAAAAGATTGCTGCTGTAGCAGCAAGGGAAACTCAAATGTTGATTAACCCTGAAGCCTGCCATATTGCTAGAATCTACAAGCAGAATTGTCAAAATATTAGCTGCTCATTGCAAAATGCAAGATACCCATTCCAAGGCAAGCCACCACCACAAAGCTTTGTTGACTAGATTATTGTCCCTGTTCAACGCAAACAGTTGGAAGATGCGTTCTGCCTCTGGTTTCAAGATATTGAAGAGTGATTTCCCTTCGCTCTTACTCTTTGCTCCAAAAATTCCTATATCCTCCCCCTAGCACCGTGATACACCTGAGTTCTAGGCTCAGAAACTTAAAATAGTTGAAATGCATTCATTAGCAGGATATCCCCGCAAAACATGCATTTTAGTTTTCAACAGTTATCTTAGCTAATAACTACGCCTTACAGGAAGGCCTGGGGGTCCCCTTGGGCCATCTTTTCCTGTGTCTCCAGGGGGCCCTCTTGCACCCGGCTGTCCAGGAGGACCTGGCGGACCAGCAGCACCATCATTACCTTGATCCCCCTATAAGAAGTTTAGACAAAACATTGCAATGTGAAAAAATAAAAACAAAGTCCTTTTGGATGGACTGTGGCTGCAAACTCACTGCATAGCAAAATGAGAGAAGGAAAGAAAGAAAACAGGACACATGGTCAGGGAATCAGTATGTTTGAGTTTAAAGATGAAACCTTGAGCCTGCAAACGGACTGACCTTTCTATGGTACGTAAACTTACTGAAAGAGAAGAAATTTATGCCTAAGGTTTCTTGGTGTTTGTTTTACTCTTCCAAAACAATTCATCTAATCACAAATATTGGTAATTAGTATTTCTAACTCATCCGTGTCCAATTTGTGCGCCTGCATGGTACAGAATGGCGTATTCTGTTTCTGCTTGCAAACACTGGACTCCGATACTGTCTAGTTCTGAGAAATGATTAGTGAAAGGTCCTTTCTCTTCCAATGAGAAACAGGTAAAGCAAGTAAAGAATGAACCCCAGTTCCTTAAATACCACAGTACTATCGCGAGAAAGTAAAAGAGAAAACTACACCCAGATTATGCTTGTAAGAAAACAAGATTCTTTATCTGAGTATACTTATAGTAAAGCAAATCTTTAAAATATCCAAAAATGCTAAGCCTCAAAATTAGCATTCCAGTTTACAGTGGTACCTCTGGTTACAAACTTAATTCGTTCCGGAGGTCCATTCTTAACCTGAAACCGTTCTTAACCTGAGGTACCACTTTAGCTAATGGGGCCTCCTGCTGCCGCCGAGTGATTTCTGTTCTCATCCTGAGGTAAAGTTATTAACCCGAGGTACTACTTCCGGGTTAGCGGAGTCTGCAACCCGAAGTGTTTGTAACCTGAGGTACCACTGTATTTTTACATGGATAACTTAAGAGTTCTGGCACCTAGAAGATGCCAGAATTATTGTAATTATTACATTTATATCCAGCCTTTCTTTCACAGACATAAATGGAATTTATTTTTACGTAGGGTTCAAAGGCATTCTCCCATCCAGGTATTGACCAAATCCAGGCTTGCTTAGCTTCAGCAAATTTGTTGCATCACGTGTCTTTAGATCATACCTAATTTATTATCTTGGGGGGGAAGGAGGAATCTAGCAACTTTCTGATATATATTTTTTACAACATTTTAATGCATTCTTTAAAAAACACAAATCATTGATTTTAAAGGAGAAAGGGTTGGACGTCACAGCAAGAATACACACAGATGTAGAATGCTAGCATACATTGCACACCATGCTCATGGAGCGTGTACGTTTACTATCAACATCTAGTGAACACAAGAGAAGACTCAAAACAGATATAATGTTGGTTGTATAATAAGTACATCTATTATGTAATAAGTGCACTAGTAATGTGGTCACAATCTACAGAATTATGCAACTGTGTGAGCAGCAGAGCTTTTTATTTCCTGTTTTCAAATAAGACTTTTATCCTTAAATGACAAGCTGCTTTTTATATGTTAAGCTAGTTTCCAAAAGGATTTGCAACAAAGCATAGCCAGATATTTCATCTCTGATCATGAATTCTACACTTAACCTTTGTTTCATGTACAGAGTATACAGACCCTCTTTCTGATGCAGGCCACACTTACTTCATTTTTACTAAAGCCAAGAGAATGGTTTCTTTCAGAGAGCTTCTGGCTAAAGCAGAGAACTGACACCAGGTCTCCAAGAGCTATCATTTAGATGACCATGGCTGCCTATTAACATTACTGTTCCTGGGGTTATGATCTACTGTGGGTAAGTTGGGGTGAAGAGCTCAGCATCTAGAATTGGTCTGCTTGAACATATGGAAGCAGCACTGAAACCCCCCATGATAAGGGTGGATTATAAAGCTCTTTATAACATCTGGGCAGGATGTCCCCAGTGACAGACTTGTATTTAAAGTCATCCTGCTATAAATCAAAAACCTAACAGTGAAAGCCATTCTACATTCCAGTTCAGAAAGCCATACTTCTAAGGTCCAGTTCAGAAAATTCCCTCACTGTGCAATGATACGAGTACAAGATAAAAGCAAATGGATCTAGCTCTATAAAATTTCTCAGTATATTATTATTTATTATCATTTCTTTTATACGCCAACATATTTTTATTCACAAAATATGCAGGCATCCTCCAGCTATAATCCTGAAAGTACAACATTTCAAAATCAGAGTCAGTCTTCAAACGCTATGCATCCAATAAATCAGAAAGCATGGTCCTTAACAAATTTGCCGTTTTTAAGCAAATGCTTAATTTGTGTACATGTTGTAGGCTGATAATCTAGTGTGCAGGGACCATATCACTTACGTATTACCGGTATGTACTGTGTGTGGAACTCAGTACAAATAGTAGTGAAGCTAGATAGGCCACTCTAAACTCAGGTATCTTCAACCTATTTATTTATTTATTGTTTTGCCTGAATTTTTATTGAAAGTTTTCAATACAGAATACAATGATTACTTTTTTTAGATCCAGGACCTACTTTTAACCCAATCTGGCATTTGGGGACCCATTTCTTAATCTTTTATCATATATTTGCATGGTGGTAGCACTCATGTTGCAACCCACCAGTTGAAGAAGACCAGTGTTGACTCATCTGATGGAATGACCATCTACAGAAAAATTCCTTGCACATAGAAAACTAGATGTCAGGGAGAAGGGTTCTCGTCTAGCCTCGCCCTGATAGTTGCCAGTTTCCCATTAGAGGGAAACACTAACAGGGCTTCAGGGATGTGTGTTTTGTCTTGCTCCTGGAGCTATGTGACATCTCTGGCCCTTTGTGTGTTTATGGCATACTTTGGGAGCCCTGTGTATCTGTAAAGGCTACCTACACGAGTGATATGATCAGGGTTCCCACTTGCACAAGGAGCCTTTAAATGTATAAGTCACCCCGATGCAGATATCCACTGTAAACAATTCTATGGTCTGAAAGTCACATGGCTCTGGGGGATGGGCTAAAAGTGTGCGTCCCAACTCTATTCAGTGTTCCCTTTTCAGGCAATAATATGTTAATGCCTGAAGAGGGCTCTGCTGCTTCTGAGAACAGAAACACTGTACAATTTTCTATTAACCTACCTTATCCTTAGTTTCAGATTTTCAGGGAGACTGGCTCAACATTTTAATTGAGAGAATGCAATTCTGGCCAGGGGAAAATTAGATTTAAGAATTTATCTTTGGGAAAGTCTACTAGTCATCATGACATTCAGCATGGCTTTGATTGTGTAGATGACAAAGAATGTTAGATCTGCTTTCATGAAAGCAAATGTGAAATTATGTCAACATGATGAGGCTGAGTAATTTGCTGAAAGTTAATGGGATGGCTGCTTTAAATTGTCCCATTAGTTGATGTTTACCTGTGAATGTTTCTATTATTATTTTTGGAGCTGTTGCAATGGGGGGGGGGGACTTTTGATTCTAGTTGTCATGGCAATTGCTCCATTTTGTTTATGATGTAAAACTGTAGGGGGGTGGTTGTTAGATTGTAAAAGAACAGAACAGGAGAACGAGAGAATGGAAACGAAGGAGGTATTATCAGATCATAAATTAGAAAAGTTTTAAAAAAGCATCCTCACAAGAAAACACAGCAAGCCAGAAGATTAAAAGCGATTCTACCTTAAGGATACGTCGGCTAAAAATAGGCTGGTCAGAGAGAAATCCATGACTGAGGCGAGGGAAAGCCATCTAGTCAATGTGTGGCAGGAAAGACAAAGAGGTCAAGACAAATGTTATGATGGTAGAGAAAAATGGTTCAATCAGCATAATATATGAGAGGGAGCCCAGTATGGATCAAACAATTGGTATCACAAGGTGAAATAATAAATGGAACAGCAACAATAGATTTAAGACGCATCATTCAATAGCTGTATAGGTGGCATCAGAATGTACAGCTTTCCATTAGGTCAGTATCACAGACTTCAGAACTACAAAATAATGGTGGCAGTGGTGAGTGGGGATCTTATAATTCCTCAGCTTCACAGGACATAGTTTAAGATATTTTCAACATTTCTTTAAAGGACAAGAATTGCTATCCCTTCAGCAACCATGATTTTATAGGCACGTGTGTTCCTTGGTAAGTGATATATACCCACTAAGGAAGAATCTAGACAAATTCCAGTTTTCTAATGCTGGCATACCTTAACCATTTGGGAGTTCATGTTTTCCATTTTGAATAGATATGTTTAAATATTCGATTTTCAAACTTTTCTACTCTCATATTAGGATTTTGAAAGTGACCCGAGTGTCTGTTTAACTATATGAAGCTGAAATTCTAAATAAGCTTACTTGAAAGCAAGCCCCATTGAATACAGTGGTACTTACTTCAGAGTAAGCATTCCTAGGATTCTACTACATGATCTTTGTATTTGAGATTTGAGCTAAACTGTAAAACCATTCACAGGGCTGTATGCCAACCTGTCAGCCACAGTAAATCTCATTTATATCCAAGTATGTTAAGCCCTAAAATAAAGTGTAACTTGAGTTACTGTACATACTTACAAGTGGTTTAAATATAGAAAAACATGAGCCTGACTGCTTTGCCAGTCAACCCGTTTGGATAAGGCTAATGCCTGACAACCAAGTAAACTCAATTCATCTGCTTGATGTACTAGAAAGGAGATAATTTCTGTATATGGTTATGGGTGCTTTCTGTAAAGCTCATCTTTCTCATAAAAGAAAGAAAAATCAAATGGGATTTAAAAATCTAATTCATATAGTATCATTACATGTATCAAATGTTGTTGTCCCACCCCCCTGCCAACAGCATATAAATACCCTGGAGTCAAGCAATTTAGTCCTAAAATGTAATTAAGTTAGACGTGGAATGTGGACCAGATTACAGAACTGGATACCAGAAGCATTGCTCCCCTGTTCAATAAAAGGAAGCGGGGGGGGGGGGGAGGGAACTGTCTACTACCATGGAAGAACTACCAGTGCTTCTGTGAGTTTGGTTGAGGGTTGTCTGAAAAGTCATAAGTTGCATGTAGCATCTGCAACACAGATGTAACATTTTCATATACTCATCCTCTGTCCTGAGGCAAGTCTCATTGAACTGCATGTAAATTGTTTTAGTTGAGTACACGAACGATTAAAATCTTAGCTGAAGGACAGATCAACATGCGAGATCTACACATTTGTTTTGGTATAACTGCTAGCAACACCAAATAAGAAGCATCTCTTGGAAAAGAAAATGAAAAAAATTAAGTTGTTTTTGTAGAAAACAACTCATGTTGCCCAGGGCTGAGCAAAGACAATCTACAACACTCTTGGAAACAAATGGTCATGATTTTAAGTAAAACGGTTGCATGACTTAATGAGAGTAGAACCCACTTTCTTTCCACATCCGATTTCTAACTACTTTGACAACAGAGAGGACTCTCGACAGCATAGAAGAACTTTGGTTCTTGTTCTGAACAACACTAAAACAATAGAGGGCAGCAACTGCTTTATTCCAGGGCAGCTTTCCTCAACTTGGTGTTCTTCAAACATCTGGAGGGCACCTGGTTGGGAAAGGCTCCTCTATAGAACTGGGAGGAGGAATTTCAATCATAGTCAATGCCCAATATATCACTGACTTTTTGGAAATACATAGCTATGGGTTGCAAATACTTCACGGTTCCCCCTGAATGTATTTTTGCATACACTGATTATATGATTGTTTCCTAGTAAATGTCTTGTACATTCATTTTGATTTGATTTAGTAGATAGATAACAATGGTAGCATTGCTAGTTGTTGTTTTTTTTAAATACCCTTTCTATACAGTTTCCCCCTTTCTTTTTACTTTTATTAAGTATACTGCAATAAATGTCAAGAACTGTTACATGTGGTATATTTATTATCAGCTCCTTGCTTGTTTCTGTGCGCAGGCATATTTATAAAAATTCAGTAAAAGCTAGTCAGCAACAGGACAAACTGTGGCACTTGATCAAGTTTTGCAAAACAAGAGTATAGCAACACCCCTCTCCATTTGTTGCAAATGCTGTATGCTTCAACCAGAAATTCGGTCCCATTAAAAAGTCCTATCAGACTTCAGCAGAAGACACACTTAATTTCGTGTTCTGAAGCAGTATTGTTCTGAATGTCTGTTCTGAGATACAAAAACAGTGGAGCGTTGCTGCTTTCATGTCCTGCTTGTGGGCTTCCCAGCAGCATCCGGTTGACCACTGTGAAAACAAGGAAGCTGGACTACAAAGATAGGATGTTTTTTGCCCAGAGCTGAACTTTTCTGGCAACATCGCCAACACGAATTTGCCATTTTTGTGCAAAATCAGCAAAAACGGCACTGCCGACATGGGTTGCCATATACCCGGATTTCCCTGGACATTTCCCCACTGATTTCCGCCCAGACACTGCCGCTGACTGCAGTATTTCGGATATGTCTGGGAAATTATGGATATATGGCAACCCTAGTTCTAGCCTTTCGGCTTTTCTGTTTTTGATGTTCTTAAGTCTGTTTGGGTTGCTCATGCATATTAATTATGACATATTATTTTTATTTGTGTGTTTTGCTTGCTTGTTAAGGCACTTTGAATGATTCCTTCAGGATGGGAAAAACGGATATTAAAATAATAATAATTAAAAATAAAATAAAATACTGTTGTCCTTCACCACTGTCTTCTTGAGAATTTATGAGCCTGATTTTTTTTTTGATTTTTTTTTTTGCTTTGAAAGCAACTGAAAATGCTTGGGGAATTGTATGCAAGCAGATCATGCAAAATGCATGATTGATGAAACAGATTCAAACATAATTGTTTCAGTTTCAGTTAAATTAAAAGAAATACATTTTGGGAAGTTTGAGCTGATTTTTAATTTTTTTTAAATAACTGTAATTTTGAACTGGAAAAAAGAATACTGGCACCATGTTTTTCCGTGAGAAAGATGTTGTCAAACAGAATAGATGCATTAAGCTAGTACTACTTAAGCTATTCTTAAGATAGCATAGGTTCAGAACAGAATATGCTCAAAGAAAATTATGCAATTTCCATTTTAATTAAATTATTACCCTGTCTCTTAAAAAACCCTTTTAAGACAACTCCTTCTCTCAGAGGCATTAGCAGCTGCTGACTGTTTTTTCTTTACTGCCACCACAGAACATGTAATCTGAAATAACACATCCTCCCATATAAACCAGGAAACAACTTTAGGAAATAAAGTCCATCACTGAGGCTAAAGAAAAGATACTGCTCAAGTTAAGGAAGTAAAGATAATTGACACCAGGTGGTGTCACAGGAAAGGTCCCAGGAACTGGAAGAGAAAACAGAAGGACTGAGGAGCCAAATAAATGTCCTAAACATCCAGAATCATTAAATTTTGTACGTGTGTGTGTGTGTGAGAGAGAGAGAGCGAGAGAGAGAGAGAGAGAGAGAGAGAAAATCACAAACAGTAAGTACCATAATCTGATTACTTGATGATCCTGCTGAGTGACTGGAGCTCAGTTTCCCCATGGGATACAACGCATTTGAGAAACTGGGGCATGAACATATTTCATAACATGAATGCTTCTAAATGCAGACTGCTTTCATGCGTAATTGAGAACATCTGGGGACTGCTTGCAACGTTTTCCATCTTTTTAAAACGTAACATATTTCTGACTGGTCTCCATTCAATGGTTTAAATTTAATGGTGACAATTCTCTTCTGGGAGTAAATATCAGGCATCACCAGTCACCAAACACCTTTTCCTTACTACTCTTTCAGGTATAATCTTGTCTCAGGAACTTATACTGATACGGTTTTGTTCATAAAGTAGCACAAGATTTCCTACATAGATAGTTTGTGTATGAAAGCCTCTAAATCCTACTTTATGAGGTGCATCCAGATATAATTTGCCAAGTGAAACAGAGCAATATCATAATATAAAGTGTGCTGTCCTACTTCTGATAAAGTACAGGAAACATTTCCCCTACAGAATATATTTCACAGTAGTTTGTATCACAGTGAGTATTGTGTAATTTGAAAAATAAATTCCTCTTTTTCTTCAAAGTTGTCATATTAGCTTAAAAAGATTACTCATAGGGTATACTTCCTATGATCAAGGGCCTCCATAACATTCTGAATTATAAAGATAGAAGGTTCTAGAACCTAATCAGTGTTTTTTCAGCACTCATTGATTCACTGGCCTTGCTGACAGGTTTTTTCACATACACTGTACTGATTTGATGGCATATGAGGAGGGTATCAGGATGGCAAAGGCTGATCTAATGTCTAGCATATTCATGGATTACTCAGCTATATGGCTGCCCTCACAGGAGATGATACAGAATCAATCTGCAGCATTGGCACAGCATGCATGCGCATGTTGAAGCCAAACACCAGGCTTCTCCATTCCCTTGTTGTTTGTTGTTGTTGTTTAGTCATGACCCCATGGACCAGAGCATGCTAGGCACTCCCGTCTTCTCTCCATTCCCTAGTAGCTGCAAAGGCTGTTCTCCATGGCAGCCACTTTGGGCACAACAGCAGCAGAATTCTGCGCCTTGAATTCACTAGCCAATATTGAACCAGGCATGTCTTCTTGTGCCTCAGTGTTCTTCAGCTATGAAATGGGATCAATGTTCCCTGAATGGAATAAATGCAATATCATACCTATATGCATATTGTATGTTTGACATTCTGTGTAGCCTTTGTCACCTGGAGGAACTCGTGCTTAGTTTCATTTCCAGATTCCTGCT
Organism: Lacerta agilis; assembly: GCF_009819535.1. Taxonomy (NCBI): domain Eukaryota; kingdom Metazoa; phylum Chordata; class Lepidosauria; order Squamata; family Lacertidae; genus Lacerta; species Lacerta agilis. Next base: position 57,258,520 of record NC_046313.1, read on the forward strand.
TGTGCTGTACAGTATTTGAGTATGGATTGTTTATTAATTTTATTAATGACAGCAAACCTTTTAAAAGCATAAGCAGTGGAGGTCCAGCAATAAAATAACTGCCGTTTAATAATTATAAAAGCTTTGGGAAAATTTTTAAACAGTTCTTTTGCCTATTTTTCATCTCTCCCACGAAAACATCCCTACTATGGATAAATAACTGTGACTATTACTTATTCCAAAACTGCAATCCTTAAATACAAAAACTGCGACATTAGGGGGGGAAAAGAATTTGGTGTGCTCTTTCAACTTGCTTTGGTTTTTGCTACCACATTTTCAACCAAATGTCTTTGTTCATGGAGGCTAGAAACTTATTTTAAAACAGATGCAGAGATCCTCAGAATCCAAATGGAGCCTTTAGGTCAAGGGTTGACCCATATGCTGGCTAAGTTTGGCCCGTCCATTTTATAATTTCCCATACCAGCATTCATTATTTTACTTGCTGTAAAATCTAAGCTGCTGTGATAAAGCTCCTGGTCCTATTGATCAGTTGATGCCTGCTCTATTTCACTACTCTCAAGTTTAAAAACAATATTCTTTGAAGTAATTTCCAGAACACCTCATTCATTTCAATTTTTTTGCTTTTTGCTTTGCTTGTTTTTGTCTCTACCTCATACAAAATGCACAAGAAGACACTTAATAAAGTTGATTGCAAATCCCTGAGGAGTGGGGGTGGGAAATAGAACAATGCTTTGCCTAGAAACAAACCAAACAAAATTGCATCTTTTCAGTTCACTGCAGGTGGAAATCCTGTTGTGGACATGTATATATTACAGCTGAACTCAGTCCCACTCCATTAAAATTAAGTAGAAAGAAAATGAGTCAGAGGAAGGATGCCCATATGCTAGCTTGTATGACGTTAAGGAAGGTTTATTAAATTCTAACTTTTATAGTTTAATGAGGCAGTCTTCCATATGGATGAGGACCAAGAAAAGGAAAGATGAAACAAGTTTGCTATCAATTTCCTCATTGCCCTATGCTCTTTCTCTGCCTTTAAAAAAAAAATCTCATTTAGCTGAGAATCATCTTAAATTTGGGCTTCGATTTTCTAATACATGCAAAGAATTTAAGGCACCAAACTTCCTCCTGAGTCATCATAGTCATCCTCTTCTTCCAATTAATTTGTTTTCGTTATAGACATTATTAGAGATCTTTGTAAGCTGACAATAATAATAAAAAAGTGATGGAGGAAGAACAAAAGATGAGATAGAGAGAGAAACGTAAGTGGAGTGGGATATGATAGCAGCTGCACACACAATTTTTTATTTTTCACCTTGTTTCCTCTTCACAATTACATCTGTCTGTGCTTATCAAAGCCAGGCTCTAACATAAGCTTTAAAAATGTTCATAGTTAGTATCAGTGCTTACTCTTGGGCCGATGTCTCCTTGATCCCCCTGCAAAACAGAAAAGTCATCGTAATTCTTCTTTCCCCCCATTTCATTTATTTTTTTGTTTAAGCGTTGCTGTGATGAGAGAATTCATTTCTTCCACATATAATAGAAAAGGGTGACCAACTGAATGAAGAAAGGAAGTTTACAAATTAACATTTGACCATGTGATGGACGTCCTTTACACATTTCATGCATGTAAGGGCCTCAGTCTTTCCATTTAAAGGACTGCTTATCTATATGCAAAAAAATAGTTAGGGCACATACAAGGAATTCCTGTGGGATTGTGGTATCAAGAGAGGGCATGGATAAAATATCTGTGGAATTTTTTTTTTTAAAAAAATGATTTTTTATTTCAGGTAACAAGACACATCCATACAAGGAAAACAGAGTTTAGTAGTTGTATAGAAAACAAAGAAAAATAGGGGCTGATGGTTGTAGTTTTAGATGTTCCAAGAAAGACAATCAAATGAAAGTGTCTTTCCATTAGGTTCCATGAGTCAATAAAAGGATATCATGTTGTATAGAAGGTGTGAGTCTCCCCCCCCCCACTGCCTGACTGATATTCCTTTTGTGAAATAATTAATTTGTCCATAAGCACGTTGTCCCACACTTGCGAAATCCAGGCTTCCAAAAGATTTGCATTTAAAGTTTTCCTATTATTCACAGTCACTACTCTAGCTGCAGTTAATAAGTGGAGCATTAGGTGTTTGTTGGTTATGTTCTTAATCTGAGGAGTAAAATAAGATAGTAGGACTAATTTGGGGTCTGGTTATAGCGACTGTTCCATCGTTTGGGAATACTTTTGGGCAAAACCACCATATATGTAGAAAAGAGCCAGGCAAAACCACAACAAACGTAGCAGAGAGCCAGGCAAATTGCACCAGCAAAGGTTGGATGTGTAACAATTAATTTTATATAATTTGGCTGGGCGATGTAATATCTTTAAAGCATTTTCTTGAGCTCTAATTGAGATGCAGCCAAATGGTAGTTTATTCACCATTTGTTTCCAGAGTTGTTCCTCTAATTCTTCTTCAAAATCTTTACCCCATTTTGTTCGTAATGAAGTGAGAGGAAGTTCAAGCCAATTGTGTGAGAAAGTTATACAGCTGGGAGATGATTGCTTTTCCCAGTGGGTTGGTTGAGTTGAGCAGTTGCTCATAACCATTGAAAGTGCTTGAACCCTTATATTTGGCTAATTTAAAAAGGTAAAGGGACCCCTGACCATTAGGTCCAGTCGTGTCCAACTCTGGGGTTGCAGCGCTCATCTCATGTTACTGGCCAAGGGAGCCGGCGTACAGCTTCCGGGTCATGTGGTCAGCATGACTAAGCCGCTTCTGGTGAACCAGAGCAGTGCATGGAAACGCCGTTTACCTTATCTACTTGCACTTTGACATGCTTTCGAACTGCTAGGTGGGCAGGAGCAGGGACTGAGCAACAGGAGCTCACCCCGTCGTGGAGATTCGAACAGCCGACCTTCTGATCAGCACTAATTTAGAAAACGTCTAATTTGGTGTGTCTCTAACCAGTCACATGCTACATCTCCCAAAATAAAATTTATTTCTAGAGCTGTAAGGAGCTTTTGGTTCTGTGGATTTCTTTGATGGCAATCATGTCAAAATCAGAGGGTCCAGGCAGCAACAGGTAACCTGTGGCCCTCCTGATGTCATTGGGCTCCACCCACCCCAACCAGCAGGGCCAAGGGTGTGGAGATGTGGCCTGGAAGGCCAAAAATTGCCCACCCTTCCCTAATGGAACACAAAAGAAATTTGTCTTAGTGGGAATTCCCAGTGGTAACTGGGACTGCAGATTCTGATACAGAAGCCTTGTGCATGGAAAAGCAAATTGCTGACAGTGGACACAGGAAAGAATATGACCCAAAGGCCAAACAGGAAGATGATTTTAAAAAAGAAAGAATTGAGACAACTCTTATTAGAATGCTTAGGAATTTAAGAAATTTTAAGGCAATGTTCTGAATGACCAATCTTACCTTTTCCCCTTTTGCTCCTGGAGGCCCCTGTAGAGATCAACAAGAGGATAGTAAGGAAGCAGCTGATTAATCTACAGTTCAGCTTTCCCCCCTCTAAACTTTTACTAAAACAAATTATTTCAAGTTCCAGTTACAGGTGGGTAGCCGTGTTGGTCTGCCATAGTCAAAACAAAATCGAAAATTCTTTCTAGTAGCACCTTAGAGACCAACTGAGTTTGTTCCTGGTATGAGCTTTCGTGTGCATGCACACTTCTTCAGATAACTTCTTCAGGTATCTGAAGAAGTGTGCATGCACACGAAAGCTCATACCAGGAACAAACTCAGTTGGTCTCTAAGGTGCTACTAGAAAGAATTTTCGAAATTATTTCAAGGAGAAAGAGGAGCCATTTACCTCTAATGAGGAGCACCCCTGATTTAAACTTTCCCCTCTCTTTATTTGTGGATATTAATGCTAGACCCTTTCCCCTGACTTCTATATATTTTATGTATGTGAAATATTCCCCCCCTCTATAGAGATGTATTTAATCATGTGAACCATCTGAAGTGGTACTGCTGAGACCTTGGTTGACTAACTCAGTGACTGACAGCTAGACCATGTTTGGGGACCACAGCGCAGCTGTGACTCTCAGGTGATGGTTTTATTCTTGTTAGAACATAAATATTTTATTCTTCAGTAAAGCTTTCTCAGAATACTCACTTTCTCAGAATACTTTCATGAGCCCTGGTCCAATTAGTACAACCTAACTAGGTTCACACTGTTAAATCAATGGATTTTAGATACCGTGGAGCAGTGCCATGCAGCTTCTCCTCCTTACGCTTTTGCATATAGCTGAATAATGACACTTTTAATTCATCCACAGTGTGCGTGTGTTACTCTGAGCGCAACTTACTGGTTTGCCATCCAGTCCAAGAGGCCCCTAAAACAAAAGAAGACAACAATGTGTTATAAAGCAATATTATTTTTGTAGCACAGTAAATCCTGCCTTCCCACCTCAGAGGGTTTCCCCACATGATCAATGAAAAGCATGTCCCAAGGTCATCACAGTCTTTGCACAATAATTCTGAAAAAGCTCCTTTACAGGCTAATAATACAAGAGTGCAAGACTGGCATATAGGGTCTTCAGTGTGGTGCTACCCATCCTTTGGAATTCCCTTCCATTGCATATCAGATAGGCACTTTCTCTGTTGGCTTTTTAGTGCCTGGTAAAGACATTCCTCTTCCAGCAAGCCTTCTAAAACTTTGATCCCAAGTTGGTTTCTGTCCTGCATCTGAACTGATTTCATGTATATGATGTTTATACTTTAAACTTTTTTATATTTATAGGTGGGTTTTTAAAATTAAAAATGTTATTATATGCAATTGTTTTCAACTGTTTTTATATATGTAACTGCTTTATATATGTCATTATATTGTAAAGTGCTTCAAGATGCCTCATGAGAAACAATTCATAAATGAAATCATCATCATCATCATCATTGTTGCTTTTGATGTGTCAGTACTCACCAACAGAGAATACCAGCACCTCTTTCTTTGTTTCTTTGCTGTCTATAGCAGCCATGATGTTCTGGCACCCATGACACTTCATTCAAGATAAAAGAGTGCCAGCAACTCATTGATTTATTTGTTTTTTACCAAAAAGTACTGATAATATTGATGCAGAACTAGCAAGACATCCACCCATGGCTCCTTTGGGAAGAAGGGGAGGATAGAAATTTAATAAATACAAGAGACATGGAAAGGAGTAGCCTCATTGTGTGGGAGTGTATGGCTGTGCTCCCCCCTTACAAGTATTTATTAACGCATCAGCACAGGAGAGGGTCAGAGCAAATTATGACAAACAAAGCCAAATGAGAAAATCAACAGCAATGGTGTTCATGTTTTTTTTTTAAATGGATGCATCTCACTATTACAATTTTAAATGAGTATTCCTGCACAGGGTAGGGGGAATTCAAAGGAAGAGAATGGGATAAAAATTAATGAAATTATGTAAGTGCAGAATGAGGAAGGCTGTGCCACTAATCAAGTCACATTCAATACTTATTAGGTGCCTGACGTACATTCCAAATAATAAACCTAATACATATGAGCATACTATTTCCTTTGGGCAAATAATATTGCAATTTTGAATAATGTGAAAATGTGATATCCTCAGGACAATAGTACAAACTTAAGAGACAATTTGTTGACTTTGTACACTATTAATTGCACAAAACATTGATCATGTGGGAAAACCCTAGACATTTCGAAAGGTGTTTAATTATTGAGCAATATTTTGGTTGGTTGTTTTCGAGGCACCACATCCTTTTCTAATTCTTTGTAAAATGGAAACCAGTTGGCCTTGTCATGCAAGAGTTGGTACCCACCCTTTAATGTGCTACTTTATTTGGAGGCTGTCCCTCACTGCATCTGCTTACTAATTTTAAAAATGATTAATTACTAGCAGTGGTAAAAGCAGGGTTGCCATATTTCCCAGAAATCCAAGTATTATCTGGATTAAAGAAACTGCAGATGGTGCCTGGGCAATGCATCACCTGGTTTAGATTCTAAGCTTTTATGTGAAAAAGAACATTTCAAGTTGCAGAGAAAAACAGGAAAATGTGCCAATCACCTGGTACTTAGTAAAAAGTTGTTTCTCCTCCCAAAGTTGTTTCTTTGTTCTAGGCAATGATGCTTAACCTTTAGCCATTCCTAACCATCACATGTGAATGGAAAAGAGTGGCTAAGTGGACCAAATGGTCACCCAAACACTTGAAGGACAGAGCTTAACATTTGCTGAACACCTCTCCACTCCCCCAACTTCTTTCTAACAGCAAAGGTTTTGCTTGTTGGTGAAAAGGTTCTGCCTCTTTTTATTTGCCACTCTGGGTGATGGTGGGCACTGCTACCGCTGCATTTCTCTTTTCTGCTTGTGTATGCATGGACTCTTAAATTAAAAGCAATTATATATATATATATATATATATATATATATATATATATATATATATATATATATATATATATAAAGAAGCCGTGTGCTATCAATGAGCAGATCAAAAAACCATTATCAGAGTATCATAGAATTTGTAGAGTTCAAATGGTGATCTAGTCTAACCCCTTGCAATGCAGGAATCATAGCTAAAGAATCCCTGACAGGTGGCCATATAAAAAGGGTTTTAAAAACTCCATTGAAGTTCACCACCTTCTTAGGTTGTCCACTTCACTATTGAACAGTTCTTTCCATCTGAAAGTTCTTCCTAATGTTTAGTTGGGATCTGCTTTCTTGTAATCTGAATCTACTGGTTTGGGTCCTGCTCTTTGGAGCAAACAGAAAACAAGCCTGCTTAAGGTCACCCAGCAAGTAGTGACAGAGAGGGTAAAAGATTTTTCTTCCCTGGCATTGTAATCACCAAACACCCACAAGCCTTTCCATGGGTTCTTTTGTCACTGCTCAGTTTCTTGGCAACTAGTAGAGAGATTTTTTAAAAAAAATAGAAATCACACAAATGAAGTAAGATTGTCCAGCTATGTCCAATTTAAATATTTGCTGTTCAGTTTTCTGGGGCTGTGATATGGCAACCCTACATAACAGTTATGTTGTTTTTTTAATAAAAAAAAATATTTCTTTATACAAATATAATGACAGTAAGAATCAGCAATCATCACATATATTAAGAGTGTCAAAGGAAATGGAAAAAATGATTTGTAGCAAGGTTGAAAGAAGTGGGGAGAGACGATAGCAAAAGAAGTGGCCCTGAAATTCCTAAACATTTTCTAAGAGAAGTAACACCAAGAGCAGGCTTCCTCAAACTTGGCCCTCCAGATGTTTTTTGCCTACAACTCCCATGATCCCTAGCTAGCAGGACCAGTGGTCAGGGATGATGGGAATTGTAGTCTCAAAACATCTGGAGGGCCGAGTTTGAGGAAGCCTGACCAAGAGCATTAGAAGTGCATGCTTGATCAAATCTCCCTGACTGCACAGAAGATTAGATTGCCTTTAAGGAGAAACCCTCTCAGTGCTGCTTAAAGAATAAAATAAAGTATAAAAGCAACAGCAATGAATAATAAACAGCAGTAAGCATAATAAAAGAAACACCCGGTTGAAAAATATTAAAGTCCAATACACAAATGCTACTAAAAGCAATCAGCACTCCAATACAACAACAACAACAACAACAACAACAACAACCAGAAAAAGCCAAGCTAACCAAATGGGTCTTTAGGTTTTTTGCTAAAGTCCTGTAATGACTGGGCCTGGCAGATCCCACATGGTAATGAGGTATGGCAACCAGAAGGTACTTTGGTGATTGTAAGGGTCGCACCAAAGCACCTCTGGAAGGCTGTGACTGCAGCCAAAGGAAGCAGCAGCAATGGAGGAGGAAGCAGGAAAGGTGCGGGGCAGGGGAAGGGAGCGAGCAAGCGAGCAGGCAGGGATACAAGTGGTGGCAGTAAGATGGTGGTGGTGGAAAAAGAGGTGGCAGTTTGCTGTTCTGAACCAAAAAAACATGCTGACTTGAAACTTGAGTCCCTGAATATGATGGTAAGTAAACATGCATACAATTGGGCGGAACACCAACTCATTTAATTACCAATTTCAAAAGGGATTTTAGAAATACTGTGAGATTTATGCAGCGTGTACAGTATGCACATTCATCTCCTGCAGTTTAGCATCCAAGTAATAAAAGTATAAACCAAGCCTATATATAGCCACCCTTGTATAGGGCCTTCATAAAACATCAAAATAAAGTTTCAATCATCTGGCCACGTCTGTATCCTAAGTGGCTGCATATGGAAGGCAGACAGCTGAAAAGTAAAGTCATTCCATTACTGAGTGGCCACTATTGGCAATTGCTGTGTTAATTTTTCATACTGCCATTTTGTATGGTGAAGCTAAATTGGGAGAAATCATTTGGCAGAGTAATGTGGTGAGGGACACACTGACATCATTCTTGCTTAAATGCAGACCTTTATTGCTATAATCAGTCCCACAACATCCATCTGCAGTGCAGATGGAAGCAGATCTTTTCCTGAGTTTTACTATGGACAGCAAGGACCAGATATACCCCAGAGTGGATCCAGTGAGGATCCCACTTCAGAATTTGATTCTTTTAGGGCGAGTTCAGGATTCACTGGAGCTGTGTGGCAGCCACTTAAGTCTACTGCATGTTGCTGCCTATACACAGAGGGGTGATGGAAGTTGTTTGTAGCCTTTGATCATACTGTTAAGCCCAACATTACCCTCCCTCTGAAGCTTTCTCTATATCTGGAGCCTTGGGTGATTGCCAATGTTGGGCTTCACTGCGTAATCAAACTACTGCGATACAACCACTAACTATGTAATAAGCTTTAAGCAAAGACCTGTAGTTCCTAGTTATCTGAATCTAGCAGTTCCAGATCAGGAGCAAATCTGGCCCTCCTCTCATCTGATCAGCACATAAAGTTGTCCCAGCAAGTTCTATACCCAGATCACTCACAGCACACTAAAATATGGGCAGAAGACAAATGCCCCCAGCCACCACACCGCTGCAACATTTTGCCAATAGTATAACCCTCAGGGCAATCTCAAAATCACACTTCTCTTACAATGCCTTTTAAGGACTACAAAGCTCTGCAACTATTTTCTGCAGAGGTAAGGTTATAAATGCTTGAACTGGAAATCTATCCTTAAACTGGCCACAAGCACAAGTATTGGAGATACATTTTGGGTTTATTTTATTTTACACAGTGATACTTCAAATGAGTGAGTCCTCTAATAGGAAAAAAGATTGGAAAAGACCAGAAGGAGTTGTGCAAGGTCAGCCTAAAGATCCATGTTGCTCAGTATCCTCTTTTGGACAGCGGCCAACAAAAAATGCTTCAGTTGCTGTATGGGAAATCAGGCTATTAATCTCCTTTGTTCAGTTGCAGTCACTACTGTCATTCTAGTTTTATGCTGAACTATAATTTTGAGCCTTGCACATCTCTGACCTATGCTTTTCTCCTCTGCAAATACTCACATACAAAGCTGGACACATAGAATGCACTAGTCTTTTTATTAAAAGCATGCTCATCCAGTCACATATATTCTATAGCAGACTGGTCAGTCAATGGCTATCTGAAATTGTGCTCCTCCACTGAGTGTAGTCAAGCTAAGAGAACAGCAATTCTGAATTGCATGGAATTTTTAAAGCGCCCCATGAGGGCAACAGTACCCATTACAATAAGGAAATCCCAGATAATAATTGCACCATATAAGCTACTCCTCAGACTGTTTGAGGCCCCTGCTTTATATAACCTTCTACACAGCCCTTTATGTTTTAGGAAAAGTGGAAGAACAAGCTGACGTTCCATGGCTATATTATGGCTGCATCTTGGCTGATAGCAATAGGCAGACTCAGATCTTGGATTTAGTAGAATATACCATGTGATGTGAATGTCATTTGTGTGTGTGTGAAAATCACTTCTGTTGTTGTTGTTGTTTAGTTGTGTCCGATTCTTTGTGACCCCATGGACCAGAGCACACCAGGCACTCCTGTCTTCCATTGCCTCCTGCAGTTTGGTCAAACTCATGTTGGTAGCTTCGAGAACACTGTCCAACCATTTCGTCCTCTGTCGTCCCCTTCTCCTTATGCCCTCAATCTTTCCCAACATCAGGGTCTTTTCCAGGGAGTCTTCTCTTCTCATGAGGTGGCCAAAGTATTGGAGCCTCAGCTTCAGGATCTGTCCTTCCAGTGAGCACTCAGGGCTGATTTCCTTAAGAATGGATAGGCTTGATCTTCTTGCAGTCCATGGGACTGTCAAGAGTCTCCTCTAGCACCATAATTTGCCTTCATGGATCACTCCTTCATAGATCACTGCCTTGTCGTGGCAAAGGGGCTTGAATAACTCAGAGAAGCTATGAGCTATGCCGTGCAGGGCCACCCAAGATAGACAGGTCATAGTGGAGAGTTTTGACTAAACGTGATCCACCTGGAGCAGGAACTGGCAAGCCATTCCAGTATCCCTGCCAAGAAAACTCCATGGACAAAGACAACAGGCATATCACTTCTGTAATGCTTAGTAAATCTGAACATTCCTCTGTGCTTTAGCATAAAATTCACAGGGCAACCAGCTCAGTCAAACAGTCTGAAATGATGCATGCTGGGGATGTGGGGGTGGAGGCAGAATCTATGAAAAGCATTATTGCTAAGAATATGTATTGAATTCTCTGCTGTCAACTTTCTTCCCACTTTTTGCAATTCAAAATAACCAGAACTTCTGACAGGAGCAGTCCTGATGAATATCAGAATTCTCAGTTGTTCCAGCATTTTACTTCAGGAATTCATGTGCTTTCAGAAAGGCAACCTTAAACCTTTAAGCTTAAGGTCTTGGGAATTTTTTTTTAAAAAAAAAGGTTACAGGAAAGCAGGACCCTAAAAAACCCTCAAAAGAAATAAACACACATATTTTAAAACTCCTATCAGAGTGCTTGTTTACTCCTTTAAAAATACCCTTGTTGAAAATAAAATTCTTCCTTTGAGCTATTCCTTCTTTTTTAGGGAGCTCAAAGGAATAAACTCCCCCCCCCCTTTCTAGAGGTGTGTGAGAGAGAGAGGGGGGGGGGGAGAGAGAATCAACACTGCAAAATATTCATTTCTTTCCAGAACAACCCAAACAGAATTGAATTTCAGAATAATAACAGTGCAGAACTGAGGAAATCTGTTCATACCTGCTTATCTGATTTATCATTTGCGCATACAGATCCACCATTCTTCATTAACAAATTATACTGTTTACAAGAATTACTAAGTATTGTCACATAACGGTCTGGAGTTTGTACAATGCAGCTGTATGAAAAGGAGTGGTGGGACAGCTGTCAAGAGCTAGCTTTGTTGCTTACAACAGAACAAGAACATTGGAATCTGCAGCTCTCTATATACAAGTTTGCATTGTACGTGGAAGCAGGGCTTTTTGTTTTAAAAAAACATTATTAGTTGCAAATTTGATAATCAGTAAACAAGAGTTGTATCCAAACAGTAGTCCTCCTGTTAAAGCAAGGAATTCCTCCTACAGAATGGTACTTCCTATTCTGCCTGCCAACTCTCCACATCTTCCCAAATCTGCCCCAGAGCATCAGTTGAACCCCAAAAATATTAGTTATATGGCTTGCTGATCAGAAGGTTCAAATCCCTGCCATGGGGTGAGCTCCCGCTGCTTGGTCCCAGCTCCGGCCCACCTAGCAGTTCAAAAGCATGCCAGTGCGAATAGATAAATAGGGACCGCTCCAGCGGGAAGGTAAACGGCGTTACCGTGTGCTGCTCTGGTTTGCCAGAAGCGGCTTTGTCATGCTGGCCACATGACCCAGAAGCTGTCTGCGGACAAACGGCGGGTCCCTGGGCCCATAGAGCGAGATGAGCACCGCAACCCCAGAGTCAGACACGAGTGGACCTGGTGGTCAGGGGCCCCTTTACCTTTACCTTATGTTGGGATTGCATGTTTGCAGTCTAACAATTTTTAAACAGTAGGTAAACTTTGAAGTAACTTAGTTAACAGTAGGAAAAAATAGTCAATCCATTGTTAAACGTGGTAATAGAATTTAATCAAGCCTCCTGAATAATTGGATCCAGGGGTTAAAATATAAGCCTAGCTAGCTTCCCCATGAGCAACTGGCAATTAAGAGAACAAAGGGGAGGTGATGAGCCATTAAGAAATCAAGGAAAAGGGGCTCTGTGCCAGACAGCAAGTGGATAGTGCCCCTGCTCCTTCTCTTCGTTAGACAAAGCAGGAGTCTGGAGGACAGAGTTGGCTGTTATGTGAACTGGAGGAAGAAGATGCAGGCTGGAAAAGCTGAGAAAAAGCCATGGCTGATTTCCTGCTTGAATCGAAGGCTGCCGCTAGGGGGGAAACAAGACCCTTTGGGGTGTTAATGCTGTGAACCCCTCCATCATAGGCTCAGGTTGTATATATTTGCAAATAAACCAACTATCATAAGGACACCACAGTATTTGTGCCTCATTGCCGAAAGGAAACACGGACTCTGGGTGAATGCCTGAAACCCCTGGAATCTCGTACTGCTCAGAGATTGGGGCGGCATGCAATAGTTTGTTTCCTGGGTTTCTTTTCTGGTCTGAGTGCAGCTTCCAGAAAACACCAGACACAAAATACAACTAATCCACAGGACATGCCAACATAACTCTTTTTCAGAGCTGAACTGCTGGCAACAACAAGAAGAAAACATGTTGCTAAATGAAGCAAAGGCACGTCTGGCTACCACATGGATGTTGGAGACAACACCCTGGATATGATTGTCCTGGGGTTTCACGACCTGCCATAGGCAACACACCACCTGAAGGCACATATGCTGCATCAAAGTGCAAAAACACACAATGGTTTATTTATAGACTAATTTATAGCAGTAAAATATATATATAGCAAAAAATGGTGGAGGGGAATGTAAGTTCAAGCATGTTTCTTTTGTAAAATGTACTGTAACATTTATTCTACACTTTTACAGGCATGACATGTGACATTTTATTTTTAGAGTAAATTCTTAGATTCAGAAATATTTAGTCTGCTTTAAGATTCAGATAAAAAAACCCAAAACAAAACAACAACAACCCAGAAATAAGGTACTTAAATAATCTTCAAATTTTATGATGGGAGTGTTCGTGCATGTTTGGTGCTGGCTTGCAGCAGCAGTTACATTTGAAAACCAGATTTATTTGGTGGGAAAATATTTATTTGGTGGGAAATTCACACCCAAGCAAACAGTGAATCTGTCATGCTCTCTAGTGCAGAACACAGTTATTATGACTACTGACTACCTTAAACACATTCCTCTCCCAGTCCACAACACAATGTCAGGCTGATCATCTTCTCTCCCACAGGCTTTTCTCAATGCCACACTGAGCTGCAAATTAGGTAATTAGTAAGCACTCCATTGTATATGAACGCTTATGGTTTTGCCTTCCCTCTCAGCATGTGTGAAATGTTTTAAGAGGAAAACATGTTGAATGGAGTCTGCTTGAACAACTGGGGGAAAGATAATTTCCAGCATCTCGACGGATGAATGAAGACAGTTATTAAAATACAACGTACAAGACAACGAAGTATTAATGGCTATTAGCCAGGTAGCTCAACTGAACCTCCATGGGCAGGAGCAGGTCATATCAGTACCAGAAGCTGGATACGAAGATCAGACAATATCAGCATCTTCATGCCTTGGATGACTTTAAAAGAGGATTTCACAGATTCAAGGAGAAGCCCATCAACAGCTTACCATGGTCCTGAAGCCAGTTTCTTGGTGAGGTTGGAAGAAGATGTCTGTCTGTACCTGTGCCAGTTTCTTGGTGAGGTTAAAGAAGATGCCTGTCTGTACCTGTGCCAGTTTCTTGGTGAGGTTAAGAAGATGTCTGTCTGTACCTGTGCCAGTTTCTTGGTGAGGTTAAGAAGAAATATCAGTTGCTGATATTTCATGGTCCTGAAATATCAGTTGCTGGGCAGAGTGCTCTTAAGCTCAGGTCCTGCATGCGGGCTTCTCATAGGCTTCTCTGGTTGGTCACTGTGAGAACAGGACACTGGATGGGACAGGCCAGCAGGCTCTTCTTATATTCTTATGCCTGACTTGATTTTTCCCTAGGGGCATTAGGCAAGCCTTGGTTGAAAAACAATGGGCCTTGATGTGATTCAGCAACCCATATAGTCTTTAATGTTGTGTGCCTACCAAATTATCAGAAAATCAACCCCGGCTGATAAAACAGCAGTAACAAGAGATGATTGATTTTCAGAATGGATCACAGATAAATTGTTTGGAATGCTAATGCTTCCTCCTTCCACCTACCAATCCACTACCCACAACACGGATTCTAAAACACTAGGCTCTCTTCCCTTCTCTTTCATGTATAAGTTGGTCTGTGAGCGTAAAAATAAATTCATTCATTCATTCATTCATTCTCTTTCATGTGTGTTTCTGATAATCTCACCAGCAGTGTAATCTCCCCTACCAGAGTGTCTAAATTTCATACTCAATAAGATTTGTTCCATTTATTTATTTGTCCACAATATGTTGACTAAATAGAGCATCTAATACTCTAAGGTGCTACTGGAAGGAATTTTTTATTTTATTTTGCCTTTACAAAAAGTTATTTCAGAGGGGATCCAAAAGTAAAAATCAGCTACTGTTTCCACATGAGCTCTAATGAAAATTAAGCAATATTAAGAAAAGAAAATTAAATGCTATTGTTAATACCATGCTGTAAGGGCAATTTGCTTGATTGTAGCTTCCAGTGTCATTCCCTGAAATCACAAGGATCAAGGAATGAAAAATCATTTTCAAATTTAATTTTACTTGGGAGAGAAAATGGGCCACTGGGCCTTAGCACTGAAAATGCATTTGACGATATAGGCTGTCATGTGCTCAAGTATGTACACAACACGCACACACGCGCACACACACACACATGTGTTCCACCAAGGTTCCAAATAACCAGACACTTACTTGCCATTGTTACCATTTTCTCTTCTAAAAACAATGCAACATGGTTTGGAATGACCGTACATTCCAATTTAACTTATGCTTTTTATTAAGCATTACAGCACCATGCTGCATTAATTATGTGACAATCCCAGATTAGCATTTTAAGTGACTGATTGGTTTTGTGAAATAGGAAATTTCTGGACTGAAGGATTTATGGGCTTGACCAAACATCCGTTGGAGGCAGTGTTTAAACATGTTTAAAAAGTAATTTTTGCTAATACAAATTCAAAGACTTTGATTTATTTTTTAAATTGTTGTTTTCAATGCAAAATAAGACATAAGGACAAGACTTATAGAAAAGAGCTACAAGGATGGTAGTTTATTCCAAAAATTCAATTACAATCAGTAAATGACTGTTGCACTATATATTTCCCCTAATTTAGAAGACATGCTGCATGCAAAGTGCATTTAACCTATGTAATATGTATGGCTGATGATCACACATGCTCATGGTCACATGGAAGAAGTATTCTGTGTACTGCAAGTGGTATACAGTGGCATAAAGGATTCCAGTGCACAATTTTCAAAACCACCATGACTGTGAGAAGCTCACTGGATGACCTTGGCCTAGTCACCATCTCTCAGCCTAACCTACTTCACAGGGCTGTTGTGAGGATAAAATGGGGAGGAGAACGAAGTATAAAACACCTTGAGGTCCTTGGGAGAAAAGGTGTTATAGAAATGTAACAAACAAACAAACAAGCAAGCAAACAGTCTTTGCAAGAAGGTATACTATTTCTTTATTTACTCTAGGTTAAAGAGATAATATTTTCAATCAAGATGCTACAGGAACTGCCTGCAAACACCTACCTTTGCTCTATGTTAGCATCTATATGCACTGTGATAAATCTTACATTTCTTTTTACATGTTTTGGGGTGGGGTTGTTTTTTAAACAACACGCAGTTGTGATACTTTTTGTATTTCACTCTGGTTGTTGTTGTTCAGTTGTTCAGTCGTGTCCGACTCTTAATGACCCTATGGACCAGAGGACGCCAGGCACGCCTATCTTTCACTGCCTCCCGCAGTTTGGCCAAACTCATGTTAGTCGCTTCGAGAACACTGTGGTATAAAATTTATCTTGCTAATATTTAATCATTATTTGGTGCTTTTGAATTATGGTGCTGGAGGAGACTCTTGAGTGTCCCATGGATTGCAAGAAGATAAAGCCTATCCATTCTTAAGGAAATCAGGCCTGAGTACTTACTGGAAGGACAGATCCTGAAGCTGAGGCTCCAATACTTGGCCAACTCATGAGAAGAGAAGACTCCCTGGAAAAGACCCTGATGTTGGGAAAGATGGAGGGCACAAGGAGAAGGGGACGAAAGAGGACGAGATGGCTGGACAGTGTTCTCGAAGCTACCAACATGAGTTTGACCAAGCTGCGGGAGGCAGTGGAAGACAGGAGTGCCTGGCATGCTGTGGTCCATGGGGTCACAAAGAGTCGGACACGACTAAACGACTAAACAACAACAACAACAGAGCCTTAACTTTCTGATTTATTTTTAAGGTCACTGCATAAATGTGTAATCAAACAAATAAATCTATTGCAAAAAGCATTGGGATAAAGTTGCTCATGAGAACCTTGTGTGTTTAGAGAATTGCAGTCTAACTCTGAGTAGGTCCAAAATATATCAGCACAAACTAAAGTAAAAAGCAGCACTCTATATATGTTCCTGTTCATCTTATTGTTCTGTTATGAGCATTGGCAGAAAAAAGTCCAATTCTGAATGTTCTCCAGTCTTAGAGCTGCCTATTCCTGGGGGAAGCATTGCCAGAATCATGTGACTTGGTGAACTGTAAGTAATCTGGCAATTTCCTCATCCTATCAGAAGAAGGGAAGTGTTCTGAGGCTGCATGTTTAGCTAGGATAAAGATTAAAAAGCAAACAAAACATATTTTGGGTTACAAAGTAAAGTATTGGCTGAGAAAAACCTTTTGACAACTAGCCACTTGCTCATTCAAAGCCATCCTCCTTGTTTTCCATTAGGACCCCTCTGCACAATCACTTCATTGCACAATAAATGTGCATATGTTTCTCATTTGCTGCTCACAGTGCTCATCCCTTCCTCTCAATACTGTACTTCTGTGGCTGTGAGATTGCATTTCAAAGGGCTCAAAATGCAATGCTTCTGTACTAAAGTGGATGTAATATTTTGCTCAGATAGTACATTTATTATTATTGTGTAAAACATTATCACAGTGAGTGTCTTAAACATCCCACTGCGTTTCTGTGTGTGATATGCAATTAGTCAGAACTGACACAGCACTTCTTGCTTCATGCCCATACCATGTTGCAGAGTTTTCTTTTGCTTTAATGTTGTTGTTGTTGTTGTTGTTGTTGAATATAGAATTACCACAGACATAGAATAACAAGTCTTGTTGATGAAGAACCAGCATGGCTTTTGCAAGTGTAAGTCCTGTTTAACTAGCCTTTTAGAGTTTTTCAAAAATATATGGATATGAATGATTCAGTAAACATTTCAAAAAATTCCTACACCAGAGAATTTTGAGTAAGCTTAGCAGTCATGGGATAAGAGGGCAGGTCCTTTAATGGATCAGTACCTGGCTAAAGAACAGAAAGCAGAGAGTAGGAAGAAATGGGCAATTTTAACAATGCAGGAAGTGAAGCCCCTAAAGGACCTCTGGTTTTTAACTTGTTTGTGAGTGACATGGATTTAGGGGTGAGAAGCAAAGAGACGAAATTGTTTGGGATGGTAAGAACAAAGAGGGATTGCAAGGTGCTCCAAAGAGTTGTCTACAAACTGGGTGAATGAGCATTAGAATGGCAAATGCAATTCAATGTAAACAAATATAAAATGATGCACATTAGGGCAAAAGAATCCTGTTCACATATGGGCATCTGAGCTGGTGTTGATTGACCAGGAAAGATATCTCAAGAGTTATCAAAGATGGCTAAATTAGAATTCTGACCCAGAGTACAGCAGCTGTGAAAAAGGCAAGTTCCATGTTAGGAATCTTTATGAATGGGATTGAAAATAAAACTGCCAGTATTACAATGTCATTATACAAAGCTATGGTCCAATCATACTTGGAATATAAGGATATCAACAAACTGGTTGGAGAAGGCTGGCATATACATTTTGCAGATATAGTCTGAGGTTAACTAGAACCTCCACCAGCATCTTGTCTATGTCTCACATTTGGCTGCCACCTCTCTTCTTTCTTTTCACTTTCTAAAGACTCGGGTCTGCAGTTTTCATTAGTTCCAGCAATCAAGCAGCAGCTTCAACCCCAGAAAAAGGAGTGGGGAAGTGGAGGGACCCACAGGCAGGGCAACGCTCAAGAAAGGGATATAATGGGACCACAGGGAAAGTAGGGATGAGAAGGGGAAAGGAAAGGTGGTGGCAAATCTACTTGTGCAAACCAGTGTTTTTGTTTAAGCAAAGTTCATGCTTATAATTATGTATTTCACATGAAATCAATTTTGCTTTTTTCAAGCCACAGTGTTATTCTGAGTGTGTTTCCCATCATTGTTGGGTTTTTTTTTTTACTGTCTGTGCAATAAGAAGGTAAGGAATGGGTTATCTGTCGGCTCAAACAGCTGGCTCCTTCACTAGCCTTGTGGATTATCCCTCCCTCTTCTGGAGCCATTCCCACCTATTCTCCTGCTGATATACTTTACATCACTGCAAAGAGTAGAGGAATTATAGGTACACAAAACCAGATGATCTCTTCCTTGAAATGATTCCAAACATTCAGTTTTGTTGCAAAAGAATATTTGAACATCAATGTAAAAAACAGACAGAAGACTTCTAAAGTACCCCATGGGAATTTGTTGCTGCCAACCATTTCACTTTCTCTTGTGAAAGCAATAAATCCTTGTATGCCTTTCTAAAGATGATTATGCCAATAGAGACTGTTTCATCTGCTCATCAGGCAAGCTATGCATCTCCCAATACCCATACAGATTTGCAGGGAGAAAAAAAGAAATCTGAGAACAACCTATGGTGCAGCATATCAAACACGTTTTGAAGTGCAACATGTTTTTTAGCATACACGTATTAAGCACATACTAAGTACATAATATATAGAGAAGACCTAACAGAAGAAACCAGAGACAGGAACCAGGAGGACTATCCATAATGGCTACACTTTATCTGCTACAGAAACACAGAGTTTGAAGAGACCTCAAAAGTTATCTAGCCCAGCTTCTACCGATGCAGGAAACCCATCCCTGATAGTGGCTATCCTGCCTCTGTTTAAAAACCTCTAATGAGGGAAAGTCCACTACTTTCCCAGGCTATCTGTTCCATGAAAAAAACAGCTTGCACTGCCATGAAATCCTTCCTAATGTTTTGTCTAACCCCTTTCCTTGTAATTTGAACCCACTGGCTCATGCCCTACCTTCTGAAGCAACAGACAGAAAAATTGCTCCATCATCTATGTGGCAGCCCTTCAAACAGCTATTGTATCACCTCTTATAAGTCTTTTCTCCAGGCTAGACATACCCAACTCTGTCAACATTTTCCTTATAGGAAATGGTCTCTGTCACTCCCCTCTGGACACATTCCAGCTTGTTGATATCCTTCTCAAACCGCGCTGCCCAGAACTGGACAAGGTGCTCCTGATGAGGTCTGCCAGCAGGACCTTTACACCTCATGCTTTCCACATTTCAATTGCTGCAACCCAGAATTGCAGCAGCTTTATTTTATTTTATTTTATATTTTTGGCCACCATATCACACAGCTGACTACATGTGCCATGAAGTTCTAAGGTTTTGACTACTGGGCTTGTTCCTGTATGCTTTCTGCACTGGTCAGGTCTTTATTCTCCATATTGTTGCTAAAGAACCCCCGATTTTAATTGTGTAGCAAATAGCATACCAAAACCATCACCAAATATTAAGTCACTAACTTCTTGGAAAGTAGGTACCAAGGCAACAAGAAATGGCTACATGATGGAGCATTAGAACATACTGCAGAAAAATAACCACATCAGCTGCTGCCTCAATGGTTTTATAATCTACACATGGGTTATAATTTTAAGGTGCCGCTTAGGACTCTTTTTGGAATCACTAAACTGACCTTTCATCCTAAACCAGATGAACTCCAAGGCTAGGCCAAGAGAAACTGAGGACTGAGATTCAAAGAGCCCTTGTGAATGTTTAAAGTACATTCACATTCTCACTGAGAGGGAGGCAAATTTACCCTTCTGGCTGAAACACCTGTACCATGTGAAAAGCTGAAGCAGAATCCCATCCTGCCTCCAAGTAGCAATGGGAGATATATTTCCAGGGTTAATCAGCTGGTGGGGATTTTTGTCTGGATTACACAGGAAAAGAAGATTAAACCTTCTCTTGTTACATAATACAATCCTTGCAAAACTCCTGTCCCCCCCCCCCCCGTGTCCCCTGTTAATGTTAAAGTGCAACACCACATTTAGCTTGGTCCATAAATGGTAGCCCCTAATTAAGACAGGGGAAAGTCAAGAGGTACACTCAGGCAAACCCTTGGGGTGAGTGTCTAAATATACATACTATCACTGGTGACCCAGTGGCACTTGGGACTCAAGTGTGTCCTGTACTGCAGCCCCTTTACTTTGCTCATTAAAGAAAACAATAGAAGCTATGGAGAACTAAGCCAGTTCCTGTCTCCATAACCCCACTCTGATCACAGTAGAGTGTGGCTAAACACTGGGACACCCATACCTGATTCCTCTGTATTGCACTGTTACTCCTTTCCATGTCAACCTGGAGCTCCACTAGAAGGCAACAATATACAGTTTGGGAATCACTGCTAGGCCAAGCCACTGACATACTGGTTGCATTAGCTGCTTTGAGGGTATGGGATCTCCCACTGCTTAGGGAGCTAAATTGTTCATTCACCTTCCACAAAGGCAGAGAAAGTTCGGCTGGGATTAAACTTTCAGGGCAGGCTGGAGATTGGGAAATATATTTCAGGATGTAGAGAGGCTAATCGACAGGGAGCCCAGAAGCAAGGAGACCAGAGAAAAGGCACATGACAAGGGAATGGACTGAAAAGGAGGAAGGGTTGTGGACTTGAGTAAAAAGGCAAAAGGAGAAAAGGGATTTGAAGCAAGAAGGGGCTTTGAAGAAACAAGGTCATGAGAAAGCTCATGCTATGGACTGGAGGGCAAAGGAGGAACTGAGGCAGTAGTGCTGGAAAGGCTGGTCAAGGCCAGGGACTAGAAGTGGATGTTGGGTCTCAGAGTCTGCAGTGATACTTCTACGGGCACCTCAAAGGAGCAACGAGAGCCAAAAAGCAATGCTGAAGTTGTATGGGCTGACGTTTAGCTATTTATGTGCTAACTACATGTGACATTAGCCAGGGTGGGGGGCACCAAATGGGAGTCATCTGTCCCCCGCCCCCATGCTAACTGTTGCGTGGGGAACAGAAAGTTTCATGGAGATTGCAGTTTGGGAGGGCACACTGCACACTTAATAACAGTTGTCACATGTAGTTAGAACCCGATTTGAGCTAATCAGTGAGTTCTTTGGCTACAGGCCAAAGTAAGGAACTTATTGCACTACTTTGCTAAGCTGCTGGATGAAACTGATTACTCACCGTTAGTATTCTGTCTTACTTCCATTATACTTTATCTCCCGACATCATCTTAGAACTACAGAGATAAACGATCTCACATGGGGGAGCTGTAGCTATAAGCAAAACTACTTGCACGAGAAAGAGTAGACGTGAGTAGACATAAGAAAGAGTAGGGAAAGATGAAAGTATTACAAAGCATGGAGGACTACCTAGTCAGTCAAAGATGTTAACAGATTTCTTCAGCTGGACACCATGTGGAGCGAATAATATATACCAATGTCACAAAATGTTCTTTTAAAAGAACCTGAACAGTAAAACAGATGGTCTGTGCTACTTTTTGAACCAAATGACCCATGGCACTGCTGGACAACTAGTTCCTTGTGCACGTGCCTGTCTAAATACTCTCAAGGGCTTTATCTTGAATTAAGATTGAGTGATTATCACACATAGGATGACAATTTACTAACTTTCAAGGCTGTCACATTCTGACTGGCTTGTAAATGCTCCTTTAAGAAACGTTTACTATGGTATCACTGTTTATATTCATGTAATCTAAGGTTACCAGATGTCCCTGTTCTCCGGGGACAGTCCCCAGATTTACAACTTTCTCAGCATTCACATGTACATAGCAAACAATAAGTGTCCCCAGATTCATTGAAAAGAATCTGCTAATCTTAGTGTAGTCATGCTTCAAAAAGTTTAGATAGCCATGTGTATTGCAGAATGTGAGCGGTATTGGCTTAGGCACTGGCAAGCGAGACTATAACTGACTTCCTGCCCGCTTTGCTGGAAGTCTGGCAGGGGTAAACTCCTGAAGAGGAAGCCCGGCTGCTGTGAACGGACTCAAGCACCTCAGGGTTCCCCAGGTCGTGGTATGGCCCTAACCCCTCCGTGGGTTTCAGACAGGACCCAGACCTCTGGATTCCTCTAGTGGAATACTCTAAAGCATGGAGGGGCAGGTGATGGTCGCACCGCCTCTCCCCCACACACTGCTATGCCAATGCCTAACCACCACCTTACAAAATTGTGACGATTGCTGAGAGGTAGGCGAAAACCAAGTGGCCAAGCCAATCTGCAAAATGGGAAAATTCCTACCTGGCCCCATTTCAAAACAGGTGACCAAACAAAGTCCAAAGCAAGGCCAATGGGTCAGTCTAAAGGGAGGGAGGGAGGGTGGGAGAATTGCGACGTGAGGCAAAAGGGGCCGAGCTATCCTCCTGCCGGAGTTTAAATCGTCCCGGCCACGCCCCCCAAGAGCCACCGGATTGGTGGCTTTGGCGGTGGGGTGGCTGGGATGTTCCCCCAGCGTGATGCAGGACACAATCCCGCCCACACTGAGGGGAGGGGGTGCACTCAGGGGGCCAGAGCGCAAGGCGTTCCCGCTGGAAGGTGGAAATGATTTCCTAAATAAGCTCTTTCAGTGCAGTAAGTGGGCATTATTTAGGGGCAAGGATTTACTGGGGATTTGTTCTTTGGCACACTTTATTTCTTGCAGATTTGGCCATCTACATTTTTGGTATGTTTATTAGATGTCGGCTTTCCTATGTTTAATTTTCTAGACTGGGTGAACCTCCTAACTGCTTATTGGAGGAGGAAACATACACAAGTTGATTGAGGTCAGCATATAAAAGCTCCTGTTATACTGCTACTTATTTTTATTCTACAAAACATTAGTGTTGAACAATCTGGATCAGAATTCCTGTGTTTTGTCCCCAGCCCCAGTTCTATCTGATCCCACCTACCCAAATTAGAGCACTGTCAAAGCATACCTAGTTCCTTGGGGGAGAAGAGCCAAGGAAGAGTAAAGAGTGTGGGTGGGAGAGGGGACTGAGAAAAGAGAACAGGTCCAGCCTTACTTAAAAAGAAAATAAGAAATTTAGGCAAAAATTTGAAATATTTTTCAAATAAGAGCCCATCTTATTTATAGCAAAGCTATACTAGGGCGTGGGGTACAGTAAAATAAATTACAACTAAAAGTTCAAAACCACAAAGCATAAAGTGAGAACAGATCCATGTCACAGAATCAATAACAATATGCATAATATAAAATCTGGCCAAGCATAATTCAGGGGGGACAGCATTCCAAGACTACCCTATGAAGTTCATAGCTGAATGGGAATTGGAGCCTGGGTCTGCCTAGTCCCTAAATATCACTACACCATGCAGGCTCTTCAGGTGAAATAGAAACTTTTAAAAATAATAATCCACAAACTCATTTTTACATTTTTTTTTTAATCCTGCATTTTTTTCAAATACTTCCCAATTTATCCTCACAATAATAATTTCACACACACACACACACACACACACACAGAAACTGAAATTCACCCAATGAATTTTGGAGCTAAGTGCGATTTGAACTTCAAACTTACTGGATCTTTGGAAAAAATGACATCAATACTGGTCAAAACCGCAAACTGCTGACTATCCATGTACTGGGTATTTTAGGAAAACGAGCCAGTGTTTTAGATATATTTAGCAAATCTGTAAACAATAAATCTTTCAACCCTTCCTAATTAGTACTTTGAATACTTTATTAAGAATAGTCAATTCCTTTTCAGTCATTTATTCAAAGAATAACAAAACCCAGAATTGTATAATAAAAATCCTATAAATTCTGAAGCCCATCAATTACTGGATGTGATAGTTTTTTGGCAGAAGTTGGTGGTACACAAGAAACAGTTGTAAAACCGAAAATGTTCAGGTAGGGGCCTTGATTTTCTATTTTTTGTTGATATCCATCTGTCTCAGGAGATAATGGAGGAGTATGTCTTTGGGGGTGAGGTCAAGATGTTGGAAGGTTGCAGAGCCTGTTGTAGCTGTAAGCAACTGATGCGGGAGAGACAAGTTTTGTTGCAGCTGGGGCAGATGAAGGCGTCCAGTTGTGCTGCTGCAGATGCACCATAGCGCTTCTTCCCTCTGCGCTCCTCCCAGCGGTCATTATTTATCTGGTCACTGTTATGGCTGCCTGTCCAGGCACTGTGGTTGTCTGCAAGGGATTCCCATATGACAGGGTTGATGCTGCCAGCCTTCATGTCACAGTTGCAGACATCTTTGTAATGCAGAGTTGGTCTGCCAATTGGCCTGGTGACAGAAGCCAGCTCCCTGCAGAGATCCTATCTATGGAAGTTGTAATCCAGAACATCTGGAATACACCATGTTGGGAAAGGCTGCTGTAGGACATGGCAGCAGGGATGGGAGCAGCCTATCTTTAGGTCTTCCGTTGGAAGAGCCATTTAAGGCCTCAAACACTACAGCTCACCCTAAGAAAGTACTTTAAAGCATTAAAACAAAATAAAACGTGGACAGCATTGCTGAGCAGCAGATGCAAGGTGGGGGAATATGTACCTTTGTCATCAATGGCTTTGTGAGCACTATCCAATCAGGTCTGCCTGAACAGCTGCAGAACCTTCTACCATACACAAAAGAATCTCATGACAGTTTAGGAGCTATCTGAAAGGAGAGCTGAATTTAGCTAGCAGCAACAAATCTTCCTGATCCAAGACAGTGAGGAGGCATGGCGCAGATAGAAAGTATCTCTATCAAAAGAATTGTGAAACTGTCCTCACTCCTTACAAAAAAATAAATCCTAGCCTATGGCTTGACTTGCTTCATTGTTTCCCACCCCCACCCCCCAAATGTATTGTAGTTATTTCTTGTGGAATGCATGAGAAGAACAATAGATATAACTTGCTCCAACCCAAAATTACAAACTAGAGTAACCAAAATCCTACCACACATGTGGGGCAATAAAAAGTTGCTACTATAGCTAGGAAATCTCATAAAATCCTCAAAGTGGAGTCCACTTTGCTTTTCCATAACAGATTTTCCATAGTTTTCAAGCAATGCTTTCTCTTAATATACAAACAATGTTGTCATGTTGTCAGTTTCTAACATCCATTTGCTTCCTAACATACAACACAACACAAAACATTACAATTAAATCCTTAAAATTATAAAAACAGTGCTGAAATCTATGTTCCTCAATAACAGTGTTTCCCTGGGCATGCTGAGAATCAAGGCAATATATTTTCCTAAAATAAGGACTTCGACTCAGATTTAGATTTTGAGTTACCAAAACTTGGGCAAGTTAAGATGTCTTTTGTTTTTCCTGCTCATGATAGAAACTGCTATACATTGGATTTGAGCTTGGGCACTGAATCAAAGCAACTTTCTGAAGAGGGTGATGCACCAATTAATATCTAACGAGGAAGGATCTGCAAAATTCTAACGAGAAAAGAAGAAATGCTGACTCATTCACAAAGTGTTCAATGTTGTACTGGGGATTGAAAGTCAAAGTGATGAATGACGATTAAACATGTTTTTGCCTTGGGATTCAACTGATGACACACTATCATGGAGAAGATCCTCCAAGCAAATTTTGCCCACAGCAGCTGTATTTGTTGACTGTATGAAACTGTCTTGTATGTGGTGAGATTGTCAATCCATGCAGTCCAGTATCACCTAGGAGCAACTACTCTAACTGACTGTATCTATTCCCATAATCTTCTACTTCAGATATTTTCAGATGGAAGATGCCTGGGGTTGAATCTGGGACCTTTTGTGTGCAATGCATTTGCTCTACCATTAAGCTATGGTCACTCCCCTAAAAGCATACACTGAGATTCTCATTCCTTTAGCTCTTCTTTCTATCTTTCTTACCAGTGCTCATTGCATGTAAAAAGGTAAAGGGATCCCTGACTGTCAGGTCCAGTTGCGGACGCCTCTGGGGTTGCGGCGCTCATCTCACTTTACTGGCCAAGGGAGCCAGCGTACGGCTTCCAGGTCATGTGGCCAGCATGACTAAGCCGCTTGTGGAGAATCAGAGCAGAGCACGGAAACGCCGTTTACCTTCCCGCCGGAGCGGTACCTATTTATCTACTTGCACTTCGTGCTTTTGAACTGCTAGGTTGGCAGGAGCAGGGACCAAGCAACGGGAGCTCACCCTGTCACGGGGATTCGAACCGCCGACCTTCTGATTGGCAAGCCCTAGGCTCTGTGGTTTAATCCACAGCGTCACCCGCATCATTGCATGTACCTGACTCTTTAACATGCTGTTGTGTATCTCAAAGATGGGGCCAGCTGATTAAAAGTTCACATTTTTTTTAACCTTTTCTTCTTCCCAGTCCCCAAAGCACAGTATGTTTTACTGGTACTGCTAAAATAATCAGGTCATCACTGCTTATTTTTTGTATAAATAATTTGAACCATTAAATAGCAACAACGGGAAAATCTGGCTGCATTTATGGGCTAGCTGAAAAGGTCTACTTCTAGTGTTTGCACTTGCATCTGTTTTTCATTTTCCCTCTTTTTACTCTCTTCCAGATGTAGCTGTCTACAGTGCTAATATAAGCATCAGAAACTATCCCTGTCCTAGCTTTTCTTTAACCCAATCTCCTTCTTTATAATATATTGCTGTTGCAGTTTTATGAGGATAAATGCCCACCAGCAGGCAAACACAAGACTGGGCAGCATATAAAATCAAAATTAACGAGCCCATGTCTGAGGACCTTCTAATAAGCCATTAAATCAGGAACAGCTAAAATATGTAGAAATTGGAAAATAGAACATATTCTGCTTTATCCTCAGCCTCAGTAATTTATTATGCCCTTACCGCCCCATTGACTCCAATAGAACTACTTGCAAAGAAACTGGCATATGCCACTTAGAGTAATACAAACTGGACATAACACATGCTAATATTTTGGCAAACATTAAAGCAGATCCTGATGTTCTATGTTCTCATCCCTATTGTTTTCCAGTTCAGTGTGGCAGTGTTTCTTCTTACAAATTCTGGTGAGGGGAAAAACAAATGTTAGTTCTGAAACATTTTTTTAAAATCGTAATGGCATATGGTTTAGTAGAAGGAAATGCATCCTGGATGCATTTAATGTGATTCAAAGAAGGCATTAGTGTGCATGTCACAGGCAACGTATCAGACTGAAGTCATAAAGCCATGCTGATAACTTGCCCTCCCCCTCCAATGGAAGGTTTGCTCAGCACACTGAACCTCTTTCCATAGGTCCCTCCTGAATACTCTTGCCATATACTTTAATAGTATAACAATGCATAACAAATACAGCACAATAATAGGTCTGGGGAAATACTCCACAGACTTTGCAGTATGAGGAGCTTCTAATCCCGTTGGATAACTTCTACATGCACTTCCTTCCCTGATCCCCTCAGTAGAAAGGTTAGCAATAAGCAAGAACAACAGACAAACAAATTTGCATTTAATTATTTAACACCCTGCCTTTATTTATTGCATTTACTGGCTTTATATCTGACCTTTCCTCCAAGAACCTCCAGGTGGCATACATAGTTCATTTTCTCTCCGTTCAATCCTCTTAGCAACACTGGGAGGTAGGTTAGGCTGAGAGACTGCAACTGGCCCAAGGTGAGCTTCGTGACTGAGTGGGCAAATAAACTCTGGTCTCCCAGGTCCTAGTTTGACACTTTCTGCCAGTAGAGGACTCAAGGCGGTTCACAACATGAATTAAAAACAGGTGTAAAAACACACCAATCAGTTATCAATATTAAAAATATTAAATATTTAAAAAGTTACCATATTAAAAATAGTACCGAAGCATAACAACTTGTAACCATTTCAAAGAACAGCAAGGGGAGAAGAAAATATACACCACATTCAGAGACTTCGCTGCGATGGCCAGTTAGCAGCCAAAGGCCTGTCTAAACAACAACAAAAGTATTTGCCAGCCAGTGACAGGAAAGCATAGAGAGGTGTCAGCAGTTACATAATTAGAAATGCCAAGAAGCTGATATCTACAATAAACTTTAAAAGTCGGTCCTTGGTTTATTATGCATTCAATCAGCTATGCATACCTGATGGTATACAACAACTGAACACAACAAGCATTTGCTCTGGACCTGTGTTGTGTCCATGGCCCAGAAGTGGTAGCAGTATCAGGAAGTGCATGCCCCTTTGAAAGAGTAGCTCCACCTGCAGGAGGAGGAGATCACAGAGCTCTGCACTGAAGAACTGCTGCAACATCTGGATTTTGAAACCAGTACATCAGATTATCTGACTAAGCCAGTGTTTTTCAACCACTGTTCCGCGGCACACTAGTGTGCCGCGAGATGTTGCCTGGTGTGCCGTGGGAAAAATGGAAAAATTACTTTATATATAGTCAATATAGGCACAGAGTTAAATTTTTTAACATTTTCTAAGGGTGGTGTGCCTCGTGATTTTTTTCATGAAACAAGTGTGCCTTTGCCCAAAAAAGGTTGAAAAACACTGGACTAAGCAACCTGAACTGTCCAGTGAATCAAATCTTTGCTTGAGGCATCCATGGACTGGTTAAGAAGACACAAAACTCTGTAGATCTGCAAAGCTACAGTGAAAACATGATTCTTTTCAGTGCTATTTAGTCCCTAATTATGAGGTTTGTGGTAGAACCCAAGATACAAGGGTTCTGTAGCTCATAGAAGCAACTTCCCTGTCTTCTGGAACTGCCCATGCTTTCTGCATTTAACAGTCCAGGTTCACGTGTTCACCTCACCATCCTTTGAGTCTATCATTTTTTGAAGTGACACAGGCAGCTGTAATGAGATTTCCCCCCATTCTCACTGGAAAATAGCAACGCTTCTGCTACCATCATTCACTTACACTCAATGGTAGCACAGCTCCTTGCTTTTTGCCATCTGCCCCATAACTGCAGAAACTCTTGATACATTCAAACTCTTGATTCATTCAAACTGAGGCTGTAAGATATCACGGTGTACTGAAAAAAAAGTGTGCAAAAAGTCCTGGAAACAATCCTGCATAACTGATGAATACTGAAAATGTGAACATTGTCTCTGCAGCAATTATTATTTAGTAGTCTGGGATAGAACTGTTTTTGAAAGAAAATTGGTTTGAGGTCCATATTGCGATATTGGTTTCATCTTTTTTGACCTGGAAATGTATCACAAATCATGATGTGTGTTAGGGGTGGGCAATCAATCAATCAATCAATCAACCAACATATTATTATTATTATTATTATTATTATTATTATTATTATTATTATTATCCTGCCCATCTGGCGGGGTTTCCAAAACTGGTTTCAAGTCCATATCATGATATTGATTTCATAATTTTTGACCTGGCAATATATTGTGAATCATGATGTGTGTGTGTGTGTGCTATGCAAAAATCGCAATGTGGGAAACACCGTGAAGCCGGCCATTGCCTCTACACAGCTCCATTCTTATTTCACATGTAATATATTACAAATATATACAAATATGATCCAATTTTATCAGTGAAATGTTATTAAAAGTTTATCTGCACAGTATATCAAAGTTAGCCATACTGATTAAGAAATTCTGTACAATTTCTTAACTCCTTTCCATATCCTCTGAACTCTCTGCCTGTCCTTCCACTGATTGACATCGACTGATATGCTTGATTTTACAAAACAGCTTTACATGTGAGGATGCCAAATTCTCTACGGTGGCCATTAACTCACTCTTGATGGAACAGAGGAGCTGGGATATGCTAGATGCTAAGGGGTTCTTGGGTTAGATTAAAATGTAAACTCTATGGTTGTTAAATAACTCATCTTATGTTAAACCCTTCCATCTTTGTGTCTATAGCATGAAGATTCAATATTTTTTTTCTACTTTAACATTTTAAAATGGTATTTCCTTTCTAAAATAGTCTATATTTTTGGTACCTACTTCTTTATTACCTCCTTCTTGCCCTTAGGCAATGACAGCAGTCTAGTTGCAGTGTCATCTAGGACTGCGTGGTGCCTAGCTATCCCACTGATTCAAGCTTTTGTGTTGTTTCTGCATCTGCTTTATATCTCTGCTGTGGCTGAATACTGCATCTAGATACAGATCAGTGCACAGAAGAGCTGGGAATAGCTATATTTTCAAGTAAACACGTTTCCTGAAATAATGGAACATTAAGATTGCTGTCTTCTTGCAGCCCCAAAAGCACTAGAGGGCGCCTTTAAGCTTAGGAAAAATGTGCAAGGCAGAAAAAGAAGAAAGGCATACAAACACACAGAAGCTTTTGACTCAAAACAGGATAAATGAGCATAGCTGTCAACCTTTACCTTTTTTGCGGGAAATTCCCTTATTATAGCAGTGGGGAACAGCAGGGAGGGTTGGCAGCAGTGTAAATGAGTTGTTTTGTAAGGCCACTATAAAAAATATACAACATGGACAGCCCCATGCATAAGCCATATTGCACCAAGAGAGTACTGACTTTTACACACACACACACACCTTAGTTGGGAGAGGATTTAAGAAAATATTTGTGGTCTACACAAGTCACTCTCAGTACCTACAGGTATGGATGATATTTTCCTATGTAGGAAAGAATACCAAGTTTGTTAATGCTAAGGCCCAAGATTAGCCGAAACACTAGCAACTTTCATTATGGGGAGAGGAATACTATGGTATGGCTAGAAAGAGTCTTCGTCTACCAGCTCTGGGATTCCCTGCTGCAGAAGGTGGTTTCTTATTTCTCCAGGACCTAGACACTTTTAAGTAGCACTGGTAAGACTCTAATTTCTGTTCCCAGCGTAGACTGCTGAGCTTTCCTCTAGGGATCTTTATCAACTGCAGCAGTCAATTTTCTAACAAGCAAAACACCCAAAATGTAAACTCAAGCTCTACTTATGTCTGTGGGGTTTAAACCATGTACTTGAATTCTTTACTAAAGTGGAGCCAAGTTATGCCTAAATCTCAGCGAGGTGCTTGGGCCTGTAAATGTCTTCCAAATATAGAGCCTGTCACTTTTATTATGCTGACTCGTACTTCGTTACTCAAATAGTTCAACAGGGCCGCTCCAAGATGGTAAAAGGTTAAGCAAGGTGAGGGTATCAAATTCGGTTCCTTAAGGAGACTGATCTATTCCTTTCTGCCCCTACAAGCAGTCCAAAGAAAACACTTTCACAGCTACTGCTTTGAGACAAAGCACAGGTTCTACCTCTTCCCTTTGTCACCTGATCATTACCATACAATCAGGATACTGCTGCACATGGTATTTTTAATACTGCACTTTAGCTCAATATGAATTCTAATTCTATGTCCTTTTGGGGTGGGCTATTCTAAATGTCTGTTTTCTTTGTCCATGGAGTTTTCTTGGCAGGGATACTGGAGTGGCTTGCCGGTTCCTGCTCCAGGATTGGAGAAGATCAGTCTACATCCCAATCCCAAAGAAGGGCAGTGCCAAAGAATGCTCCAACTACCACAAAAAAATACACTCATTTCACATGCTAGCAAGGTTATGCTTAAAATTTTACAAGGCAGGCTTAAGCAGTATGTGGACCGAGAACTCCCAGAAGTGCAAGCTGGATTTTGAAGGGGCAGAGGAACCAGAGACCAAATTGCAAACATGTGCTGCATTATGGAGAGAGCCAGAGAGTTCCAGAAAAACGTCTACTTCTGCTTCATTGACTACGCAAAAGCATTTGACTGTGTCGACCACAGCAAACTATGGCAAGTTCTTAAAGAAATGGGAGTGCCGGATCACCTCATTTGTCTCCTGAGAAATCTCTATGTGGGACAAGAAGCTACAGTTGGAACTGGATATGGAACAACTGATAGGTTCAAAATTGGTAAAGGTGTACGACAAGGCTGTATATTGTCTCCCTGCTTATTTAACTTATATGCAGAATTCATCATGCAAAAGGCTGGACTGGATGAATCCCAAACCGGAATTAAGATCGCTGGAAGAAATATCAACAACCTCAGATATGCAGATGACACAACCTTGATGGCAGAAAGTGAGGAGGAATTAAAGAACCTTTTAATGAGGGTGAAAGAGGAGAGTGCAAAATATGGTCTGAAGCTCAACATCAAAAAACTAAGATCATGGCCACTGGTCCCATCACCTCCTGGCAAATAGAAGGGGAAGAATGGAGGCAGTGAGAGATTTTACTGTCTTGGGTTCCATGATCACTGCAGATGGTGGCAGCAGTCACGAAATTAAAAGACGCCTGCTTCTTGGGAGAAAAGCAATGACAAACCTAGACAGCATCTTAAAAAGCAGAGACATCACCTTGCTGACAAAGGTCCATATATTTAAAGCTATGGTTTTCCCAGTAGTAATGTATGGAAGTGAGAGCTGGACCATAAAGAAGAATTGATGCTTTTGAATTATGGTGCTGGAGGAGACTCTTGAGAATCCTGTGGATTGCAAGAAGATCAAACCTATCCATTCTGAAGGAAATCAGCCCTGAGTGCTCACTAGAAGGACAGATCCTGAAACTGAGGCTCCAATACTTTGGCCACATCATGAGAAGAGAAGACTCCCTGGAAGAGACCCTGCTGCTGGGAAAGATTGAGGGCACTAGGAGAAGGCGACAACAGAGGACAAGATGGTTGGACAGTGTTCTTGAAACTACCAACATGAGTTTGACCAAACTGCGGGAGGCAGTGGAAGACAGGCGTGCCTGGCGTGCTCTAGTCCATGGGGTCATGAAGAGTCGGATACGACTAAACAACTAAACAACAACAAATTCTAAATGTCCATAGGACTGTAGATAAGCTAATATCACCTGCTCCCCAAGAATCATGGAGCCAAATAAATTCTAGAACTGAGAACCAGTGGTTATAGTGTTAGTGTAGGACTTGGGAGGCCAGGGTTCAAATCCCTACTCAGACATGAAGCTCACTGGGTGCCATTGGGTCAGTCACTGCCTCTTAGCCTAACCTACCTCACAGTGTTTTTGTGAGGATTAAATGAAGGAGAGAACCATGTATCCCACCTTGAGCTCCTTGGAGAAAAAGGTGAGATATAAATGCAGCAAACAAACAAATTTCCAATTCTCTGGGTTCATATCTGTTGATAAGCTGGTGCACCTTGGAATAGGAAATTGAAATATTTGACCCTACTTTATTATAAAAGACTTTGTTTAATTACTAGGGATAACAAGCCAATAATTACAATAGGTAATGTACATTATACAGACAATTTAAAAATCACAATGTGCTAGTACTACACCGAGTTTCGAACACTAAGCAAAGTCTTCAGTTCTGATTATTGGGGTTGGGGTGGGAATCTATATCGGTTCATCCAGCTCTAAGTTCATGAGTAACGTTCTCCTTTTAAACATATTATGGGAATGATTCCATCCCAGCAGGTGCAGTACTCATACACAGAGGAATTATCATAGGACTCAGTGCAGCCCTGTTTTCTCTGTACTTGGCACATACAAAGTCAAGTAAGAAGGGCTGGATGGGAATAAGAGGCATGGAAATAAACTCCCAATACTTGTAATTGATTGGTGTGCTGATTGTACACACACACACACACACACACACACACACACCCAACCATTATGTGCATGAATTGGAGAAATTTGGTTCTTTTGAGCCCTATGGAAATCCGTCTGCTTGTGGATGCTGGGCTGTACTTGAATTTGCCTAGTGATTTTGCCCATGATTAAAAATAACTGGACATTAAATAACTGATGCAGAAGGGCTGAATCTAAGGAATGAGTCTACACAATTGCATGGACAGACTAGGCAGTTTTTTAACAACACAAAACTTCTCGTTATGTCTTCCTCCTTGTGCAGCTGTTTAATTCTGAATACATAGAACAATTTGTTGTTTGGGGGGGGGGTTATTACATTTTCTAGGGGAAAGCACATAACATTTTACCACTTGCTATGTGTACCTAAGCTCAAACAAAACTGCTTACATTCAAATTAGCTATGAGTATGCTTCCTTGCCAGGATGTAATCTCTATTTCACTATAAAAATAGAGTGGCTGTTTCTATATAAAAATTTTTTATGTTTGGTGCACCATTCTAAATGCTTAGCTCTTTTACTAACAGAAATAATACGCTGATAAAGTTTCATTTTACCTATAGGAATAGGACAGATTTTGAATGTAGTCTGGCAAATTACTCAGTGTGTTGGCTAGAGTCCCTTTGCTGGGAGTACAAAACTGGCTCTTAACTCAGCTAGGTTTCATATATATTCTGAAGTCCAGAGACCACTGGAAGAAAGAACTCCATCCGGCAAGGAGGTCAGTGGGAAGGTATAGAAATCCCTATCTGGGACATAAGACCCATTTGAAGCACTGTCTCGGCTCCAGACCATATTCAGCAAAAGCACCTCATAAAGATACTTGGAGATACTCCATGGAAGCTTTTCCACCTGCCTCCTGCATTAAGAGAAAGCAAATCCAAGAAGATCAAGATCATGACTAAGGTTTCTGTCGCAATAAGGGATCAGTAGTTGAATACATACTCTCTCACAAACACAGACGCATTCATTGAACTCTTGTTTCAAAAATTAGATACTATAAGGGAATAGAATGATAAATATTTTTAGGCAAGTTTGCATCATAATAATCCTTGGCCCTTTGTTCTTTCTTGAGGTACTTATACTTCTCCTGAGATGGTGCATCCAGCTAGCAAATGTGCACCTTCATCTTGCCCACCATGACTAAGTAAGGTGTGTGTGTGTGTGTGTGTGTGTGCAGAACACACATCCTCACAACAGACCTTTCTTAACCTGCCCCTTCTTAGAACTGGGTTACACATGTCATTAGGACACTGGATAACACTGGAGAAGATAATATTACTGCCCAGCATTTCTAGTAAACATAGAAACTGCATTACCTCCACTTATCTTTTAAAAAACGACATTCAAGGTATAGCCTGGACATGACAAGCCCAGCTTCAAATTCAGCTCTGTGCAACGTATTTCCCATCCCTGGGTCCAATGAATTCCTGTAGAGTGCCTTTCTCTTGAGGTCAAAACGCCTCATTTTTCAACTTCATCTTTTTTTATCCCCCCCAAAGAGCAGGATCTACTATTGCACCCTGTTGCTCCGGAGTCTCACTCGCTGGATTATCACCTTGTCATGGTGAGTGGGCTTGCACGTTCCTATAACCCTTGTGAGCGAAGCCGTCAGGAATCTTGTACTCCCAGCAGGGCCACTCGAACTCAGAACGCAAGGGAGAAGCGTGCTAAGAGGAAGGCACGCTTGGCAAATCCACACTGTTATCAACTCCCGCCTGGGAACCAATGTCCCCACTATGGAAGGACATGTGGGTCCAGAATTGGCCTCCACAGTCACTTACGGCCTCATTGCTAAAACCGTGGTTATGGAAGACAATCTTACTCGGCTACAAGTGATAGAAGAAGAAGAAGAAGAAGAAGAAGAAGAAGAAGAAGAAGAAGAAGAAGAAGAAGAGGCAGCTCCTGAGTAACACGTGCATTAAACTGGTTGTTGCAGAACCCCAATGAACTGGTGCCCCAGGCACTTTTCTGATGACAAGATCAATTCAACTCACTCCAAGCTACATACTGCAGGTGTTAAGAGAGAAACATTTTGCCTAATCTTATTTTATCCTATTTCTAGCAAAATACATCTCCAAAAAATCTTTGAATCCTTCATTTTTTTACCCCCCCCCCCCATGGATCCCTCTTTCAGCAAGTTTATTCAGTCTTCCATCTTACTGGAAATAATTTTCTGCTTGTTAACACACCACATTGACACCTCCCCACTGCCTGCTGGACACATGAGATCTAACTGTAGTCTGCATTCTGCAATTGCTTTTTTATTTTTAGCTTTTGTTGAGAAACTTTTAATTTAAATATAATGGGTACTGAAATCTGTTCTCACATTGCAATGAACTTGTGAGTCCCAATATTTCCCAACTGTGCATGACCTAATTGGAGTTCTTGAAGGATTGACTTGACAGACTTCAGACACAGAGACACTGTTTGGAGGTCACCAATGTGTGCAGGGATGCCAGAAAGCAGTAAATTGAACTCAAGTGGTTTTCATTCTGCGGGGCACGGAGAGGAGCAAGCAAGGTCACTAACCTTCCAACCCTATTCCCTGTAATTAAAATCCAATCAGACCATTAGATTGATTCAAAGTGCTTCTTGGTGAGTCCGGGGGGGGGGGGGATTCAGGGACGCAAGACACAAGGAAAACACTTTTTGCTTCTCAGCAGTTGCAAGAACATTGAAAGAAAAAGATACATTTGGCAATAGGCAATGGAGAAAGGGAGGAGAGAAAGGGAAGAGAATGGTTTTACTCTGTTTGACAAAAGCCGTTCTCATAAATATAGTTCTAGGATGAAGCACAGTAAGTCGCTGCTTTCTATTCCAAGCCTTTTGCAGAGTTTTCTCATTTCCAGTTTTAAACCGAATTGCAAGATGAAAGCAAACCATATCCCAAAATGTACTTGTGGTATGTGTATGGTGGGCATACACCACCCATTTGTGGTGGGGTTTCTTTTTAATTAGTGCTTTATTGTTGTATTTGTGTGTTAGTTTTCAGTTTCTCCGGGTGTTTTTTGTTGTTATTTTGGATTTGGTTTGTTTTTGTCTTGCAATTTGTTTTTAAAATGGGGAATGAGTACTGAAACAGTACCGTTCTTATACTGCTATCTTCTTCTAAAAAGAAAGAAAGAAAAATCCTGCATTTAAAAACTCAGAATTTTCTCATTATTGACCCGAAACAACTTTGCACTGGTAATGCTATTTTGTGTAAAGTAAAAAGGTTGCTTTTGAATTATTTGCTTGTGAGCATAGATTTATTTGCAGGTGGACAGCTGGTGTCTCAAGAGCTAGTTGAAGATGCTTGCTTTGATCCTAAAAGAAATTCCATGAATGGGCAAAGATGCTTGGTGTTAACTACCTAGAACACACGCAAGATACTTGAGTGTGGACTAGAAAGAGACATTTGCTGCCCAAGACAAAGGAGAAGATGATGTCTGCCCATTACACAACAACCAATAAGACAGGCAGGTGACTCTTACTTCAATGCTGGTGATGAGGCAAAGCTCATTCTCTGTTAAATATGTGAATAATGATTACACACTGGCAAAAAATAACTTTAAATGGGAAGTATATAATAAAGTTTAATGAAACAGAAATCACTAGGCTAGTTCAATATAAAACATCCAAACAGATTTTAACTGGAAAAACAACTTGTTTCCTTCCCTTTTTGCTTCGTGATGCTTTTTTTTTTTTTGCCAAAAGCAGCAATGGGAAGGTCCTGCTTCAGTTGGCAGAATCCAGGAGCAATTAAACCTGTGTTCATTTTCTTCTTGGTTGCTACTTGTTAGAGGGAAATACCGTGGGTCTGTCTGTATTTTGGTACTGGTGTGGATTAGGTCTGACAGGAGGAAACTTGTAATGTTGAAAAAACATGTAATGTAGCTTGGAAGGGCATGCATTCCACAAACTGCGTCTGGCCAAACTGCGGGAGGCAGTGAAGGATAGGCGTGCTTGGCGTGCTCTGGTCCATGGGGTCACGAAGAGTCGGACACGACTGAACGACTGAACAACAACAACAAGCTTGGAAGGGCATGCATTCCACAGCCTCGGGGCTGTCATGGAGAAAGCCCTCGCATGCGCTTCCAATGCCTGAACTTCACCAGGGCCTCTTCATGGATAGACATGTTAATATGGGTGGAGTCTCTTCACCCAGATATTTGGGGCCCAAGTCATTTAAGGCTTCGTATGTTAAATATGCTCCTTGATTGAGGCTTGAAAGTAAATTGGTGAGGAGGTCAGATCTTTTAAGGCTGGCATAATATGTGTCTGGTTGGTGATGCCCATTAGGACCCTAGCTGCTGCATTCTGATCCAGCTGCAGTCTCTGTAGTGTCTATAAGGGGAGCTCCACAAAGAATGCATTACAAGTGTCCAAACCAGAGGTTACAAGGGCATGTGTTACTGTAGGCAGACTTTTTCTATCTTGGAAGTACCTGGCTGGAGAACCAGCCATACCTGCAGATAGGCACTCCTAACCACTAAAGCCACCTGGGCCTCAAGTTTACAACACTAGATCCAGGAAGATCTTTCCTCCCATGGCAAACTCCTGATCTGGATTAGCCCCCCACAGCTGTACCTCCTATTTACAGTTTAAAAAAATAAAATAAAATAATTGCACAATTGCTAATTGCATGAATGGCGTCACATTTAGCTCTCAATTATAGTTCTCTTTTGATTCCCTAAAATAATCACACAGTCGGAGAGATACATAAGCTGAAGTTGGGGCAGGGCCTCTCTGTTGCTGCAACTGCCTCATTGGGTGCACACCTAGGAGTAGCTGAGAGATGCTGGACTGATAGACATACCTTTCCCTAACTTGCAAGTATAATTTTGACAATAAAGAGCTAATTCCCCACTCTGAATATTCCGTGCCCGACAGCACTGTGACCGTCACTTTTTATTCAATCTATTCACTTTCTTCTTCGAAGGGCCGTGCAATTGCATACTTGTTTTGGCCACAATACCTGATAATGCTTACTGTACTTTTAATAGCTATTCAAAGGCTGAAGCCAAATTGGTATCAGTTACACTAGTGCTGGCAAGGATTATGATACTACC
Source organism: Lacerta agilis (assembly GCF_009819535.1). Taxonomy (NCBI): domain Eukaryota; kingdom Metazoa; phylum Chordata; class Lepidosauria; order Squamata; family Lacertidae; genus Lacerta; species Lacerta agilis. The sequence goes on from NC_046313.1 coordinate 57,297,262, forward strand.
AGGATTAACTGGGCTGAAGAGTACTGAAGTGACTGGCAAGGCAGCCAATGGGTAGCATTATTAGAATGAAAGCATATAAAACATCAGTTCTACCCACAGGAATTTATCAGATGGTGCCATACCAGCAGAAGTGGGATACTTCTCTCAGTTTCATACTCCTTAGGCTGTCACACCCAAGTGCAGTGATCAAACTACAGAGAGGAAGGAGAAATCTTCTTGCGCTCAACTGTGGTCCCAAGCTAGATAAGGTAACTGCACCTGTAATTGGGACTCCCCAAAAAGGATCTCTTGTTTTATGTCAGGGTTTGCCAACCTATTACCTGTGAAGGCCTTGCCTTACCCCCAGGCAAGGCCCCCAGAGTGAGCTTTTTATTTTATTTTATTTTATTGTAAGCATCTAGTCCTCCAAGAAAGAAAGTTATGAAGCAAAATGTGCAGGTACCCTTCTAAGCATTTTCTCTGAAATAGCCAGCTTGGCTACTCCTGCCTTTCACAGTGTTTTTACCTGCTGTATGAAGTCAGAGCTATGACTGATAAGTGAATTGTTTGGACACCAGGCAATGGCTGGAAACCCTGGGGATCTAAAGAGTTATGGTCCCCTTGCTTACTGCACTTTTCCTGCTTCTTTCTTTTCTAGTCCTTGGAAGCCCCCTTTGTTTTTCCTCAGCAACCAGGATGCATCTTTCCTGTGTTGGATTTATTTGAGATCAAGTAGTCCCTAGAAGTTATTTCCTGCAAATACTACTCTCCTCTCAAAATGTGAAAACTTTGCAGAGGCTTAGGAATGTTTCCTGCTGTGCAGGAAGTACAGGCCAAACACTTGTTATGGATTCACTGTATAGTAAACTTAGAGCACAGTGAAATCCATGTCTACTCAAAAGTCTGTGGCCATTTATGACTGGTGCCCACAGTACTCTCTCAAAATTTGAAATGTGCCCACTGGTCCAAAAAGGTTGGTGGAGTTGTTATGTCCCTCTACCTCAATGGAGATCTTGTAGTCACACTGAAAACAAAGCTAATACCGGTAGTGGAGCCTTAAAATGGAGTTTCTCAACTGTTTGAGTCCAGGGGAAGTAATTTGATGCTTGCCAAGGACAATAATGGATCATTTGCTCTGGAACAAAGGGTGAGCCCAGGAATGAATTTTAATGTGCCAGTATCCAAGCATCCCCCCACTGAGGATAGATTATAAATGTATTACTGACCCATTGGTATGTAACCATAGGGGATTAGTACATTCAAACATTTCCTGTTTGCAGGGGATTGTTACTAAAAATAGAGCTAAGACTGCAAGAAATATGCTTTTTTTAAAACCACACACATTAGAGTAGTCAGTATTTCTACGGCCCATGCTAATTAATAAATGAGCATTCAAATTCCTAGTGATTATATTTAAGCAGACCACTTAGAACAAACCCTGTTTGCCTAATCTTTAATAAATTAAATTCTTAGCGTCTGAAAGCCAAGGTTTTTACACAAGTTGGTACCATTTATTTTATTTTTTTTGCTTTTGCCCTTCGCAGAACTCCTCCCAGTAGGTAAATCTTTGCTACTTCTATAGCTGGTCCTGCTTTTCTCTTATCCAGAATGCTCATTTATGCCCTATATTTGTCTTTAATACAAGAATTAATACAGACATCACCAAAACTGTTTCTCTTCTGAGGACCACACCTACCCACCCACCCATCCACAACTCACATTATCAGTAATTAATTGCTACACTTAATTGCTTCTCATGCTATGCCAATGTAATGAATGGGAAAAGAGCTAGGAGCATGCCACTTGTTCTTTAAAAAAAACCAAACAAAAGTACTGTATTTGTACAGTGTTTACAGAGGAAGAATACACCACCGTCTAATTTTAATCTTAAACAATGGCATGCAGGTATGTAAAAAGGAAGTAACCTTGCTAATGTTTGTTTCAACAAACTTTTTTTTTAATGCTACATGATGTTGTCATACTGGAGTACTAAAATGACGAGCCTGTCTGTCTCTAATAGTGCAATCCTATAATCAACTCAAGGGACCCAGGTGGCGCTGTGGGTTAAACCACAGAGTCTAGGGCTAGCTGATCAGAAGGTCGGCAGTTCGAATCCCTGCCACGGGGTGAGCTCCCGTTGCTCGGTTCCAGCTCCTGCCCTCCTAGCAGTTCGAAAGCACGTCAAAATGCAAGTAGATAAATAGGGACCGCTCCAGCGGGAAGGTAAACGGCGTTTCCGTGCGCTGCCCTGGTTCGCCAGAAGCGGCTTAGTCATGTTGGCCACATGACCCGGAAGCTGTCTGAGGACATACGCCGGCTCCCTCGGCCTATAGAGCGAGATGAGCGCCGCAACCCCAGAGTCGGACACGACTGGACCTGATGGTCAGGGGTCCCTTTACCTTTTATAATCAACTCAGAAATCAGGTAGAGATAACCTGGAGCTACCGGTACTTCCAGGTAAACTGCACTTGGAACTGCACCCTAAAGCTGAAAAAGTTATTAAATAAAACTAAACAAACAGTCATAAAAATTGCACAGGTATTGGGAAGGACTTAAGACACCTTTATCATCTCTATCACAACAATATCAAATAGGTGTTCGTGATAGTCATGCAACCACATTTCACACAGTAAAAACAGCAACGATGGATGTGTTATCTGGAAAACAAATTCCATTTCCCCAGATACAACTATAGTACATTACATGCTGGAAATTGTAATAATAATAATAATAATAATAATAATAATAATAATAATAATAATAATAATAATGTTCCAGCAATAGAAGCACATATTTGAGAGAATATATCTGGAATAGAAAATACATAACAAATGCCTATCAACTGATCTTGCGGCAAGGCAGATCCCAGATACTAGCCCTAACACATATTCATGCAAATGACTTCAAAAACACCCCAGCTGTTCTTTTCTTTAACAGCCAGATAAATTGCTGTACTGTAAAAATCTGTAGATCACAACTAAATATAAGCCTTTCTCTGTTTACAATTAAGCAAACGCTGAGATATCTCAACGGAAATCTGTTCAGCGACGGCCTTCCTAAAAACAAACAAACAAACCAAGCCAAACAGGCTTGTAATTCCTGTGTGAATGAAGACTTTGAGAACGCTTATTCTGTTTTTCTAAGATGCACTGGACAGAAGGTGGAACCCTTGCACATGGGTGTTTCATGTAGCTTTGGATGAGATCCAAGACTGCCAACCTGAATTCTAGTTTCTCATCCACTAATGCCAATTAAATAAATTGCCACCAATGCATATTGACACAGCTCTTCAAATATTTAATATTAAAACCTTAAAACTATGGTAATGGTTGAAGGGGGGAGTGGGAGGGGAGAGAGAGAGAGAGAGAGAGAGAGAGCGCTGAAAGGGATAGTAAGAAGACTATGAGGTTCAGAATGATGTGCAGTTTGGAGAAAAGATTACAAAATAAAGGGAAAGGCAAAGTTACCGGGTAACCAACTCGTCCTGACTGCCCCTGTGATATTAAATAAGGAAAACAATAAGATCAGTCAATTGCACTTAACAGCAGCAAGGCATCATATATGTAATATAAAAAGTCAGGGGTTGATCTGAAAGGGAACAGAAGCTCTGTAGGGGACAACCCCTGTCCCCTGAGCAGCAGAAGGGCAGAACAGAGCTCATGGCTGGGTATAGTATATCCTTTTTTAATTTTTATCTTCGCATGCCTAAGACCATTCTCCATTACAGGTAGTACTTAGCTAAGTTTTACTCAGAATGCACCTATTGAAATTAATGGACTTAGTCATGTTCTTTAATTTCAATGGGTCTACACTGAGTAAAACTTAGTTGAATACCACCCTATACCACCCTCAGCAAAGATTTAAACTCTCATCCTGCAGGCTTAGACCCAACACTGCATTGAACTGCATTAGTCCACATAAAACAACTTTTTCTAAGAGTAGTTTTCCTACTAACAGGGGATACCTGATATATCTAAGAACTGAAAGCAGTGTAAGAACCCAAAATTCAGCTGAAAAGTAAACTTCAAGTGTCTCTGCTAGTTAATGTGTACATAGTGCTTTCCCCAAACATGCCCTCATGATCCCACTTGATTTTGTAGTCCTTAACGCATCACCACCTTCATTGTTAAAAAATAATTATAGCCAAATGTTTGATTCCGTAGCTCTATGGTCATGCTGTTCAAGTGCAATTGGAATACTCATGGTGAACTTAGAGTGCAATTAGAGTACATGGGCGAACTTTGCCTCCCTGCTTTTTCTTCTTTTTGAGCTACAAGTGGACATCAGCTAGGAGGAGATGAGTCCTTCTCAGGGGGAGAGGAAGAGTGGCTTGCTTCCTTGACTCTTTTGCTTTGCCTTAGGCTGGCCCATTGCCTAATGTTGCTTCCAACCAGAGATATAAATTCTTTTCTGCAAATGCAAGGCAGCAAGAGCTGCATCTGTACAGCAGGGTCAGGTTACACTATGCAGTGTGTACATATAACAGAGGCATAAACCTATATTATTTATATATACATGCAGTAGTGGCATAAAAATGTATTAGCTGACACACTCTTTAATTCTATGCTGCAAAGTTCATGACTCTTCTATTACAACCCTTGAGAAGGTCATGAGCCAAAGGGGAATATGCAAGTATTTTTATGGGCATAAGTTTAATATGTATCGGACATCTGGTTCACTGAATGATATCTGGACAACAGTAACTCAGTTTACACCTTCAGACAAATGTTCTTCCATTTTATTTTTTTTAAAGTTTCTGCCTGCTTAATAAGAAACAATGGCTTTAAATAATGGAGCACTTTGATCCAATCAAAATTCTCCTCACACCAAACTGACCCATTGCGATAATTTTGTTTAGCAAAATAGGAACTCAGAATGAAATACAGGATTGGTTCTGGATATTTGAAGATTACCTGGGGCAGAGGCAATCCATGTACTGTACTCCTTACAGTACCTTTTCAAGTTGGCTCACTTCTTCTTACAATGGGTGACATTCAGATTAGAGGAACTCCTCATAAGAAAGAAAGTTTAGAGATGACAATTGGGAGATGAGGGTGAAAAAGGAGAAAGAATATGTCTCTCCACTTATTTTATCTTTTTTCACCTGCTTTGTTCATGTCACCTCTAAAATGAGAGACATATGTCCACCTCTCACTCCCAGAGTGAGTGCCTAGGGCCAATGGGCCTACCCATTTCGGGAACAGTAGTAAAGGCAGTAGTAATAGTAGTAGTAGTAGTAATAGTAATAATAATACTGAAAATCCAATAATAATGGACTCAGTATGTACTATGCAGTTCAGAACTCTCCTGTGTTAGTGACCCTCCATACTCTCTACCTTACCATACAGAGTGTTTAATAATATTTTGTATGGTTGGTGCTAAATTATGAGAGCATGGTAAATATATCCTTCAGGTTGCAGAAATTACCTACTCAGCATGTGACTTTAATATCCTCTGTAACCAGCTCTTTTGAAGCACTTTTGAACAGCATACTCATTCTACAGACAGGATGGTCAGTCATCTAGCAGCCATAAATACTGAACCACAAAGTTTAATATTTAATATGTGAACCCAATTTATGACAACTGAAAAGTAACAAGCAGCTTTGGTGGCATAGGGAGTGAAGAATGAATTTTCGGCATAGTATGATGCTTTATGGTATGTGTAGTAATGAATTCCTTATGGCTGAAGAAAGAAAATAAAGGGGGGGGGGTTGCTCAGAAGAAACCAATTGTCTTAAATGTAATGCTGTCCAAATACAATAATACTGGGGACAGTAGAAGGACTTTGTCATTGTTGTAGTTAAGTCTTAGAAAGAAACTATGCTTTGCAACTGTGTATTATAACTGTATTATACGGAGGTAAATGAAAACCGTATTTAAGTGAAAAGGGCATAGTTGCAATTCAGTCATAGTACTGTACATCAATTCCAAGTGAAACTGATTGGATGCAAAAATGGAATAAATCTTGCATGAACAGTCCAATTAAAAAAGTAAACAAACTGTGCAGTGGAAGGAGTATCAGGGTCTGGTCTTGCAAGTAGCAATGGATGCAATCTAAAGCAACCAAGTACTGTACAGTCCTTTTAACATCTATGCAGCTCTACATGGAAACACACCATGATAATTCACATGTGTTATTGATAGCTAAATTGGAACCCAATAAGGTTACATTTTCAGTTATAATATTATGAGGTATGGCAAGCAATAACATTTAATTATCTCCATGATTAAAAAAAAATCCAGTGAAAAGTTACTCTAAACAAGTTGGCTATACTTTGTCTCTCGTGAATTATCAGTGAGCACACATTGCAAATTCTATTGTAGCAGTTCCTGCAGAATTGGCTAAAAGACTCTAAACAGAGTGCCAAGCTGTCATACAGCCCAGCATAAATCCTCAGAGCAATGGTTTTAAAATGAGCTCCCACTACCATAGTCAAATTCTACTAATAATTACCAGTGAACCACAAATTCCATGAAACCAGTAGATTAGTGCAGTATCTATATTTTAAAGCCTGAACTGGAGAGTATTTGGAGTAGATCTGTTTCAAAGAATCCAGTTGAATAAAATATATCACTAAAATATGTTTCTCATGAGTTTTCTTTATAACATCCATCACTGGCTTAATGCTCATGCAGGATAACAAAGCACAGGAAGAACAAGTTTTCTACAACCTCCAATTTCTGATTTTTCTGCAGCAAACTCAAGAAGGAAAAAAAGAAGAAGAATAGTTTCAACTCCTATTGCATGGCATGCCTAATGCTCAAGATACAACAGCAAATTTCAAAACTGGCCCTTTGATAAATAAATATCTGAAACCTCAAATCCAACCTCAAACAGTTTAAAATCTGTATTAGCCAATATTAGAAGGACAAGGATGTTTATGCAGGGGATACAGAAGTGGTTTTTTATGTTACATTTTAAATATTAATATGGAAAGCATTTTATGAGCCTTAAGGGTACTAAATTACATTTCCACCATTCACAATTGCAGGCAGGTGCTAAGAAAGATGTGAAATGGGGCACAAAAGCTTCACAAGTGATTAGTAAGAACACACTACCACTTTTGTGAAATTGCCTTAAGTGACAGAATTCAACAGAGTTCTAAATATGTATTTTCTTCCTTGATAGATTTTGGTTGTTTGTTTTACTTCCAGGCGCTAAATAAATTTAAATGTTTATTTGTATTTGCTCTGATATTTGAGAGGGAGTTTACTAATTTGCAGGAACCTCTCTATACAACTTTTATGACCCTAGCTGATGAAATCACAGAGAGCAAAGTTATTCAAAGCAGCTTCACAGCCTGACACATCCCTTGGACCCTTTGACAAATCACACCCACCCCATCTTAATGGGTAAAAGTGAAAAGCTAAGTAGGTAGATCACCCATGCAAGGCACCCCTCCCCTCCTGAGGTGAAACAGGAACTGCCGCCTCCTGCCCCCGTGCTGTGCCCCCACTTCCGCTGCTGCCACACTCTGGCTCTCGCCGAACTGCTGCTCAAAGAGTTGCTGCTTGGCTTCCCGCTGTTGGGGAGCGGAGCAGATTGGCAACATGTCACACAGGAATGCCCCAGCTCTCACCGTCAGGAGCCAGGGTGCTCCTCAAAGTGCTGCCGCTCAGCTTCCCTGGAGGTGAGGGAGCTGCTTGGCAGTGTGGTGGAGCCCTGGCTTTCAGCAAACTTGGTGGGAGCTGGGGCAATCCTTACAGTGTTGCTGCTCACTCAGCTTTAGGTGGGGAAGGTGAGTGGCAACAGTGCATGCCAGAACGCCTCCCTCTTGGCAGCAGAAGTGGTGGAGAAAGCAGAGCATCACCTCTCACACTTCCACTGCCTGAGGCGGGCATTTCATCCTGTCTCTTGGGGAGGCCAGCTCTGCCTCTTCTTCCCCCACTGTAGCTGCCTCCCACTTGCCTTTGCGCTGCTGAAGTACACTGTGCCCTGCTGGATGCCAGAATATACCTTTAAAGCATGTACAAAGCACACACCCCCTAATACACACACACACAAACAAAATCAAGGCACTGTAGTCAATCCCTCAGACAGTTACGATTTCCAGGAACTCTTAAACTACAGTGTCCGGAATTCTTTGAGGGGGGGAAATGCGTTTCAAATGTGCTTTAAAGTTATAGAGCATATAACTGGTCTCTCCCTCTTTATACCCTCTTCATGTTATTGCTAAGGCAGCACATGTAAGGGTGAAGAGTGTAGGTAGGAATGGAAAGCAGAGCTAGGATTTAGATGACTGTCCCATTAAAACACATTTGGAACACTGGTTCAAAACTTTTTTTTTGAGCAAGTTCTGGGCCTGCAGTGTTTACAACTTTCTGAACAACCTCAATTGCGCAGCTCCCCAGCCGCAATGCGGAGCATTTAGTCACAGCTTTGTGCCATCAGCATCAGTAGCAACCACCCCTCAGACATGTTAGAGGCTGCTGGGAGCTGGTGAGGTAATTTAACATTTGCAATAAACAACACAAGCATAAAACAGGCATATTGTTCATTTATTTTTGAGACCCACAAAAAGATGTTTGGGGGAGAAAAATGTTTTTACTAGATTTAAAATGGTCATGTAGGCAGAGAGTGAAAAAAAGCATTTCCCAAACATTTCTATAATGAGCACAGGGAAAAGCAGCATCTGGTACCAATTTATGCCCTAGACACACCTCTACCAAAAGTACTGTTCCCGTGAAATGACACAGAAAGGAAAATAAATGCCTTAACTTTGTTGACTCATGATCAAGAGTAACATCCATGTACTTACTGGAGGACCTGAAAAACAAAACAAAACACATTTAGCATTAATTACAGAGAACAGAGAGTATTTTCCTACCGTGTAAAATGTTCATTCTGGGGATGACAAATTGTGCGAGAACTGCCCTCCTCGAAAGCACGAACAGTACAACATACAGGTATTTCACACTGTAGCATCAGTTCTTAGTGTGGTATTATCATGTCAAATTAGTATACTAGGTTTAGAAAGAAAAGAAAAACACCTCCCCAAAAAACACTTAAAGCAAAGAAAATAGTGAGGCAACTTCACTGTGTGAGTGCTGAACCATTAAGAAAGGACAGAACAAATTTGACTCCTAAGGGTGAAGTTGGAAAAATGTAGGGTCTAAAAAACACCATTTCGGGGCCAGATTAAATAGGGCAGGTGACCATCCTACTTCTAGTTTGTTAAACTTCCAACTTGCATGCCACAAGAGCTGCTTACATACATTTGTGTCTTTTTTGGACACTACAGGTGGTGGATCACATGTTTGGATTAAAAAGGTAAAGGGACCTCTGACCATTAGGTCCAGTCGTGTCCAACTCTGGGGTTGCGGCGCTCATCTCGCGTTACTGGCCGAGGGAGCCGGCATACAGCTTCCGGGTCATGTGGCCAGCATGACAAAGCTGCTTCTGGCGAACCAGAGCAGCGCATGGAAACGCCGTTTACCTTCCCGCTGGAGCGGTACCTATTTATCTACTTGCACTTTGACGTGCTTTCGAACTGCTAGGCGGGCAGGAGCTGGGACCGAGCAACGGGAGCTCACCCCGCCGCAGGGATCTGAACCGCCGACCTTCTGATCAGCAAGCCCTAGGCTCCGTGGTTTAACCCACAGCGCCACCCACGTCCCCCTGAAGTCTAAAGTGGTAGTTTCTAAAGAAGACTTTACCTTGAACTATTTTTTGTATATTTAAATTGGCTCACACTCAAGCACAATAAAGTGAAACCTCTGGAGTGCTAATATTTGTTTCGCTAATAAGGACAGACTCTTCATACCCCAGCTCATTTTGCTATATCCCCACAAAGACCCCTGCCCAACACAGAGGTGAGCATTTAGTTTGAAGAGACTAATGGAATCCACATTTCACTCCTATTTAAAAGAGGCATTTTACACTCTCTTTTCTTTCTCCTTTAGCTTCTTCATGCTCCATTTCCTACATGATCAAAACCAGAAGGATTAAAGGAAGGGGGGGGGGAATGTGGGAAAAATTAAAGAAAAACTGAACTCCCTGGAAAACAATATAAAATGAGAAACATGCTTTTGTTTGTTTATGCAAGTATCTTCAAACACTAAACCTATTTTAAAGCCTCTTTTAATGCCATCATCAACCTGAAGAATGGAATTAATAATCACATTACAGAATCCACTGACTTCACTGTGCCTTACTGTCTGATCCCCAGATCACTTAAGCGGCTGCTTCTGCTGCTTCTGCTGCTGAAGAGCCACAGCTCAGGGTGGTGTGGGAAACCAGCCCCAGTTAAATAGCCTTTTATTAAAGCTAATGTGTTGAATGCAGACTTGGATCCTGCAGGGACTACTGCTTGAGGAAGGGGGAGTCATGCAATTTTCACCAGTATTCCCTGCAGTCTCCAGCACTACCTCCCATGAGGCTCCAAAAAGTTATCCAATCCTTTTTAAAAGGGTAGTGGGTTGTAGGGTGGATTAATCAAAATTGCTTCTTCCCACTTGTGTTTCCCAAGAGAAGAATTCTGCTCATGTTTAGTGTGGATCCAACCTTTTGCACATCTTCATAACACTTCCATACATTGGGTACGGGGGGGGGGGGGAAATTCATGAATTGATGATGGTCCCCTTATGCAGGAAACTATGGCTTTTTATGTCTGCTGACTCTAAGAAGGTAGATGGAAGCACAGCAAGTTCAGTCTAGACCAGAAATTAAAAGGCTTTCTCATACAAGGAAACGTGTTTGTGTGTGTAGAGAACTGAGCTGGAAAAGACTGCTTGTGCTGATGGAACGTTTTGCTTAGCACTACATTGAATGCAACGCAAATCCAACAGCCATGTCTACACAGAAGCAAGTTCTACTGTTCAAAGGCGTCTTCCTCCCAGGTAAGTAGTGTTAGGATTGCAGCCTCAAATGCTCATCAAATCAAAATAGTCTCATGTCTTAAACCAAGCTCATAATTTCAACAGGCCTAACAATTTGTGATTTAAAAAAATAAAAACATTTGCATTGGCCATCGTTAGGCTCTTGGGTCAGCAGCATGATTAGCTGGCAAGTGGAATTGTCATGTGTTACATCACAAAACCACTTTCTTTCATTGTGAAACTAACCTCTACAGGAAACAAAATTAATTTCAAAGATTAATTAGTTCCCAGCTGAACCCTGCATTTCCAGAATTATTTTGTTAATGATCACCCACATTAACACAAGGAACCCATGTTGCTGGACATTTTCTTGGACTTGGCTATGAAATACTTGCAGCTGTGATTAAGTGAAGAAAATCTGAAACATACACACACTATATTTTACAACATAATTGGAAGGGAGGCGTCATTTCATCATCCACATGCAGGCATTGTATTTCAGTACAGTGCATTTCAAAACAAGTTAGGTATTTTCTGTGAGGCAAATTCTATTGTATAGTCTTTTTTTAAAGCCTTCAATCAAGCTTCTAAGTATACTCTATGGGTCCAGGTCCCCTGATTTCAACAGGTCTACTCTGAGGATGACTAGCAATTGATTTCACCATATACCTTTTATTAATAAACTACCACGACATGTCAACAATACTGTCCTCATATTATATCAATGTTGAATGCCCTCTAATGGTATTTCACATCTCAGGGCAGTTCACAGAATAAAATCAGAATATAAAACCACAAAATGCATAATCAAAATAAGAACAACAACCCAGTAACGCCCCCCCCCCCCATTTTAAAAGAGCATAGGATGTCAATAAAATAAACCAAAGGCATGGTTAAAAACAAAGGTTTTTGCCTTGTGCCAAAAGGTATATAATTACACAAATGGGGAGCCACTACAGAGAAGGTCCGTTCTTGTCTTTTATGTATTAGTTGTAAATTATTCCGAGCATAAATGCAGAAGAGTGGGGTAGAAATAACAAACTATCCTTGATGTTGTTAACAGAGCCTAGCTATTTTCTAATCAGCACCACTGCAATCAAATGCCACTCATGTTCAAAAACTTCAGCCAAACTGAATTGCCAACCCCAACAGTAACTAATGAGAAATCTGGAGCGCTGGGAGGCATATCACATTTTAACATTACATTAAACAGTGAGTGCAATCTGGAGAGTTAAATGACAAAGTAATTAACCTTATTAGCTCACATCCGGCATTATCATCTCCCATGTGAAGAGGACTATGTGGGAGGGAGACTCAGTCCGCTGGGGGCACACCTGGAACCTCGTATTCATGGAGATTCCTGAACAATCTAGAAAACTGATATTCCAGCATTCTAAATCATGTAGTGAGTCTCCACAAGTACATGAAGCTCCTCCCCGCTTCACAAGGAGTGATGGGCGACAGGGATGAAGGTGTATCTTAGCATGCTTGTCCCTGTTCTCCTTCACATGATGCTACTTGGGCAGGAGGTTGTTATAATGCTTTGAGAGAGCTGTTCTCTACAGTAATAACAGTATCAATAATAGCGGATGGCTCAGCAAAGATAAATTATTGCATAGCATCTTTTAACTGAATGACTGGTTAAAAAAAAGTTTGAAATATTACTTCCTTTCTATGCAGAGTACTGAAGTCTGAAAGTAATTGGGTGATGGTGCTAATGCTGGGTGGATTAATGCAGACCTGAAGGGTTTTGAGTACACTGTGAAAGTGTGTTAAATGGTAACCATGATGTGATCTTACGTATTGTCAGAGCTGGGCCAAAGGCAAACACACAGTGTGTGGAAAGCATGGATCCAGGAAGCAGAGACTGCAATAGAGCTTCAGATCAGATCTTACTGAAAGGCAGAGGAAGAGCTGCATAAGCCAAACATTGCCTAACAGAGTAAATCTCAAAGCAGGATCAGTCACAGACCAGGGAATACAGTTGAGCCAAGCAGTTTACTGGAACAAAGATGATGGGAAGCAGCAAGTTGAAAGGCAAGCAGGCATAAGAACAAGGGAGCTGGATGACATTGATGTGCTGGTGGGTGGGTGGGTGTTGGGATGTGGCAGTACGGCAGACCAGAGGACAATTTGGACTCTAGATGTGGGTATTCCAAAGGGAAAGTAGAGATTCATATAGACAAGGCCAGAATCTTGATGTCATCTAAGCAAAGATCTAGGCTTTACTTGGAACTATTTATAATCAAATCCTGACCTGGAAAAACCAACAGACTACTTGGGGCATGGAGCCTAGGAAGACAAGACTGTCCCTTTCCGTCCAAGTTTTCACATACTTACAAAACCAGGCATCCGTGTGCAGACCAGGAGGCTCCATGTCGGAACCCTAACATGTCCTGAGGTATGAAACTTAATGGAAGGATGAATTGGTTTTACTTCTCAAGTTGACCAGTACAAAGACTTTGTGGTTTGGCTTAATTACAAGTTATTGGTCAGAAAATCACAAGTCTTCATTTATTCCTCTTAAGAGAAATTTATATGCTCTCCAGGATATATTTTATGACCTATACTGCTTAAGTGATGTATGAATTAGGTGACAAGTAAAATTTCTACATAACGTACCATGAGATAAACTGGCAGAGAAACAGGAATGTTTTACAGGGCAAAATAAGAACATGACAGCAATATATTGTGAAAAAAAGAACCTAAGAATGTAAGAAGAGGCTACTGGATCAGGCCAAATGCCCATCTAGAATTGCTAGTGCTAACTTAGCACCATGGTTACAGCACTTCAAAAACTGGCCATCTTTGGCTGTGATTCTATCTTCATTAAATTCGATGAGACATGCTTCTGATTAGTCATGTACAGGCTCACACCACTTATCACTTACTAAGAAAGAAGAAAACATAAGTCATAAGAGAAGGAATAAAGCTAAAAGACAGCAACTTGCCCAACTACGTAACTAATTTACCCACCTCATTAGGATGGACAAGTGATGTCAAAGAGAAAAACAACTACCAGACTTTTAGAAGACATCTGAAGGCAGCCCTGTTTAGGGAGGCTTTTAATGTTAGATTATTGCATTTTAATGTTCTGCTGGAAGTTGCCCAGAGTGGCTGGGGAAACCCAGCCAGATGGGCTGGGTATTTATGTATGTATGAATTATTATTATTATTATTATTATTATTATTATTATTATTATTATTATTACAGATATGTGGCCACACCAGTTTATATGTCACCTCCTCTATGTGGCTGCATCTCTCCATGTGGAGGAGTTTAGAATGTATGAACTGGCCCTGATCATGCCACAAACACTTTTTGAGATTCTTCTTCATGCTGTTTGCCATGTAGCTGAAAGACTGCTGCCTGAGAAAACAATGCCCTTTAGACTTCTTGGTACAAATGTATTTATCAAAGCACACCCTGCTTAATTAATTAAAAATGTGCACCCCATTTAATTAATTAAAAATTCTCAAAATTACAAAGATGGTGGACTGAAATCACAACTGAACAACAATTTAAATGACCTCATCCAAAAATGCAAGCAAGAAGCAGTTAAAACAGTAAACAAATACTATTCAGTAAAAACTGACTTATTCAGTAAACCGCTATTAAATAGTCCAGCCATAATTTTTTTGTGTCCTGGCTCCCAGCTACTGAACCATATTTGTTCTTCAGAGGATGGCTAGATGACAGGACCGGAACAGGAATTTTCCATTCCCAATTTTAGAAAATGAAATATGACTTTGTATCTGTTGAACATATAACATGATGGAACTTGAGAGAGAGCAAAAGTGATGAGATGAGAGAATTCTTTCCAAAGAGTTTGAAGCCTTGGAACATAGTCCTGCTAGCATTTAAGAAAGCTTGGCTTTGTATACGCTAGGAAGTACGGCTCAGATAAACAATCAAGAGAAACAAGGATAGGGACTGAAGAGTTGCAACGAGGAAAACATGTGGCTATGCAGACTTGTTATGGAGCTCACACTTATTTGGCTTGATGTCATTTAAATACAAATCTATTTAAAATAACTAACAAGCAAACAAACATTCACAGTTCCTGTTCCTGCCTTTTAGGCATAAAAAATGTGTATCTACCAAAGTGAAATTTCTTAGTGCCTGCAGACATTGTGGGGAATGCCTGACATAGACCAAACCCTATGGGCTTGATCATCTCCAGTCAGAACCGACTCACTCATTACACTTATCTCCTAAAACTGTATCCACTACTTGTCTTTAAAAATATATATAACAAAAAATAATTCTTTGTAAGTTAGAAGAGCAGAATTAATGCAGTGGTACCTCGGGTTACGTACTTAATTGGTTCTGGGTAACCCGAAAAATTCAGTTTGTGCATGTGCAAACCAAAACTCCCCGAAAAAACATTTCTGCGCATGCGCAGACTGTGAAAACACTTCTGCGCAAGCGCGAATCGTGCACGCTTCGGGTTGCGCTTCCGGGTTAGCAGAGTTCGTAACCCGAAAAGTACGTAACCCAAGGTACGACTGTAATGCTTTAAGTACCTAAGTAAATTGGCTCCCTAATACTTGTACTTTTTTAAAAATAATAATTGACATATAGCTATTTCAATGGGTACACCAAAAAAGTCTTTAACATGTGCTGAATACAAATACAATGTATGAAAGAGTATACACAGGATGATGCTTGTGACCTGCTTTCAGGAAGATCACCTACTTCCAACTCACCCAGTGTGCAGTAAATCTTAAGACACTGAGACACTCAGAGCAAGGAGAGCGTTTCCTTGTTTTTCTATGATCATGTAAATACTATGAATGGGAGCTTCATTCCAAAGAGAGTCCTGTATATATAAATACATCCTTTCTAATGGTCCCAGGAGTGAAAACACAACTGTGACCTTCATTTTTTCCTCCCTGTAACATGGCTGCTACCAGCGTAAGCTATTCTGAGAGATTTGTAAAATTGATGGCCACCATGTGACAAAACTAAAACAAAAAAACCCTGAAAAGCACTATGTTATGTTATTATTTATTAAATTCCAAGTTTTATTCATGATTTTCACTTGCTTGCATTCTTCTTTATATACTTTTGTAATCATAAATGTACTATGGGACAAGACAAACATCTGCTGAGACTTGTTAGATAGCTTTGTCCTGGGAATATTTTGTGGAAAGTTGTTAAAACAACAGCAGTGCTGGAAATAATTAACCTTTCTGAATGGCTGGGGAGCGGGGGTTTTGCTGTACATTTGAGCTACTATTAAAACAATTTTAAATAAATGCTGTTTATTTTCTCGAATTCCTGTATGGTACATTTATATTTAATCCATGCAGAGTATTAATATAAATACTATCCGCCGAAATCTCCATCTTCTTCAACACCAGAGTTCCTTTTTGTTGGATCTAAGATACTGGCAATATCAAGCTGTGCCTACAAAGATTATTTTCATTGCTGACTTGAATCCAAGCTGTGAGATAAAGGGACATTTTTCCTTTGTAGGTGCAGCTTGAGTCATGCCTGCAGAGAACCATCATTTGCACTGCCGGCTTGAATTCAAGTTGCCAATGAATATTTGCACTTGCACATATATCAGCACATCCCAGAGAGTTCAAATACACTACAGAGTTTTCCCACTGGGAATTTCACAGTGCAGCCCTGCCCGTTACTGTCACCACCAATGACACAGCACAGCAAGCACTGCTAGGACTGGATGCGCTATGGAGCTCCTGCTGCGAAATTCTGTATTGCATCCCATCCAACTGGGACTTGTGATTAGCGCCAATTAGCTGATCAGCATCCGTAGCTTCCTTAGCTTGCCAAGGAACAATCTGGAGTGGATTTTAAAGTTCTCAGAGGCTTCCACATCTGGACTAAGATACAAATCCCAACTCAGCTATGGCAGACCCTCCAGGTGTCACTATTTTCCAGGGATGACCTCGATTCAGAGAAGCCGTCCCAGTCTCTGCTTTGATCCTGGAATGTCCTTAGGATCATTAGGATGTCCCTATTTTCATTGGGAAATTGTTGGAGAGTATGATAGGATGTCCCTATTTTCACTGGAGAAATGTCGGAGGGTATGCTATGAAGCACCGTGTTTAATCTTGGGTCAGTCATGGTGTCTCAGCCTACAAAGTTTTGCTGTGAGAGTAAACTGGAGAGGGGGGAGGGAACTCCTGGGGAAAAGAGGGGGCAAAAATGTAATAAATAAACAATGTTACTAATCTTCTAATTGAGAGTCCCTCAATAAGGTTGCAAAGAAACCCAGTGTTTTGCAGGATAATTTGAAAGCAAGTATAGACAGTGCATTAGTGAACTGTTCAGAGCATTAGTGAACTGTTGCAAGGCCAAGCAAGGAAACTACTTTCATACAGAGGCACATTATAGAAGGCTGGAGAAGACCTGGTTTTCCAAGTGGTCTCTTTTAAGCATCTTGAAGTCATAGTCCAATTGTAAAACCAATTGATTTTAAAGAGCAGCCTCTTTCAAAAGAGGCTACCCCATAAAGCCTATTAGCAAAGTGAACACTGCAGTTTACTAGCCAATACCACGAAGTGCACAGTGACTGCTCTCATGAGACAGACATGTGGAAACAATTAAATGAAGCAACCAAATTACTACCAGAAATACATAAAATGGATCATGTAGAATCAAGTGACTCAATATATTTGAGTTTCTTGCTATATACACACTGCAGGGGAAAGACCTTCAAAATCAATGAACTTTTCCTGTTTAGAAATGAAGGTCAACGACACAATGAAAATACAAACAGAGGAAGAAATACATTGGGCTGGGCCTGAAGAAACTCCTAGCATCTGAATTTTGTATGTGTATGTCATTACAGA
Organism: Lacerta agilis; assembly: GCF_009819535.1. Classification (NCBI taxonomy): domain Eukaryota; kingdom Metazoa; phylum Chordata; class Lepidosauria; order Squamata; family Lacertidae; genus Lacerta; species Lacerta agilis. The sequence goes on from NC_046313.1 coordinate 57,314,886, forward strand.
AATTCTGAAAAAAAAATAAGACCAGTCAGTGTTTGGGGGCTAACAGTACCACAACGAATGATTCAAGAGATTTTGAGATTTAAAGATATTTTGCAAACAAAAATAACTAAAATGTTAACATAAGACAAGAGATACAGGAAGTCTGATGCTAGATTATATCTGGAACAAAATGGCTGGTAACGGATAGTTTACAGTTCAGTTTAGGCCATATTTACATGGAAGTAAGTTCCACACAGGTCAACCATTCAGGTGCTGAAGTTCCTACATCATCAGTCAACTTACTGGGTAACGGCCACCTTGCATGTAAGGAAATCATGGTTTTCCCCCCTGTTATTACAGTGATAGGACTGGGCACTGTCTCTCGCCACTCCAGTTCAGGCAGGGGTTTAAGTGGGAAGTGGGACCCAACCTTGAAAGAACAAACTGCAGCAGCTACTTCTCCTTTCTGCCCAAAGGCAGGCATCATGAAGAGTCACAGGCTCTTCCTTTAAAAGGCTTCCCACTCTCTCTTGAGTGAAGAAATATCTCAACAGACGTTGCTAAGATGGTTGCCTTTCCATATCTGCTGCACATATATGAATCAGGCAGGAGTTCAACCTTGAAATTTTGTACAGAGTGCCCGAGGCAAGAGGAAGCTGTGCTGCTTCCTCACCTCTTTCTGCAAACCCTGTACCAAATGAAAGGACTGTTGCCTTTCCTTTCCTACTCTGTGCCATGGGGTGAAGGTGAAAACCCTGTTCCTTTATGGTTATCTACTCCACCACTTGTCCACTTGGTTGGCTTGAACCCCAAGGTAATTTTGCAGATAAAAGGAGAAAACAATTATCAATGGAAAACAGCAAAAAAAATATGTTTTTTTCACCTGCCCAACAGTATCACACTTCAGAGGTCTGGTCCACGAGGATCACAGTTCATAAATTATTTTGCAAGGTAAAAGTGTTAAGGGTCCAGTGGATTGTGAATTGAGTTACTTATGACAATAACTAATAACTCAGCTGCTGTTCTGTGCTGAAGTTGGCAAAATGTCCTGGCTTGAAAGTGCTGTAGTGAGGGTTTCACTATATAGCGTTTTTTAAATTAAAAAAACAAAACTGTTTTTCAAATTTTCATTTCGATAGCCAGCACAAAGCTCCCTCAAGCAAGCCAAACTTACTGTTGGGCCTTTGGCTCTATGTCAGAATTTGTCTGGAAGCTGTAAAGTTGTAACCACATACAAGCCTCTAGGGAAGGATGCTATCATACAGAGCAAATAAATTTCTACTCCCATTTATCAGCTGTGGCAAAGAAGCAAGGACCTGGTTTCTGTGTGGTAAGGCTCCGAAACAAATATACAAATATATATCCAAGCTATCTGTGATAACAAACATTCGGCAGCTAAGCCAAAACCAATACACCAAGAGCTTTCTGCTCTTTGGTTAGGCTGTATTACAGATAACGGAAAGCATTCTGTGGCACAACATTACAGAGCCCTTGTCTATCCAGCATGCTTTTATTTCAGTTTTGCGTTGTGTTTGCCCCTGTGCCTCCCTATTTTTATATATGCTTTCCCTCTATTACAGAAGAATATATCAATATAACCATCTGCTTAAAAAATGATACAGTGCACAGGATTCCTTGCCAAGAACAACTAAAATCACTTCTTAGTTTTCCTCCCCAATTACAGAAAAATCTAAATAGACATGGTTGAGTCATATTAATTCTTTATAATTCCTCTTCTGCTGGCAGTGTTTGTAATATGATCCAAAGGCAGCCTTTTACTGCTGCAGATGAACAATAATTATGTGGTTAAAGCATTAAATCAAAATATGTGAAGTTTATGTTTAATGCCCTGCCCTTCCGCACACTTCCAGTCTAATCTTTGGTCCCCAAGGCAGAATTCTGGAAAAGCGCTGGAGCAGAAAGAAACAAAAGCTGTGGAAAGTAACTGATCAGAACCGAGGCACAGGGATAGATTACATCACACACTAAATAATCAATGTAATTAAGGTCTGTCCTTAATTAGTACACTCATCTCTAAGTTGGATATAAGCATGAAATTCAATTATGCAATGCAAAAAAATTTTCCCAACAGTGGGGTGAGATTCAACTAAAGAATCACACTAGCAGAAGCCAGTGCAAGGGATCTCACTAGTGCAATGGAGTGTTGTCTTTTCTCTCCCCTAAGTGACCCCCACAAATTTGGCTCACCCCCCAGAGAACCCCCCAGAACAGCATGTGAGTGGAGGAGAAAGGGGATTAGTCTGTTTGGCAAGCTGGAAAGCTTGCACTGACAGAACAAATGCCTTAGTGCTATTTGTATTATTTGTCAGAACAAATAAAAAAAAAATTGAGGTTTAAATCTGAAGCTATTAATAGCTAGGCTCTTGCTCCAAGAATGGTTCCCAAAACAGAAGAGCAGGAATTTCTTACTAAGATCTATAGCAATATATTTCTTCTTCTTTATATCCATGGATCAGGCCTTGGCTGTGTATTTCATCCTTCTCTCTTGTTCCAGACTGTTACTCATCATAATCATCATCATCTTCATCACACTGTTTCATTTGAGAATGAAAATGTAACCGTACACAAGACACACATAGTGGCCAACTCCAGAATGTAATGTTTCAAAGTAAAATTCATATGTTGAGGAAAAATACCTCAGTGGTGGAGCATGAGCTCTGTTTGCAGTAAGTCCCACAAATGTATGAACCTAGGCAGCTCAGTAGCAGAATTCTTCACACAATTAATTAATTATTTTAATATCCCACTGTTTCTCCTTTATGCAACATTCTCTATAACGATTTTCATTGTCAGATTATGAATGAGCTTTTAGCCCCCCAAACTAGGGCATGTATGGGAGCTACTCTCCTATGGCTTATACCATTGGTAGGCAAACTAAGGCCCAGGGGCCGGATCCAGCCCTATCGCCTTCTAAATCCGGCCTATGGACAGTCCGGGAATTAGCATGTTTTTATATGAGTAGAATGTGTCCTTTTATTTAAAATGCATCTCTGGGTTATTTTGGGGCCTGTCTGGTGTTTTTACATGAGTAGAATGTGTGCTTTTATTTAAAATGCATCTCTGGGTTATTTGTGGGGCCTGCCTGGTGTTTTTACATGAGTAGAATGTGTGCTTTTATTTAAAATGCATCTCTGGGTTATTTGTGGGGCATAGGAATTCGTTCATTCCCCGCTCCCCAAAAAATATAGCCTGGCCCCCCACAAGGACTGAGGGATAGTGGACCGGCCCTCTGCTGAAAAAGTTTGCTGACCCCTGGCTTATACCCATGTGACTTGTATATTTCCTCATCCCCCTCTGCATTAAGGATGTTATGACTATTTATAGAAGGGGTGGGGAACCTCTGACCCCACAGCCAAATTATGCCTGCAAAGCTATTTCTCCCAGTCATTGGTGTTGGACCGGGAAAGCTTCAGCTGCAAAGGAACAATCTGGAGCCTTAAAGCATGGTCCTGATTGTTCCTTGGCAAACATGGCTTGCATCTTTTAAATTTGGTGCCAAATGCAAGCTCTACTGGGATGGATTCCACTTGGGAGCTCCCAATCAGAGTCGATCCCTGCTGAAAACACTAAATGCAAACCATGCTTTCAGAAGGAATCTTTGCTTGAATTCAACCCATAGCTGCAAAAACAAAACATAACACAACCAAAAAAACAGAACAAAACAAAACCTTTCTTTGCAGCCCTGGCTTAAATTAAAGTTGGGGCTGTAAAAGAAGGGAAGAATCAGAACCACACTTACAAGTGTGCTCTTGATTTTTCTTTGAAGTTTGAATTGCCTGACATCATGTGAAGTCAGGTGATTGACAGGTAGGTGGTCCTGTCCATCTGTCAAAAATGGCCCACAGAGGACAAGCCAAATCTGAACCCAGCATTAGCCCTTACAACAGAAAGAAATGGCTGAACATGTAAGTTTTTATTGGGTAGTCAGTAATTCAATAGGCTACTGCTATAAACTAAAAAACAGTAAACATTTCACAGTTGGTGGCCTATTATGCATGAGAATGAGAACTACTTTTCAAAAAACCATTTCAAACTTTCCTCTCCTAGTTCATGTCGACAACTTACTAACATTTTTGCACAAGACACAGGGACTTACCTGGATCTCCTCGTCGTCCAGCCTTTCCTCGCCTTCCAGGTGGACCTGTGCAGGGAGAAAAATATATACATGTAACTTTGGTTCCACTTATCCATCTTTCAGAAAGCTTAAACCAGTTTACAAGGGGATCCCGAGCAGTCTTCCATTGAGGCAGTGACCAGGTTGAGAGGCCTCTTTGGCTTTCACAATGCAATAGCATCATGTGCTGGGGTGAGGAATCTGCGGCCCAGATGCAGCCCTCCAATTTCATTCAGCAGCATGTACCATCAGCCTCCTATGATACTGTGGCCCACACTTGCCTCTTTCGAATGCCCCTCAAGCACCTTCACATGCTTCCTCTTTGTTGACTCCTGAGGGATTGATGGCAGTGGTGGAGAAATGCCAGGGGAAAAGAAGCTGAAGAGAAGTCTAGTGACCAGACCAAGGGAAGCAATAGTACCATGCTATTCTGCAGACCACACCTGGAATACTGTGTCCACTTCTGGGCACCACAATTTAAGGAGGATGTTGACAAGTTGGAACGTGTGCAGAGGAGGGTGACCAAGATGATCAAGGGTCTGGAAACTAAGTCTTATGAGGAGTGCTTGAAGGAGCTGGGTATGTTTAGCCTAGAAAAGAGGAGATATGACAGCCATCTTCAAATATCTTAAGGGCTGTCACATGGAAGAGGGAACATGGTTGTTTTCTCCTGTTCTGGAGGCTAGGACTTGAAACAATGGCTTCAAGTTATAAGAAAGGAGATTCCAACTAAACATTCAGAAAAAAAATTCTGACATTAAGAGCTGTTCAGCAGTAAGAGCTGTCCACAAGAGGTGGTGGACTCTCCTTCCTTAGAGGTTTTTAAGCAGAGGTTGGATGGCCATGTGTCAAGGATGCTTTACCTGAGATTCCTGCATTGCAGGGGGTTGGATGAGATGGCCCTTGGGTGCCTTCCAACTCTATGATTCTATGACACCACTGCCTTGCAGGGCATCCTTGGAGGTGGTGTGGGTGGCAAAAACAGGCAAGAATGGGAGAAATGGGGCAGTAGATGGGGGATGGTGAGGAAAGGAAAGGAAAGGAAAGGAAAGGAAAGGAAAGGAAAGGAAAGGAAAGGAAAGGAAAGGAAAGGGTGTGTGGAACCAAATCAGTCCTGTTAGGAAGAGGATAATAGGAATGACAGAGAGGTGAAGGGGGAAGGAAACCAAAACTAAGGTGTGGCCCAAAGGCACATGAGGCCACCACCCTGCTGAAGCGAAGTAGGTCTGGGTTTGGTGAGCACTTGATTGCCTGAGAACCACGTGTGTATGTCACTTTCAGACCCAGAATGGCAGAATTTAAATTTAAGAAAATTTCTAAACAAATAAAGTTGAAATGGCCCCCTGTCTTGCATTGCTGTATGGGGAAGGGGGAGGGGGACAGAAAGATGGAGGGATAGGGGAAAGTGGAATGGCCCTCCTGTCTTGCATCAAGCCTTGGGGAGGGACAGAGAGGAGGATAGGAGAGAAGGAGAGAGGAAAGCTGGAATGGGCCTTGTGATGGGGTGCCAGTGGGAAAGAGATATATATCTGTGGTTGGTGGTCTTGCTTATTCAGCAGGGAAGATCTGGAGCCACTGCAATCAACAGGCAGTGAGAAAAATGATAGAAGTACTACTCCTTTAAAAAAAAAACAAGAAAGCTTTTCATCTGTAACACTGTATTGTCAGCTTTTACAATACTGCATGTTTTCATCATCTGCGTTGTTGTATAAACGCTTCAGTTAGTGGAAACCATATAAAAAGATCTAGACTATTAGACATTCCCAGTCTATGAAATAATTGTCAAACTGCCCAAAAAATGTTTCCTTTCTACATATGTAAAAGAGTTATTAGCCAAGATCTTGAGATCCCACTTGAAGTACAAACAACACTTGTTAATAGTCTTGCCTGCACTACAATACTCTTGTGAACCCCAAGGGGGAATTTCATATACACAGACCCAAGAGGGAGAACGCACTTAATTGTACAGTTATGTATGTGAAAATCCCACAAGTCCTTGAAGATGGCAGTGTCCTTAAACTGCAGCAATACAAGCATATTGAAGAGGCTGTATAGCACAGAGGTCAGTGTACTCATAATAGTTTTCTTCTAAACCTTAATCCTGTGGCAAACTGACCCATGTAAAATATTACAGATATGCATTGCAGATTAATTTCTTTTTTGGGTACTGTGTCATCTTGCCCTGCCTTATCCCACCCAGCAGTTGCTATAGTGTCAAAGCACCAGCATGCTGATTCACACACTTGATTTCATAATGTACTCTATCAGGACAGCAGCTCACATGATATCAATATCTAACAATAAATTGGTTAATATTACCTACTATACATAGAATTATTGGAGGGCTTTGTGTTTCTAGCTGGTTTGATTTCCAAGTAAACTTCTGCTAGGTTTGCATTGGGCCCCAGATTCCGACTAATCCAAAATGAGGAAGGTTGTAGAGGGGGATGGAAGGCATACAATGAGATTCACATGCTGCCTTATGATTCAAAACAGCCCAGGGTTGTTTTTTGTTTGTTTTTTACAGATATGCAGTATCAAAATTTTGGAAAAGGCATACACATCCCTTTTCCCAATGCCAGTTACAAGACAGCTGGATGAAGCAGAAAGACTCCTTCCTCATAACTGAATCCACATGAAAGGAATCTATTTTAAATGGAGATGCTGAAGCTGCCAGTTGCTTCAGGCTCTTCCACAGGGACTGCTATACAGAGCACAGGCTGGTTGTTGTTTTTGTGTGGGTTTTTTGTGGGGACGGGAAGGCTTGGGTATGTTGGGTTTGCTGTTTGGGGCTAGAGACCATGAGCAAATTTGGAGAAGATTTTGACTGTAGGTGGATACATACTCATTGGACATGCATGGCGGCAAATGTGGGCAGTGGGAAGAGTCCCGGTTTGTAAACAGTTTGTATACAGTTATGTATTCCCCACCCTGTCCAGAGGAAGCTTAAATCTTTGGTTCAGCATTCCTAAGCTTGTTTGTAACATGACAACTCTGATGAGCACTGATCTATTACGCCTCTCATGGGTTCTTTCAATGTATGAGGGGGGGGATAGTCTCCCTAAAGCAGAGTTGGGTAAAATGTGGTCCTTCAGATAACGTCGCATCCAGTGCCTATCAGCCTTAGCCAGCACAGCCAATAGTAAGGGACAATGGGAGTTGTAGTTCAGCAACATCTGGAGACCAACAGGGTAGCTACCCCCGTCCTAGAGAAAAGGGGAGAAGCAGCTAGTCATCAGCTTATATTGTATTCCACTGAAAGAACTTGATACACAAATCCAATTGTGTACTTGACTAAAACTGAGGACCATCTATCACAAGTAGCTACGACTAAGGCCAATGAATATTTCCATATACTTTTATACTCTGAAAGATACCTACAGTCTTGGGTTTGTTTGTTTTTAACAACAATATTATTCAGGGATAGTATATTACTGTAAATCTGTACTATCTCTTCTGCTTATTGTTGTTGTTTTATTATTATATCTGTATTGCTGGATTTTAGCAATATGTGGCAATGGAAATCATTATAAATCACCTGGATATAAGATTTGCACCAAGGTATCCAGAATAAGAGGGTTAGACTGCAAAACAGTACAACAGGGAAAGAGTCCTGTTCCAACTTTCATGGGGAAAGTAGTTTAACTGGTTGCAATTTATTGAGTGGAAGAATATGTACTGTTTTTAATTTTTACAGCATCTTGTAGTCAGTGATGAGTGCTAACACAATGCTCATTTTAATGCTTTGTTTACTAGCCATTCAACAGTGAATATAAAGAAACTTCAGCACCAACTAGTAAACTGGACTGATTATCACTTGTTATCAAAAGGCAACTGTTTTATGATGTATATCAACAATTCCTCATAATGTTTCCAGATTGTGAAGTGTTTCTTGTTTTGTTCTGTTGTTCCTAATAAGCTCAATATTCCTATAGAAATAGGCCTGCTTTGCTGGAATGTGACAAGATGTTGAGGAGTAGGCTGTTTTATGCTTTGTATTTACACTGCAGTCACAAAAAACTTCCTTTAAAATGTAAATAAAGGACTGTTGTTCAAAGAGCCACAAGAAGAAATCATCTTTGTTGTTGCTGCATTGACATTAACGAGGCAGAAATCTGAATTAGACTGCACCAGAATGAAAAAAGTATGTTTTGATAAAAGCATGAACTTTTAATTACTGCTAAGCATTGATCTTTAAAAGCAACAGAAACCCCCCTTATACTCCTTTTTAGTTCTTTTGGGAAGAGTAAATAGTATGGCATACAAGAATACAGGAATCAATACCAGTTTATAAAGTATTTGCTGCCACCACATCACTATAAGAAGAGGAATATTTTATTTACACACCTCCCCCTTCTATTGCTAGTTATAGACAGAACTCAACCAGAATTTAACACTACAGGCTATTGAATGGTTACACTATGCTCTGCTGAGTGAATGTCTAATTACAACTATGCTGGAAATGGCCTATTCTTACTCAATTGTCATGGGTGGTTTGCCAGTGCTTCTACTGAGAGGAAATTGCAATTTCCCCAGTAATCAATTTACAATATTCTGTCAATCACTTTTATTGCTTTTACAATTTATAGTTCTTCACACAGCTCATTCCCTGTTTGTTGGCTTCCCATGGCTATCTGGTTAGCTACTGTGAAAACAGTATGGTGGACTAGATGAGGCTTTGCTCTGATTCTTCAGAACTTTTCTTATGCTCTGTGTAGACTAGGATTGAGCAGGTATCATAAGCACCTACTGTTTAGTGCCTGTGGCAGCAGGTAATTTAATTTTGTAATTTTGCATATTATTTTTAATGTAAACACCTTGTAATGCTAAGGACCCAAACTATGACTTAATGAGAATGAGTAAGCATGTCCATCCGTCCATCCACCCATCCATCATTTTATTTGTATGCCGCCTTTCCATAGTTAAAACAATGCTCAAGGCAGCTTACAACTTGACAAGATTTACATAATTATCAACATAACAAAAGTCATAAACAATAAATAAAACACATCAAAAAGTACCCAACCAAATGGAAAACAATTTCCATACAAATCATAAAATCTAAAACTAAGAATACAGCATTAGTATTGCAATTTAAAATGACATAGATAAAAAATAAAAACAATTTTCAAAAACAAAAACACAAAAACGGAGCCCTCTCTGCCCAGCAGCAGCAGCAGCAGCAGCAGCACTCCTTTATGTGAAGCACCCAGGGAGAATATCACAACTGCTTTGCTCTTCCCCCAGTCCTCCTGCTGCCACAAGACCTGGAGCTAAGCCATAGTTTGGCTTAGTGTTAAATGCAAACCTGGGCTACAGTTTGTTTTGATTCAAACAAACTCTGAACTATAAGCAAGGTTTGCTCTTGGTTAACTACTTGCAGTTTGTATTCAGGAGGCACATAATGCTAAGCCAAACTGCAGCTTAGCTCTGGTTATCACTGCAACAGCAGCAGCATTGGGGAGGCCAGGTGTGCTGGTTTTCGCCCTTCATACTCTACCCACCTCAAAGGGATGCCCACCCATCCCAGCAGACCTGGCCAGACAGGGGTATGGGGAGTGCATTGCATGTGTGATGTCATGCATGTGTGATGCCCCCTCCCCCAATGTTGGACCCAACTTGGCTTGCCTGGGGGAGATTCCCTGCACGCTTGCTTTTCACTAAGTCATAGTTTGGCTTAGCATCATGTGGAAACGAGGCCACTGAGTGTTCCCTGCAGTACTGCTTCACTATAGGAATATGCCTATAAACTGGAAGAACACCCAGCAAACATTACCAAGTAACGTTTCAGCATTACACAGCACAATTTAATAAACCTTCTACCAACTGCCTGCCCCCATTTGCCATGAACTACAGCACATGAAGTGACTAGCATGAGTTTGGCCAAACTGCGGGAGGCAGTGAAAGATAGGCGTGCCTGGCGTGCTCTGGTCCATTGGGTCACGGAGAGTTGGACACGACTGAACGACTGAACAACAACAACAGCACATTCATCCTAAATTGTTTTTTGAGTGGTAAAAAACTTTCTCAACACAGGCACACGAAGAGCAGGAGGTGGGGAAAAGCTTAGGCAACACTTCCTCATTTGGATTATACTTGAAATCCCAGGCACACACCGATGGTGACATGGACACTGCACATACTTTGTATGACAAACATGATGGGCGACTTTTAAACTATGCCGGATGTGTAGTGCTCCACCATCAGGAATCACTTTTTGTAAGCCCTTTTTACAGCTTCCTATGGGAAAATTGGTTCAATTTGAAAGAACAAAGCAATGTGAAATGAGGCAATTTTATATAAAAATAGATATGAAGCAATACAGCTCGAAGAAGTATCCAAATATTTGTACAAGATGGCACTAGTGGTGCTGCATTTAACATCTGGCAGTTTCTAAAACCTAAATGGCCAGAGCAACTAAGTACATTTCATTATTAATTTGGTGAGCATCATCCAAGGGGCCTTCAAGCATAACTGCAGGAAAACCGAGAAGAACTACGCAGCGTTCTTTTTCAAAAACTGAGACACAATTTAGGTTGCTACCAGAATATCCATTGTAATTGGAGACCTTTGTGAAGCATGCCACCCACACTTTATAAATTTATCATGTATGGGGCGGGCACAATATTTGATAAGCAGATAGGAATCTTCCTTAAAATGAGTCAGGCCACTGGTCCATCTAGCTCAAGTACTATTTGCACTGAGTGGCAAAGGCTTTGCCGGGTTTCAGACAGGGAACATTACATGGAATTGTCAGAGATTGAACATAGGAACTTCTACATACAGAGCAGTTACACTATCACTGAGATACTATCCTCTCACCCCTTTTATGAATGTTTGTGTAGGGGGGATATGTACTGGTAGACTTGCCCTAAAACAAGGACTCTTTTCAGGCTGGAATTCTTCACCTCTCAGTTGGGCACCATTGCCATTATAAGAGAACAAGGGTTCTTACTTAAGTTCTGGCACCTCTTTTTCTAGAAAAACAGCACTATCTAAAACCTTAGCACTGACTTGCCATCTTCCAGAGGGGCATACATACAACGACACACTTTTCAGTGAAAATGCAGTTGAATTCAACCATGTTATCTTTATAAACAAAATAAAAAATTGCCAAATGCATTTTTAATTATTATTTCACCAGCATATTTCTCAAGAATGTAATAACTAATATTGGGGATTTTCCTACCTACCTCCATACCAAACAACTTCTAATATTCAAATTAGGAATTCAAACTGTGAAGTAAAAAGCTATATAACACGGCCAAATTTCAAGCAGCAAACAAAATGCAGCTTTCCCCAAACTTTCCAAGTGCTCTAGTGAAGGTATGGAAGGGTCTTAAGCCTGGCTCAGTCATTAATCAAGCCTCTCTCTGTGGGTGTGGGGTCCCCACACAATTCCCCACCTGTTCCAGAAAAAAAGTTACATATGGAAACTTTTTCATTGTTCAATCAGTATTTAAAAAGTAATATACTTTTTATAGAGGCAGTCAAATACATGTAGGATACCTTGTATGGGAATACTCAGAACTCCAAAAATAAAATGAAATTTAATTTATTTTGTGGCCTAAAACTAACAATGGAGCTATTTGTAATGTTCAATTTCAAGAGACAATTTCATGCTGGGAATTTCAGCTATAAAAATTCCAACAGCATTCATTTCAAGAACTATTCAAAATAAAACAAATAAATTACATATTTGGCTAAATTACATATTTCAGCTTCCACCTCTGCTGTTATACAAGTATATGCCAACATAACAACAGTTCCTTCTTTCTTTTCTTATAGACATGAACACACTGTGTAGCAGAAGCATTGCAAACTGGATCCAAGAGGCTGAAATATTTATGTGCAGAAGTGAAATACATAAATAATTTTTTTAAACACAACTAGCATCCTCAAGTACTAAACAGTGATGGCTGAACTACCCTTTGCATGATTTGGAAAGCATTTGATTTTTCCACACACTCTCAATGGTTTTTTTTTTTATAAAAAAAACCTTCTGAGCCACTTCTGAAATAGCATGACAAAACAAATGTGAGGAAGGGAGTCCTCAGCTCTCTCTTCCAATTATATAAACATACTATCTCCAAGCAAACTTATGAAAGGATGGGGAAACTGGGAACAATGATAGAATGGCTTACTGAAGCTAGGAATGACCCCACTAACATTGCAGTTAAGCAGAGGCCCATACAGCATTTTCTGGTTCAACCAGTGAACTTCTCCTGCTACCAGCTTTCTCATCTTCCCTTTGGAATAAAATATGGCTGGAAGAGAGGGTCTGTATGGAGAACTGGCTGGAGAGGGGGGCAAATTGCATTACTGTACATACTATGCCTGGGTTCTGAGGGACCAGGTTCATAGAAAGGAGTGAATTTCTAAATGGGGAAGTTCATAATCGAAAGACCTCCAATTATAAATTCATTTCCATTACTAGTGCCACAGCGTTTGAATGGCACTGGTGTTTGAATGCTAAAATTCATTCAGTAATACAATCTTCCACAAACCAGATGTTGCTGGATAACCTGTCCCATAATTCCTGGCCATTGGGCATGGTGTCTCAGACTAAGTGAGTTGTGACCCCAAACTGATAAAGGGCACCAGGTTGGGAAAGGCTGTGTGATAATAGAAGTTTGTGACTTTGCACCGTCTGGAGAGTAGGCTTCTTTGACAGTTGGTACTCCATACTTCAAAAATCAAGAATCACTGAGAGAAAACCTAGCTTTACATAAGACTACTCCAAGTATAATTTTAAAATAAGCCCGATGCTTAGCCACTTAGATGACCTTAGAAAAAAACTTCAGCTAATATTAGACAGTACACAAATTTGACTAATTATGCAACATGAATCAAGGCATCTCTGTCTCATGAACACCACACACTCACATACCCCATAGCCAACAAACATAATATGACTATAGGTGGGAAAATTGGTTTTGTACTAAACATGAACCAAAGAGCTGTAGTAAGCTGACACCATAATAACACTACTTTAAGCTCCTCCAGAAGTATTCTGTCAAGAGGCATGGGAGGATTAAAAAAGCAGGGTGTCTAAAATGAATCCTCCCATGGCATTGACAAGCAATCAAGAGAGGAAACACATTTAGGAACCACTTTACTCTAAAGTCCTTTGCCAACAGGTCAAAGCATATCAATTACCCAATTGGCCTTCTCAGAGCAGCGAGACAGGAGCTGGATTAGTTTTAATTGCTCAGCTAACATTTATCCTCTACACACAGAAAAATAGCTAGTTTCCTATCCAATTAATGCTTAACTTTTACCTTTAAAGAGTAAACATTCACTATTGTGCATAGCACCACAAATAATTATATATGAATTATTAGTCTGGGAGATATTTGAATTAATAAAAAGAAAATGTTGTCATCAATCTGTCACACACATCCCGCCACCCAATGACTACAGCACACAGATGCTAAGAAAATTGCTGCGGCTGAATGCAGAGCAGCGTTAGTGATGTTTTGAAGGGGCCCAACTGAGTGAAAGGAAACAAACAAACAAACAAAAATGCAGAGTAAGGGCTAGCATTCTGTTTTCTGAGGGGGGGGTCATGGGCACATAGAAGCTGTTTACAAATCTTCTCCCCTTGTTGCTTCCAAACCTCCCTTCCAACCTGGGATGTTCTTGGCAAATTGTTACCAGGCATTCACTGAATTGTCACAGACCGTACTACTCAATGTTACTGTATTATTATTAATGAAAGATGCTGTGGCATCAAACTGTCTTAAGTGAATGCAATCTGGAGGTCAGCAGAGGTGGATCCCACATTTTGGGAGTGATTCCCACCCACTGTTGGCAGAATCCTAGCCAGGGCAAAGCAGAAATGGCAGCTGCAGCAGAAAGCGTGTTCTCCTTCCTGGAGAGCACGTGTTGCGGTGGGGGCCAGTAAGTCACCCCTCTGTTTGCTGGGCGGGTTAGGATAGATGGTCTCTTGTAATTGGGTCCAGGGTGTAGCTGGGGAGATTTGTATGTTGCAAATGGTTGATTGACAGCCCAGGGACTATATATTGTTCAGCACGCTGCTCATCTTTCCCTCTTCGCTGCGTGCATCGGATCTCCCGCCCTCCCTCCCTATTGCTAGGCCTCTGCTTTTGACCTTGCTATGCCTGTCATTGGGTCATCTGCTCTTGGGGCAGGGGCCTGGTAGGAATTTTTCCATTTGGCTGATTGGCTGGTGCCATCTGGTTTTCGCCTACTGCGTAGCAAATAGTCACAACTTGTAAGGTTGGCGGTTAGGCATTGGTTATTATTGGTTGGTGGAGGGGTCAGAATTGACGGTGGCTGCCCCTCCAATGCTGCTGCTGCGCGGGGAATTCCGTTAAAGGAATCCAGGGGCTCACTATGCTTTTGTCCGTATCCCCCGGTTGGAGGCCAGGGCCATGCAAGAGCCCCTGGGAGCATTTGGGGAGAGGCGAGGGCCAGACCCCCGGCTCCAATTCTCTCCCCAAAGGGTTTTCCCCTTACTGGCAAATGTCAGTTCTGTCCCCAGTGGGACAGATAGTCTGAACCAATGCCTAAGCAACCACTCACGTAATTTGTATTTCAATAAAGTTGTGGCCAAATTAATGCCAAAAACCTTAAACTTAAATTCATGTCTGAAGTGTGTTTTATTTGAGGGTTGGTCTGGGGACCTCAACATGCAAAACTAGACCTTGGCTTCTTTCTTACTCAGATGATTTGGTGCCAGTGTGAGTGAAGAGTGAGTGAAGAGCACCAGTAACAAGGAAACAAAATGAAATGAAACAGAAACAAAACAAACAAACAAGCTGCTCCCCTATTCTGCTCCAGCCTGGCTTGGCCTTGAGAGGCTGAGACTGGAAATCCAGACTTCCCACACTAGGAGAACACAAGTGGTATGAAAATCCCCAGTGCTCAATGTCTATGTTCTGTTCTTAAAGAACACAGTCTCTCGTTCTTCCTGCCACAGAAACATGCAGCAGAGAGCTTAATTTGGTTTATCACCTCATTATAAGCTAGCCATGTGAAGTGGCTTTTAGATTTTGGAAAATGTAAGCTGTACAATAAGAAGGTACACAAAACCCACAAAGGTACTTTTAGCTGGTCATTTTTCTCAGCTGTGGCTGCTTTTATCTTGCCATTTTCTGATAGCTCCCTGGCATTGCTGCCACTACCCTTGTAGAAGGGTGAGCATGACTGAATTTATGACGCGAACACTCACTTTATATATACACTTTCAAACAGAGAATGCTTATTTTTTTGGCAGTCATTTATGCTTCCATATGTTTGGAGGAGGGGAAGAAACAGTTCAAGGCCAGATTTCTATTTTGAACATATGCTTCTGGGTAGCTGCTTAAGTTAAAATTTCAGAAAGAAAAGAAAAGCTGCTATAGTTTGAATTTTTTCTCTTCCAAACATAAAACATATGCATATGTTCTCATCCTTATCATGTCTCAGAATATTGGCCACTACATGTATCTTATCTATCCAACACATGCACTCCATAGGGACTGTCAATTTAACCCCATTTTAGTTAAAACCTACGTTGTTTGCAGCGCTTAACTACCTTGAAAACCATAGAGTAAAGCCAAAACATATTGAATTAAGATCACTGACTATGATCTAACAGACTTAAGAACACTTAAGGCCACTGAAATCAATGAGATTAATCAATCACTCTTAATTCCACACTGGGTTGCAGCCAATCCCAACGTGTCAGTCTAACATATACCTAACCAAACCTAGATTGGTATTACAAGGACAAAATGAGAAACAAGGCATATATCAGCCTGATGAAGACCAAGCATGCTCACTAGGCATGGAATAATGCTTGACTGGGACTTCCGGCGGCGACGCAATCGCCGGGTGGTCGAGGGCTGCTTCGGGTCCGAAGCGCCCTGTCCATCCCGGGGGTCAGGAGCCCCGCTACCGCAAAGCGGGGCTCCGGTTGGGGTGCGGGAAGAGCGTCCCGCACCCTGGGCTCCCCGGCAGCGCCCGCGGAGGCTCCGAACCCTTCCCTCGCTCCCCCTGTAAAGGGGGAGTGGGGGTGAAGGGACAACCGGAGCCGGGCTTCGGGGACATGCCCCAACCGGGATGCAAATGCGGCGACAGAGCCCGCGGTGAGCGTCTAAGTTCTACCTGTGAAGAATGGAGCTAAAGGAACCCGGTGGTCGTGAGTAAAGAATTTGAGTGAAATCGTGCTTTTGGGACGATCCGGGGGGAAGGAGAAGGGCAGCCTGCCTCCCTCCCTTCGAGCTCAAGAATCTAACCAATCTGAGTGATTACTGCTACAGAACTGGCTATAATGTATTTAAAATTGACACATGAGACTGGCAAATTTTTCTTTCGGGAAGCTAATTAGAGGAAAATATCTCCATTTAAAGTTGCGGTATTTGCGCTCCAGCTCAGGAAAATGGCGACGAACAAAGAGGGGAGTAGAAATATGACACCCACTTCCTCCTCCTCTGCCAGTATGTTGGGCTTCGTCCTTGAACTGGTATTGAACTCTGGACTAACGGATGAACAGAGACTCACTGCCTTGAAGGTGGAACTGCTTTGTAGAAAAGTCAAAGTCTTGTGTGGGGGTCTGAAATGGAACCAATTGCCCACAGAGGAGGCTTTCAAAACTTTTGACACTTTGGAAGAATGCCTTGCCAAGGAGCTGAGAGGATTGATGAGTGAGCTACTTCGGAGAAGAAATTCGCTTTCTGGGGGTGGCAGCCCCAAGGCGACGTCAAGATTTTTTATATCCAGTCCCCGAGGTGTGAGCTCGGGGGCCAGGGACAGAGAATTAAGGTATTTACAAGAAGAAAAGGAATGTCACAAAGAACCGAAGAAGCTGAGAGATGATGAGATGGATACCTCTGAACTCGTGGCAAGGAGAGGTTTGGACTGTGCCTGGATCTGTGGACGTTTGGAGAGGGAAGCTACATGGAAGTTTAGTGTTGAAACCACCAGGAGAAGAATAATGGACAGAGGGGGTGTGGGGTGAAGCAATAAGTAAAACTTAAGGTGGCCTGATATGGTAAACTGAAATCGGAGGGTGAATACTGTCAACAATTTTCTGTTATATTTTTTATTTGAACATGAAAGGAGATATTTCTAGTTATCATGTTATTAGCAGCAATCTTAAGGATAGAAGAGATAGATTTGATCGAATGAGCTGTGAAGATCAGTGAGGTGGAGTATAAGTAAAGTAAATTTAAGTGGATTAAGTTTATGGAATAAGAGGATTGAGATCAAGATGTAGAGATGTATTTATAGTAAAATGTTGAAGATATAATTGACTGTAATTATACAACTGAATTTAATTTCTTTTTTCTTTTTTAGGAGAAATGGTTATAAAATAGATTTAGGATATAAACTCGAAGGTGAAAAGGCAGGGGAAGTCAACAGTCAAGATATGGAAATAGAATTTTTTTTTTTTCTAGAAAGATGCAATAAGAAAACTTGACACTGTTTGTATTTGTTCTATGTGTTTTGCATTTGTTTAATTGTAGGTGTGGGTGTGGGTATATGTTGTTATAGAAAAATGCCAATAAATTCTTATAAAAAAAAAAAGGAATAATGCTTGACTGTTGTGAGATAAGGGAGAATGGAAAATGTGGAGAGGAAATGGAATGGATTGGATGGAATTCTGAACAGGGACTCTACAATGAAATATTTTGTGGAAAGTCCCATTGGCAACAGATAATCCACTTGCACTGCATGGTGGAGGACTTGGGGGGGGGAGAAGAACCAACAGTACCTTCTTTAACACAGTCCTGCCACCACCCTTAGACTCAGAGGATGAGCCTCTGTCTCTCCAACCTTGAGATGTCAATTTAGTAGAAGCCCTTTAACCAGCCAGCCAGCCAGCCAGTCAGCTCCTCTAGACAGGCAGAGCCTACCACACTTTAGGCCTGCTCAGTCTCTAAACATGTTTACTTGCTCTAGCTCCTTGTAGAAGAAACGTCTGTTGTGGCTGCTTTAGCAGAGCTCTAAGGAGCTGTCCAAGGTCCTGTATGCTCTCTGTTGGACTTGTGGTTGGGCACTGCCTGCTTCCCCTGTGAGTCTCATGCGCCAACTGGACACAAATGCTACAAGTGTTATAAGAATAAATGATAAATGAAAGTTAATCAAAAAGCATACTCTTGGGTGGAAGTTGTGGAGAACAGGGTAACATATATTAAAGTGTCTGGAATCTACCATCCTCTTGAGGTTACACTCCTTATTTTCATTTATTTATAAAACCCTCAAATACAACATTTGTGGGTTTTTTTTTTTTTTTAAAAAAAAAAATCCTTTCTGGTAGAGGAAAATGCAATCAATTAGCAACAAAACACAACTTGCCTAATGAAAGCCCGGATTTTGTTAAAAGTCCTGAGTGAGTCAAATCCTCATAAATTACTTGGATCAACTCAAGATGTACTAAGCTCTGAATGACTTTGGAGCCAAATAATTGAAGAAACACCTTTCTCACATAAACCTGGTTTTGTATTAAGATGTGCAGAAGAAACCTACTTTGTGGTCATGGGGACAGGAGAAACTCATTGTTGTTGTTTGTAAACCAATTTGCTGCATTGTTGAAATGTATTGTGTTTTGATTATATATATTATGCTGTTTTACTGTTTTGTAACCTGCAAGTAATAAGTAAAAAAAGATATTCACCAGGCACCAAACATACCATTTGAGGAGGACTTTTCATGAAAGTAACAACATACACTGAAATTTTGTTAGCAGTATAAGCTCCACTTCATGAACATCACAAAAATGTAAAGAATTAATTGACAATAATGTTATTCTCCCTTGAACATTTCCATGAATTGCAAGGCACTTTTACATTAGAAGAAAATATCATTAATGTTATTGCATAGTTCCTTCAATGTAAACAAAAAATTGTACTTAAAAATGAGACACGCTTAAAACTCCAGGCTAATGTAAATGAAACTTTTCAGCTTTACTATTGGCTCAGTTTCATGAATGCAGTGGTTATATGAAGCTAAGATCTCTATTAAAAAATGTGGGCAGTGCTGAAATAGGAAATGCACCCAAAAATGGGAAGTTATTCATACAAGCAAGCAGACGAGATTACTTTTATCTATCATGTTGGTCACCAGCAACAGCAAGTACAATATATGTAAAATACATATGTAATGTAATACATATATGTAAACTGAAAAACTACATCATCATAACAAAACCAAAGGTCTGGCAAATGTCTAAAGCTATATTAGAGTGCTTATATTTCTGACAATCAGATAATCAAGGGGCAGATTCCTTTAATTATCTCACCGCACCCTTGTAATTGGCTAATGTGAAAGTTGGGGGAAAGCTTTTTTTTTAGCTTTTGTGATATTAGTAAGTTTACATATTGGAGAAATTCTGAAGATTACTGGGATTTATTCAGATTAAATATACACTGGATCATGCTGCATAGCTATAATCCTAAACAGATGCAGAAAGGAGCACACCTCATTGAACTTGGTGGGACCTACTTCAGAATAAACATGCTTAAAACTGTGCTGCAAACAGATTAATGGTTTTGTAGCCCTAAGTGATCCACAATCAAATGAAAGCATTCTTGGAACACAGCAACAGATCCTGATAACAAAGAGGCCATAAAAATTTGTATGCTGAATCTGTATACATAAGAAATGTAGTCTACCCAGAATGCACAGAATTAACAGCTTTTGGTTGTTTTGCATAGGCAAACTTGCCCTTCCAGATGTTTTTGGCCTACAACTCCCATCATCCCTTGCTAACAGGACCAGTGGTCAGGGATGATGGGAATTGTAGTCTCAAAACATCTGGAGGGCCGAGTTTGCCTATGCTTGTTTTATGGTGTTGGCTGGGGCAGGGTGCTCACTTTCATATTTGATAAGTTGCTTGCTTAACTATGATAGTTTATCGTGAGACACTGCAACTTAATTACAACTGACCCACATAATGAGGTGTCCTGTACATATGCCCTAAACAGCAAGAGCTATATGATGAAATAACATCTTCCATTAAAATTAACCAGGTAACACATTATCAACAAATGTACTTGAATTATTATACCATTGTACCAAAAGTTGACAAAATGACTACAAATCAATTTGTTTGATTGTCATTGCCTCCAAGCATTACTTCTGTTTAAACTTGATGCCGAAAAGAAAAAAGCCAAACATTGGTTCTACTCTTTTTATTTGTAACAAATATATAAATACAATTAAACTGCATATTATTTGTTACAATTTTGGCTTTTACTTCAGCACTTGATCATTAATTTGGGACCAACTTTGGTCTAAACCAGAAAAGTCAAATAATGACCAGAAAGATTACTCGCTTTTGTTACACAGTGAGGCTTGCAATCTCATGTATTCAAGAAAGTTTTAGTATTTGATGACAATTCAGACTCCATCATATTACTTCTAGATATGTAAAAAATAGCACTGCTTGTTTGCTTGCTTTTAAAAGTTTACATTATTTTAATGTGACTAAACTTTTTGAAGGCCCTCAGCAAATCACTGTTTTAATGGATACAGATGATACAATTTTGTTGTCTTAATCAATGATGGGGATGAGATAGCAATTGAAAGACTTCAATTCTTACTACATCATTTATAAAATAATTTTTTTTCTTTCCAGTAGAACCTTAGAGACCAACGAAGTTTGTTATTTGTATGAGCTTTTGTGTGCTTTTATTTTGTTTCGACTACAGCAGACCAACACAGCTACCTACTTCTAACTACAGAAATTAAACAAACAAAACAAATGAAAATTGAAAGAAGTAAACTGAACAAGTAAAAGACGTAAAGACTGAAGTATTCATTTTCAACCAGCGGTGGAGGAAGCCTCTTGGCTGCCCGGGGCAGTGCGCGGAGGTACCCCCCTGGGGGCAGGGCATCGTGACCATCCGGTCCATCCGGCCTGGCACTGCTGCTACCACAGCGATTGGGCGACTGTGCTGCTTTATGGACAGGGCAGCCCCATGGGCCACCGCGGGAGCAGCGGCACCAACTCGGATGCACTGCACATGCCCGGAATTTCCGGGCATGTGCAGTGCATCCGGCCTGGCGCTGCTGCTCCCATGGCGACCAGGCAGCTTGTGGGCTTCCCCATCCATGGTGCTTTACAGACGGGGCAGCCCCATGAGCCAACACTCGCTTGGCGGTTCACTCAGTTGCCGCAGGAGCAGCAGTGCCGACTCGGATGCACTGCACATGCCTGGAACCCAGGGTGCCCCACCCCTATCGCCCCTCCCTTGCTACGCCACTGTTTTCAACCTGCAACCATGGAGTATGTTTCAACAGTGAAAGACAAGTATATGGTGTGTGATGCATTGCAATTCCTAAGAATAAGTGAGGACAATCTAGTTACAGGTAGGTAGCCGTGTTGGTCTGCCATAGTCAAAACAATATATATATATAAATTCCTTCCAGTAGGACCTTAGAGACAAACTAAGTTTGTTCTTGGTATGAGCTTTCGTGTGTGCATGGTATTTGAAGAAGTGTGCATGCACACACGAAAGCTCATACCAAGAACAAACTTAGTTGGTCTCTAAGGTGCTACTGGAGGTGCTATATATAGTGAGGACAATCTAGTTATTCTAGCCATTTGCA
This sequence comes from Lacerta agilis, assembly GCF_009819535.1. Lineage (NCBI taxonomy): Eukaryota > Metazoa > Chordata > Lepidosauria > Squamata > Lacertidae > Lacerta > Lacerta agilis. The sequence goes on from NC_046313.1 coordinate 57,336,562, forward strand.
TTTTTGAGAGCAAACTACAGGAATCAATTTTGCAATATTATTACTTTTTTGGTGGGGGGAATCCATTGCTACAGTCCCACTTGTGGAACAACTTTTGCTTTTGTGGAAGCATCTGCTAACATAGAGGCAATGTTCTGATTCCCCCTGCAACCCCCAAAAATTGTTCCAGAACAGCATGGAAGGTGGAGTAAGAGGCTGCAGTGTGAAGGGGCAACCAGAGAAAACTGCCTCCTTCCTCTTGCACTAGTTGATGCCTCTGCAAATGGGATAGTAGCATTAGATTTCACTCAGGGACAAGTAGGCTACCTCCCCACTGAACAGTGTTAAAAAACAGGTTCCTTAGGGTTGCCTTAAATAATTCCACAAAGGATGCATACGTATATATTTTTTCAGAGATAAAATAGTTTGCATGTTGTAGGGATTTCAACTTTTTTTTATAAAAAAAGCATGGATAATTCTAGGCTACCTCCTGTTGATGCAAGAACTTAAAGTAAATCTGGAAAATGAATACAGTAGTTTCAAAACTTAGAGAAGTCATTATTTCAATCATAATTAAATTGCTTACTCTACCATATAACAGGTTGTTTAATGTATTTAAGCTTAGATATTCAGCCGCAAAGAGCAATACATAAGTAAAAACAGGGGATTCATGTTCAATGTTGATTGTAGAAAGCTACACAATAGCAAAAAGGAAGTAGTTACTGCTGAAATATCTTTTAATTTCATCCTTTTTGGCAATACCATTATTTTTCTGTATATCAACTTTGTTGTTACAATAAGCACTGCCCTTTGAAACCAACAATTCATTTGACAAACTTGGGAGACATTCAGTGATGTCTGTCCACTTGTACAACAAGGGGACTTCTGGTTACTGTCCCCCCCCTTTCAGTTTCTCTGCCCCCATCTGCTCTGGAATCTTTCCCAGCCCTTTGGAACGGGGGGGGGGGCGGCTGCAAGGGGGAGGAGAGGAAGAAGGTTCCCTGCATGAGCAGACGCCAACTTGTGCTATGTTGAATCTCATGCATTGATTTTTCCTGTACTTTTCACGTTTATTTTCTTAGAGCACCTTTAGCCTACTTTGTTAATTCTTGGAATTGAAATTCTTGGAATTGAAATATACAATAAAGTTATGTACATGCATGAAAGCAACAGTCTCAAGACAGTAAATCTCAAATGCACCAGTGTATAATTGTCCACGTCTTCAAGAGTGATGTCATTTACGTAGCATCCACTCTTATCAAATTCATTTTGTGTTTTTTCATACATGAACATTTGCAAAAGCATTGTTAAAGAATGATGATGACTTCTTCTAGGACTTTTATCACAATTCGCAGCCAAATTAATGTAAAAAAATAATAATAATTGTTACATGCTAACTGTCGAAGATGCCTGAAATCTACAAGGGGCGGATGAGAGGACAAATAGTTCCTGGCAGTGAGTCTCAGGATGGCAACAAGGCTGACAGTAACAGCTAGAGTTCATTTTATAAGGGATGAAAGTGATAGCTTTCCTGTTTCACAATTCAAACAGATTCATGTTATTTCAGTGTCACCATTGCAACCCTTTTCAGAAACCTGTTAAGAAGTCTTCACTGTTGACTTCAAAGAAAGCATCATATTTTCCTTCTGTTTTACTCCCATCTTAATGAGTTCAGCATGTACAATATATTTCATTTTGACCTTTACTGTACCATTAACAAGAAAATTCACCAGCAAGTACTTTAGGGTTGTTGTTGTTGTGTCTTTTTTTTTAAGAGTAAGGGATACTGTATTGAAGTCTGATTCTGAATGAAGCATGATTTAAACAAAAAACAAAAAAACCACAAACCTTTCTCTATAAATATACTTGTAAGGAAAGCATATTGAGAATATAATTGTGCCGTGGCAAAATATGAACTGTTAAGTGTGTTCTACCATTCTCAAGGTAGAGTAATTTGTAAGCCAAGAGAAATTTGACCCCAGCTCAGATCAGCCATTTGACACTGTTATGTTCCCAAGGACGCAGTTTCTGCACAAAAAAAATCACACATTTTGAGGCTCACCAGTCATATTACTACAGTAGACACAAACACTTAATTGAGCTATGATATGATAAAGCAGCAATTTTTTTCTGATGAAGCCATGCTAAATATAATTAGATACAAAATCTGAAACAATCTGGATTTGTTTAAATTTCACCACCTCTCATTGCAAAAAAATTCAAGATGTCTGTCACTGAAACAAATATTACAAATTTGTTGACTGGAAAAGTATGTTTGTTCTAGCACTAAAAGCCATCATTTTCAATATAATTTTAAACATAACAGATAAAATATTGGCTACATATGTGTTGCACTCTTCATATTGAGGAAGTTACATACAAAAGAATGAGGACAATACAGCCAAAGTTGGCTCTCTCTATTAAATCAATGGGATATAAAGGGACATAACTTTAATGAACTGTGTCCTATGTCTTCCAGGCACAAAATTAAAATTCCTAGAATCCTCCAGCTCCCTTTGAATAATTTTGATCCTCCATGACTATAGAGAAAAGATTATTATTGTAGTGTAATGTCTGTTAAGAGGCCCAGAACTAGGAAAGCTAAACATTGTCAAATAGTGTCAGAGGCCCAGATTTGGGAGGAGATACTTAGTTTGCCTGGATAAAGCTGATTTCTGATGCAGGGGAAAAACAAGTCCCAGTCAGTGGTCCCAGATGGCCTGAATTTCCCCCAGCCAGAACATGCATGTGTTGAACTCTTAACTAATGACTTGCATCCCTCCAATCACCACATCTGATTGACAAATAAACTACAGAAGCGACTCTACCTCAAATTCTGTAATGAACTAGGCATAATTCCCATGTTACCAATGTAGTAAGGCAGGCACCAAAAATATGGTTAGGCTCCTCATCAGTAATGTTGTGTTCTCATCTGATACCAGGTCACACATGGCAAGGCAGATCAGGAGTTGTAAGGGCACAGATAGGTTTAAGTCTCTGCCTCCAGATCAGCTCTCCTAGATTCTGTTTCCTTATTGAAAACTTCAGATTCTTAAAAGGACCAGCCCTTTGGCCTGAAGAGAAGTGCTCCTCTTCTATTCCATAGCCTCCTTTCTATTACACTCTTTTGCATCACTGTACTTGTATAGTACTGTGCGAGGAATATGGTTCCTAAGGTTCAGGGGAAGGCACCTATGAAGGTACCCTACAGGCCCTGGTGGTACATGAGGTTCTTCTGAGGGACCTATCTGACAGCCTCAGGTGAAGTGGTCTCCTGATTTCCAACAGTATAAGTAAATAAAGTAATGTCATCCCATACCAGCACCCAGCAAGCACTAGAATGACAAAATGGTGCAGGTGACTCCATGATCACAGCTTCCATAAATCACATGTGATGAAAGTAGGACTCCCAAAAGTAGGAAATCAATTTTTGCCTGTTGTGCATCATGGCTGCAGCAGCCATGTAGACCCTGGTACTTCCTTCTCATTCCCCTCCCAGTTTTGCATAGATGGTCTGCATGGGCAGGGTGGTCTCTTCATTCACCTGGCCTGCAGACAAATCTGTACTAATGTTTGGACCTTGCCTTTTATCAGTAACAGCCCCTGTCAGTCTTCTTCTCTCATGCTTTCCTGAATTTGGTTTTATTGTGTCGGTAGGGAAGGAATAGTACTTAGGGTAACACTTTGAATAAGCACTCATTACATTTACTCTTTTTATTTCAGAAGAATACTACTGATTTGTTAGCATTTTAACCTTACATTTGCACAGAAAGACTCCAATTTATACCCAATTAACTGCAATTCATCAGGTCATATCCAAGACTGGCTGTGTGCATGTGGAACAGGCTTCTGCTCATGTAACATCCTCTCCTTCCCCATGCAGCTCCCATCCACAGTGCCCTCAAAATCTGCTCCAGGAGGTTGGGATGTCCTCTGGAGCAGATCTTTGAGGCATGTGGGAAGGCTGCAGAGGGAGGAGATGAAAATGAAGTCCCAATGTGCAAGCACAAGTCCACTTGCACAAAGTTGTCTTCAGCCCATGTTGTCCCACTTTATAAAATGTATTTTCACAACTTTCCTGCTAAAATGGGAAGAAATATTTTTTCACTAATTTGTTTGAAGACAAACATCTAATTTCACAATTATACAGTAAAATAAATCTGGGGGCGGGTGGGGGGGACAATTTGCCTATCTTTGGGCTTTTATTTATTTCCCATAGTCTCATGTTGTACAAATCTGAGTTATGAACAATTGGGACAGTACTAGCTGTTAAAAGAATTCCCACATCGATTATTTCCCATTCCTAACAGTTATCTACTTGATGAGTAGTGTTAAAATCACCCCCCCCCTTCTAGGACTCCATATGCCGTAAATATTGAGGCACAACAGAACTCTGATGTTCCTTCAGCAACACATTTAGCACTCAATGTGTATGTAATAACCCCTCTTCTTCAGCCTCTTTGAAAATCAGATTTCTCTGTGCGTAAGGCACGTACAAGAGATTACAATGCAAAGATTCAGTATGTGACTGAGTGAGAATGCAGACATACTGCCAATTCCTTATCAAAGCTTTGTAGTTTTAAGCTAGCTATCGCAGAGTATAGCTTATTTTCTAATAAACACTAATCAGATCTATCCCTTTAAAAATCCTGAAGAGCAAGTGGAGTCAAATAAGTAATCCTCCCAGAAAAAAGCATTATTACAGGTAACTCCTAGAATTCTTAACCAATTCATGAACCCTTACTGAGAGCAGTGGCTCTCAATGAAGCCTTTGGATCTGTTGCAAAAGATGCACTGTTTCATATTGCATTCTTATTTAAAATTACTGTAAACTTCACCTTCCTATATAATTACCCATTCATGCTAGATAAACAATTTTCTACAATTTCATTGTAGCAAGTACTTGTTGCAGATTATCCATGCATATGATTTTTAAGTGGCTAAACTTAAATTTCAAACAAACTACAGGGGAGCTGCAGCTAATTATGATACCCCCTCAGAGTGAGCACACAGTTTCAAAAGCAGGAGTTGGCAAATATGAATCTTTATACGAGCAGCAATATTAAATCTTATTGAGAGTGTCAAAATCTGTACAACATCATCCCTTTTATCAGTGTTTGCAAGTGATGCATTTTCTTACAAGGTAAGAAAGGGTAGCAAACATAAGGGATTCCCCTTGTAATTTGAGAATTTAATTCAAAATTAGTAGAGTACAAAAGGGCTCCTGAGCATCATATAGGATATTGTGTTATTAACTCAAGTAGGAGAGCCATTACGAAATTATTAAGGACAAAAGAGAGCAAGATCCACAGGGTCCCATTACAGATGTACAATAAAAACTATTATTAATAAGTGGCAAAGTATAGTATTGCCTCAAATATACGGTAAAATGTGATTTTATAGGTGGTATCTAACTCCTGAAACCTGAATAAGGCACACAATACTATCATGAGGGAAGCAGTGAAACGATGATGCAGACTTCATTCACTGTGGGTTAAAGTGTGATAATATCTGAGCCAAGGAACATAAAAAGGCTATAACTTACCTCTAAAAGATTCTGTGCTTGATGATTATCAACAAAAAGTATTTGATACCTGAGTGCTTGATAGAATGGAAATAGCAGGAAGATGCTGCTTATTCCAAGGAATCTATGAAAAAGGAACTTATGCTAGATTTGGTATGAGAACAAGATTACTACATATCAAAGAACCTAGCTAGGATTTGAAACAGGCAAAGAGTAACTACGGTAATAGCTTTAAACTAAGACAGGGTTCTAAGAGGGTTCTGGCTGGGAGACTCCACCAGTATTTACAACATGCCAGTTCAGGCATGGAAACTGACTAGGAATATTCTATAGTCATGAAGTGAATACCTTGGGTCTCCCAAGTACTCTGCTGGCATTAGCAAGGAGAGCTTGGGATCCATGGGCATGGGAAGAAGAAGAAGAAGAAGAAGAAGAAGAGTTTGGATTTGATATCCCGCTTTATCACTACCCGAAGATTCTGATGGGTGATAGTCTTTAGAAACAGGTCCCAAGCAGCCAAGGAATTCTGCCCCACCCTTTCCTAAGTCCCAACCTCCACATCTGCAGCAAAGAGTCGAGACTGTTCTCTGCATTGTGACTAATCTTCCTAAAGAAAAAAAAAAGGAGAGATTCATTTTTATATTTTTGGCCCATGTAAAATGTTATTCTGCTTTAGCAAGGTCACCTTATTATTCAGTTTCTTGAACACCTCTGACGACTAAACAACAAGGAGAAAAACAACAACATTGGTATGGCTTGATAAATTTTTCTCCACCTTATCTGATCAGAATACACAGCTGACGAAAAAAATGTAGTAACCGCCCCCCCCATACCTACCCTATCATGCAATGCAATCCTGTGCATGTTTACTCAGCAGTAAATCCCACAGAGTTCAACGGCTCTTATGGTGAAATGTACATAGGACAGCAAACTTAAATGAGAGCAAACTAGAAGTGCTTGAGCATGGGTAGGCAAACTAAGGCCCAGGGGCTGGATCCGGCCCAATCGCCTTCTAAATCCTGCCCGTGGAAGGTCCGGGAACCAGAGTGTTTTTACATGAGTAGAATGTGTGCTTTTATTTAAAATGCATCTCTGGGTTATTTGTGGGGCATAGGAATTCGTTCATTTTTTTTTTCAAAATATAGTCCGGCCCCCCCACAAGGTCTAAGGGACAGTGGGCCGGCCCCCTGCTGAAAAAGTTTGCTGACCCCTGTGCTTGAGGATCTGCTCTAATAAGATTTTAGGTCATAAGTACCTATGGCTTTTGTCTGAACTTACTACATAGAGCTCACACACATGCAATTTAAACAATATGTATACCCCCCCCCCAAAAAAAAAAAATCAACAGAGCTCACCCAAGGCACACTGGCCCTGTTAAGATGGTAAGGCTGTGACAGAACAGAAAATTTAAAATGAGAGTTTAAAGACCAGGCTATACTTAAGTGCATCATGAACAAGATAACATGTTCTTCTCTGACAACATTTTATAGTTTTTGGGATGTGATTGGAGGGCTGGTGCAAAGAGGGAACAGGACTCTTTAGTTTGCCCAGTACTGTTGTGAAGTTGCACAGAAAAAAGAGTGAGTGAAAATCATTTTTGGTTCTCACACTGAGGTTTAGGCTACTTAGAAAATTGTTAATCCATTGACCCATAGAAAGTTATGTACCAAACTGTTTTGTTCTCACAAATTGGGAGCAGATAAGCTGTCCCAGTCTATGGCACAGCAGTTGCTCTTCTCAAACTGGAGAGCAGGGCAATTGCATTAGGCTGCTAAGTCAAACCTAAGCTACAAGCAGCTGTTTGGCTTTCATTTCACATAAGAGCAGTAAAAGGAATTCTGGCCCAAACTCAAGAGTTACATTTGTGCCTAAGTGCCATGCTCATTTTTATTCTTGATAATGGAAAGAAAATCACAATGAAAAAATCTGAACAACAAACACGAAGAGGGTAAAACCTTTACTGCAGACTTTCATTTAAGTGGTCATTCTCATGTTCTGGTGTTCAGGCCCAGTTCTTGAATTCTCAGTGTGTTTAACTACCTTTCAGCCACATGACAAACATTAATGGAACAATCTAAACTTCTGACAAATATTGTATTCAGCAGTTCAGTCAATTATCTTGGATGCTTCTAATGAAATAAATGAATCTAGACAAGTGTGTATGAAATATATAAACCAAATTATCAAATAACTAAATATTAGCTTTCCTGAGTTGACAAGGCACTTAGCATTATATTATTTCAGTAATTCTTACAACAGCCCTATAAGGTGGGTCAATATTATTATTTCCAGATAGGTTGCTAAAAAAAGAGTTGTTTGTCCTAGGCCACCTAGTAAGTTAATGGAGGAGGTGAGATTTTAACGAGGGATTTAGCATAGTCTCTAAGCCACTTTATTAAACCAGCTATATGTATTTGGATTATTTTCACTTATACAATAACAATGATTTGACTGTTGACTCAGGTAGAAACCTCTATTTGGAGAAACAGGAAAGGAAGAAGAGGGGGGAAATACCACAACTACTGTAGGCTGCTGCTGTATCTCCACTCAATTGTAATTTTACATAACACTACTTTCTTTTTCCAAGAAGCACCACCCATTAGTATGACACAATTTCTGGTAGAACTGGGTATCTGCTCTTGAAAATTTAATGCATAACAAGTGACAAAAGTCACTACTTTAGTAAAGTACTGAGGCAAATCTAAGTACTGTACAACCATTGATGAATATCTGCACGCTACTGAAATTTTCAGAAACAACCAACAACGGGACGCTTGTTAAGAGTGCTGAAGAAATACTGCATAAGCAACTTGCTCTAGGAAGAACAGTTTCATGAAACATATTGCATATGCTGCATGTAAAACCTTTGCAACAGAGCAACTACTACTACAGTTCTTTTTCTTACAATTCCCACAAACAAGGGCAGTGACAAGAGACTTCATATTTTACTGATGTGATGCCAGCCTCCTTGCGTCTCTGGATTTTAAATAAAATCAAATTAGTGTCTAATGCTTCTTTTGCAACACAACAATCTGAATTCTGCTTCTTGTTAAACCCAGAATAAATCTTGAGACAGACACACAGTCTGCAAGGCTGTGTTTTCGGCACTTGTCAGCCCATAGAAAAGGGGCAAGAGAAAAGATTTCACTACAATAGCTAGTTAAGTTCCAATGCATTGGTGTCTAGACTCTCCATCACATGGCTCCTCAAGTCCTCTACCAAATGAGCACAAATAAGGGAGCATTATGTTCAAATATATAAAAGGATGTCATATAGAGGAGGGTGAAAGGTTGTTTTCTGCTGCTCCAGAGAAGCGGACACAGAGCAATGGATTCAAACTACAAGAAAGAAGATTCCACCTAAACATTAGGAAGAACTTCCTGACAGTGAGAGCTGTTCGGCAGTGGAATTTGCTACCAAGGAGTGTGGTGGAGTCTCCTTCTTGGGAGGTCTTTAAGCAGAGGCTTGACAGCCATCTGTCAGGAAAGCTTTGATGGTGTTTCCTGCTTGGCAGGGGGTTGGACTGGATGGCCCTTGTGGTCTCTTCCAACTCTATGATTCTATGAGGACCTGAGTCAAGCAGAATTATTAAGAAAACTATGCTCATGTTTTCTTAGGGAGGGATTTAATACATGTATCTGCATAATTCATGCATACATGAATTGATGGAACATCAGTCTAACTTGCTGCCAGATTCACATGCTCTAGGTTTACACTTTTCTGTGTATGCCTTTCTATGTATGCCTGACTAAAAAGAGAGGGGGGAAGAGTAGCTAGGCTTCCCAACTGTGGGCACTGCAGAGGGCTTGTTTTGTGCTTGTTGGTGCAGCACTTTGGTTTTTTGGATGTTGAGTGATAGGCCAAGCTTTCCGTAAAATATTTAGGATGGTTTGGTCGTATACCTGCACAGGGGTTGGTTTTGCTCTCTGCATTTTTCTTGAAGCTGTCAAGCAGTGAAAATCATATCCCACTGTCCTTCTAGAAGGTTGAAAACCATTTCGGGATTCAGGAAGTGTATCCTCGGATATAGCTAGGAGATGGTTTGCTAAGATCCTTGCAACAACAGCAACAACCCACTGAAGAATAGTAACCATGTGAGGCAGAAGGGTATAGATAACCCCTTATCTCTACCTGCTAGCTTTCTAGGTATGGGCAGTTTTGAGGTGGGTTGCCATATAAACATACAATTCTAAAGTGATATAACTGAGGGACCCTGAACTATATGATGCTTATGAAAGTTTAATCCAAATACTTGCACAACCCTAGAACTGATTTCTTGTGCAAGTATATATTTATTTCCAAAAAAAAGAAACCATTTAATTTTTATTTAAGTGTGGGCTCTAGACTGAAGGACCCTGCCCCCTCAAAAACCGAAAACATGCTGCAGGTTCAGCTCTCTCAGTTATGGATCACGAAGCCAAACTACGGTATCAAATTTTATTTTCTAAAGTAACACTTCATATAACCAATAAGAATGATGTATCTTATATTATTACCCTATGTTTAAATTTATGCACTGGATTAATAAATAATCTTTAAAAAGACCCTGAAACCCTATGACATGTTTAGAGCATTAAAGTATGTAACACAATCAGTGTGTGTGTCAAATGCAGGCTGTGTGCATTTTAATGGATTCCAGCAGTGTTCTGTGGTGACAGAAGAAAGTGTTCAGTGAATGGTTTTTGCATATATGAAAACATTTCTCCTTTAAGATCTATAAAACGTTTATTATATATATATCATGAAAGTATGCATAAAAACACTGGATTTCTGTGGAAATTTAACAGAGTTCTTTGGCAAATAGAATATTAATCAGAGGCAATGCTTTTAAGGGTCTTAAAATCTATTCCTTGAAACACTGCTGAAAGTTCTATCCCTGTTATCAGAAATGCATAGATTAGTTTACAAATTCCAATGAACTCCTTCTGCCAGGAAATGACACTATTATATAAATACGGAATGAATTGAATTGAGAGTTTCTTTCACAGTTGCCTGTGCTCTCTGAGTGGTTGCCTTCAAAGCGGCAGAGCTGATGGAAACAGATGTCACAGTCAACATCTGACCCAACAGAAAAGCTGCTCCATAAACTATAGGATCTTATTTAGCTATGCTGAATCTGACAGAGTGATGCTAATTTAGTGAGGATATAAAGATGAAACCAACAGCCTTTTAAATCCTATGCTTTCATTTAGTATGAATGCCCACTCCACAAGTTTGTTTGCAACAAAACTGGCATTATAAATTATCAGGAAGTAAGTCAGATCCAGAGATAAGTGTTTGTACTCCTGAAGAAAATAGTCTTAGGGAAAATAAAGACTGAGAGCAGGCTAAATACTTACTGACTTTTCAACTACACACACACACCCTATGGGCAGGGGTCAGTAAACTTTTTCAGCAGGGGGCCGATCCTACTTCATTATTAACATCAGGGATAGGGAGCCTCAAGCCTGGAGACCCATGCCACCCCACAAGCCTATCTAGCCCTTGAAATTTTTCCTAATGCCACCCCCTGAGTGGCACTGCTTTGCACCCTGAGTGTTTCTGCCTTCAACTCTGATCATACATTTTGCTTCTTGGGATGGAAAATAGAGCTGGGTTTGTGAGTGTGTTTAAGGTAAAATTTACACTCTTGGTTTCACTGTTTTTTGTCTCTGGTCTTCTCCACCTGTGGCATGTGGCTCCTGAAAGGTTGCCCAGAAGGAACGTGGCCCTCAGGCTGAAAAAGGTTCCCTGCTCCTGATCTGTACTCATCACTGCTTGGAGAGGCCAGGTGAAGAAGCAATAAGAGCAAAGAGGAGGAACTGGCCCAGGCAGCTTCAGGGTTTGGACATGGGTCCCTTACAGGGGTGTGGACCCCAGTAAAGTACCCAAAAATGCTGAATCCTGATGCAGGTTCTGTCTATAATGCACTTTATTGCTGTAATTATCAGTAGAGTACGTGGTGGTATGCTTTGAATTGCTTGTGATCACAAACTGGATAGTGATTTTGTGCTAATCTCTTACTTGAGGTCTTCCTAGCAACATCTTGTTGGGCCATTGTGAGAACAGAATGCTAGGCTAGTTATAGGCCCTTGGTCTGATCCAGCAAGGATCTTCCTATGACATGTATGTATGTATTTCTGATTCAACAAAACAGCCTTTTCCTATGAGTCCTCCATAGGAAAGGGTCTATAAGCCAGTTAAGATAGAACCTCTCTGTATATCACATCAGCTAGGGCAAATATTAGAAGCTAGGATGAACATATTGCTCTGGGTATTTTCCTTGACCACAAATCCATGCTGTTCATAGAATAAATTGGTGAGTTCTGATCTGGGGAAATTCTTTTGGTCTTCTCAGTTAAGTTTATGAGAAGAAAACACACACTAATATTCTAGGGGAGTTGGGTGGCTTGAGAATGGAAACTGATATAGTTGTAACTCATTTATTTTATTACATCTCTTCCCATCAATACAGAAGAGTGTGGTATCAACTAATCAAGTAGGTATCAACTACAAAATTCTTTTTTGGATTTCAGGGTGGATTTAGTCCCAGTGGTAAAGCTGGGGCAACTAGCCATGCACTTAATCTGATATATCAGGTACCCTAGCCCTGCACTTCTGAATGCCAGGATAAGGAAGTGATGCTCTGGTGTAGCCCATTGATGCCGCAATATAAAGCATCATGTGAACACTTCCAGGAACATTCTTTGAAACAGTAGCACATCACTAGGATTGTTTAGACCATTTCTACACGTTTCTGTCTCTAGGTGGTATAAAGAAAACAGAAGCAACAACAAATGCTACAAAAATGCACAACAAGCCCTGAATATAAACTACTAATACATATATAAATAGGGTTAGCAATTCCTTCTCCTTCTGACACTCTTCCCCCATTCAACACCTCCTGGCTTCCAGTTAGGATTCCATGCATCTATCCATGCCATATATGTGAATATTACACAAGCTTCTACTTTGTGGCACTGTAATGAATCTTGGAGGAGACTCTTGAGAGTCCCATGGACTGCAAGAAGATCAAACCTATCCATTCTCAAGGAAATCGGCCCTGAGTGCTCACTAGAAGGACAGATCCTGAAGTTGAGGCTCCAGTACTTTGGCCACCTCATGAGAAGAGAAGACTCCCTGGAAAAGACCCTGATGTTGGGAAAGATGGAGGGCACAAGGAGAAGGGGACGACAGAGGATGAGATGGTTGGACAGTATTCTCGAAGCTACTAACATGAGTTTGGCCAAACTGCGGGAGGCAGTGAATGATAGGCGTGCCTGGCGTGCTCTGGTCCATGGGGTCACGAAGAGTCGGACACGACTGAACGACTGAACAACAACAACAATGAATCTTGCCTTTCAGCTAACAAAGAGTATTGGAGCGATGGACATGTTTATACAGAGACAATGTAACTGTGTGATGGAGTATTACCAACGTAGCCCAAAGTATGCATAACTGAAATAATTACTAGATTCAGGTAGGTAGCTGTGTTGGTCTGACGCAGTCGAAATAAATTTAAAAAATAAAAAATTGTCCAGTAGCACCTTAGAGACCAACTAAGTTTGTTCTGGGTATAAGCTTCCGTGTGCATGCACACTTCTTCAGATACACTGGACAATTTTTTAATTTTTGAAATAATCACATAATCAAAGTATTTCCCCTTGCCCACCCAAGTCTCCATTTCCTCCCCTCTTCTATTGTTTCCTCATGTTTGAATATAGCTGGTGCTACATAAAATCAATAAATAATAGAACTGATAAACACTTTTTTTGGTGCTGTCAGTTGGATGTATTTAAAATTGTCTCTACCTCACAGACCAAATTACAGGATTTTCAGAACTTATTCCAAGTTTTCCTTCCTTTGTTAAATGATGAATAGATTTACTAAGTTTCCTGTAAAGCATGTGGCTTGGCTTTATTTTATATCATTCAGATCCTCTCCCTTCCCCCCCTTTCTGGAATAAGACACTGTAGGATGCATTGCAGAGGAGTCCATGCTGGAAAACCTATTGACCTCAACAGGAAACTGTTTAAAAACTGAAGTACGCTGAACATTTGACAGAATAATTAGAATGCATTTGGACTTTAATTTCCATCTCCCCAAAGCAAACAGGCAGTTGCCAGAAATGCAACTTAAGCTGCTGGAACTGCAAAATAAACAGAAAAGAGCATGGATTTAGTAACAATATTCTTGTCATCTGCACAACTGATAAAGCTCTCCAAGTTCAGTGCTGCCACAAATAGTGTTTGGAGAACGCGGTACTGCTCAAGCAGAGTAATTACCCACAATGAGGCATATAATTGAGAATGCAACTGTATTATAAATTTGTACATTGGTAAAACCTCTTCCAATTACTCTATCTTAATCTCTTCCCTACCAACTGTAATTAAATCAATTACTAGAAGAAACAGTCCCTGTTCTGGAAAAAGAAGAACATAAATTGGATACATAGTTAAAACAGTACAGTATCTCTAAGGAGATCACTCTATCAGTGGAAGCATTACTGGTTGCCAGATGCAATGGTCTCCCTTTGCCTCTGTGCACATGCTGTGCTCCTGACCCTCCTGAGCCAGTTTGGGAGGAGATGGAGACACTTAGCTCAGGAGGGAAGCCCCTCTGTGCTGGTGGAAATCCTTGCAGGGGCTTCAGTTAGTGGGACTGATTAGTTAAATCTGGCCCTATGATGGGGGTTTGCCAGAGTTTCTACATTTGGTACAATGTCCTAATGAGTTTATAAGACCACACAACACACACCTGCTTTTACCAGGATGGAGCTGTAGAGTTTGCTACACATAAAGCATTTTCACCCATTGTTTTCATTTTTCTTTCAAGCATCACCTGGTATGATTGACCAAGGCTGGTCACTTTGTTTCAGTTTATTTAAGATTAACTATAGTTTGTCATTATGAAAATAGAATACTGTCACTAATCATTTGTCTTTCAGCTTTGAAAAATATCTCTCCAGTCACATGTGATCCTTACACATCTGCTCATCATACGCCTCATCTTTCAGCTTTGTGCCATAAACGTATTTTCGAAGACAACACATCTGATGTGGGCATTACTGCTTGGAATACAACTTTTCTGCCTCACTAGGCAGTTCAAGATTACTGTATCTTGGCTTCTGCAATAATCCTTTATTTCTGAGAACATCTACCTCTGCCTTTCCCAATTAGCCCAACATCAACCCAGAGAGCAGCAAGATTTAATCCTTTCCCTGAAATGTTTCCAACAGCTCCTTTTCGCTGCCAAGAGAAAGAGTCTGCATTCTTTTGTTTCTAACACCCTCTGCCATACAGCTTGCCAGCTTCCATTACCCAATTGTAAATATAAGTGTTTTAGAAATCTAACCTCTGGAGAGAGGCTCACATTGTTTTACAGAACAAATCCAAATGGTCACCGAGCCTACATCCTAGAATAAGGGATGCATGATATATTAGAGTTATGGCTTCATGTATATTTGCTTAGCAAAAGCAGGGGAGCTATCGCCAGCCATACTCGATGCACCAGGGATTTCATCTCAACAGTAAGGAGACACCAACATTAAACTATAATGATTTTAAACAAAAGCATACCTAAACCAGCTTTTGCAGTATATTTTATAAGAGAGAAGTTACCATCTAGGATAGACTAGAGCCCCTTTCAGGTGTTTTCAAATGAATGCAGGGGGAACACCATGGAGACAGGCCCTACTTCTGATCTATGTACCGGTACCTTCATTTGGTACATAGATCAGAAGTAGGGCCCTACTTCTGATCTATGTACCGGTACCTTCATTTGCAAAATGCGAGGGAGATAGTGAAAGATACAGGAAATTGAATGCAGATTTCCAAAGAATAGCAAGGAGAGACAAGAGGGCCTTTCTAAACGAGCAATGCAAAGAAATAGAGGAAAATAACAGAATGGGAAAAACCAGAGATCTGTTCAAGAAAATTGGAGATATGAAAGGAACATTTCGTACAAAGATTACCACAATTAAGGACAAAAGTGGAAAGGACCTAACAGAAGCAGAAGACATCAAGAAGAGGTGGCAAGAATTCACAGAGGAACTATACCAGAAAGATATAGAGGTCTCATACACCCCAGGTAGTGTGGTTGCTGACCTTGAGCCAGACATCCTGGAGAGTGAAGTCAAATGGGCCTTAGAAAGCCTCGCTAACAACAAGGCCAGTGGAAGTGATGATATTCCAGCTGAACTATTTAAAATCCTAAAAGATGATGCTGTTAAGGTGCTACACTCAATATGCCAACAAGTTTGGAAAACTCAGCAGTGGCCAGAGGATTGGAGATCAGTTTACATCCCAATCCCAAAGAAGGGCAGTGCCAAAGAATGCTCTAACTACCGCACAATTGCACTCATTTCACACGCTAGCAAGGTTATGCTTAAAATTCTACAAGGCAGGCTTAAGCAGTACGTGGACCGAGAACTCCCAGAAGTGCAAGCTGGATTTCGAAGGGGCAGAGGAACCAGAGACCAAATTGCAAACATGCGCTGGATTATGGAGAAAGCTAGAGAGTTCCAGAAAAACATCTACTTCTGCTTCATTGACTACGCAAAAGCATTTGACTCTGTCGACCACAGCAAACTATGGAAAGTTCTTAAAGAAATGGGAGTGCCGGATCACCTCATCTGTCTCCTGAGAAATCTCTATTTGGGACAAGAAGCTACAGTTAGAACTGGATATGGAATAACTGATTGGTTCAAAATTGGGAAAGGAGTACGACAAGGCTGTATATTGTCTCCCGGCTTATTTAACTTATATGCAGAATTCATCATGCGAAAGGCTGGGCTGGATGAATCCCAAACCGGAATTAAGATTGCCGGAAAAAATATCAACAACCTCAGATATGCTGATGATACAACCTTGATGGCAGAAAGTGAGGAGGAATTGAAGAACCTTTTAATGAGGGTAAAAGAGGAGAGCGCAAAATATGGTCTGAAGCTCAACATCAAAAAAACTAAAATCATGGCCACTGGTCCCATCACCTCCTGGCAAATAGAAGGGGAAGAAATGGAGGCAGTGAGAGATTTCACTTTCTTGGGTTCCATGATCACTGCAGATGGTGACAGCAGTCACGAAATTAGAAGACGCCTGCTTCTTGGGAGAAAAGCAATGACAAACCTAGACAGCATCTTAAAAAGCAAAGACATCACCTTGCCAACAAAGGTCCGTATAGTTAAAGCTATGGTTTTCCCAGTAGTAATGTACGGAAGTGAGAGCTGGACCATCAAGAAGGCTGATCGCCGAAGAATTGATGCTTTTGAATTATGGTGCTGGAGGAGACTCTTGAGAGTCCCATGGACTGCAAGAAGATCAAACCTATCCATTCTCAAGGAAATCGGCCCTGAGTGCTCACTAGAAGGACAGATCCTGAAGTTGAGGCTCCAGTACTTTGGCCACCTCATGAGAAGAGAAGACTCCCTGGAAAAGACCCTGATGTTGGGAAAGATGGAGGGCACAAGGAGAAGGGGACGACAAAGGATGAGATGGTTGGACAGTATTCTCGAAGCTACTAACATGAGTTTGGCCAAACTGCGGGAGGCAGTGAAGGATAGGCGTGCCTGGCGTGCTCTGGTCCATGGGGTCACGAAGAGTCGGACACGACTGAACGACTGAACAACAACAACAACCTTCATTTGAAGGTCTGAAGAGAGCCAAATCTATGCATGCATACAACTGTACACGTAAATGGATGTAACTGGGACCCCTGGTTTTTTCTTGTAAACATTGTGTCTTATCTTGATTCTGTAAACTGCTCTATAAGGTCCTGTAAATCTTTTAGATAAAATAAATATATATTAGGACATTTACATTAGGCACTTCAGGAAGAACTTATACCTGCCCTCTACCTCTGGTATTTCCATCCTGATTTCACTAAAGAAATGCCTGCATTGTACAGAAAATACATTTCAGAAGTCTTGTAAAAAATAAATTCATGCCTCTATCAAATTTGATTTGTACATTTTAGCTATAAATCAACACTCCATCAATTCTACTTTAATAGCAAAAGGCACAGATAGTCAGTGGTCTGCCTTGAATAACTCTCTAGGAAATACGACATTTCATCTTTTCGTTAATGCATTGTGAGAATCTGGCCATGATACCCCAGAGAGTCAAACAAAAAAAACTATTCTTAGAGAAAGAATGCAGCCACATTCTGAATGTTAGCATGATCATAAGGATTGAAACTGAGACAACAGATAGGAAGCGATAATTGGTGGTGTGACAAGAACTCATATTTTTTTCTCAATAAACCGCAGAAGTACCACATGTGTACATGTTCTATGTATAGCAAATAATGGGAATGAAAACCTCTGCAGTGTCTGAAAATGGGATGCTGCAAGTAAAGAGGTGAGCTCTCCTTCTTAGCCTGTGCCAGAGCAGGTGACAGGCAGTTACTTTACTTTGGACAGCTGGTTCTATAATAGATATGGCTCTGGTGTTTCAGATAATGGGGGTGTTCACTTCTAGATGGTACTATCCCTTCCATGTTTGTTGGACATCTGAATCTGTATTGCCTGTCCTGGCTGACAGTTGATCTCCAAAGACTCAGGCAGTGCTCTTTACCAGCCCTACTACCATAGTGCCTTTGAAGGAGAGATGATAGGAACTGGACTGGGAACCCACTGCATACACAGCACGTGCACCACCAGAAAGCATGTGCTCTACCAGCTTGTAGTATACAATAAATTCCTACACAAATATTACTTACGAAATTGTAATTGCTATAACTCTGCATGCACACAACCGCATACAAATATATGAGCCTGTATAACTGTGTTTCTGTATTGGAGTGGCAGCAAATCAGATGCTATGCTTCCATGTGTATAGTTTTTCATATTTGAAAATGATACATGTGATGGAAATTCACCATGGGTACAGCAGTCCTATGATAGTGAAGTGCACTAGTCAGAATACTGCTTGGTGCTCATTTTCTTAAAACATCTAAATGCATGTTCTGCTTAGGTGTTCCAGAAGCTCTGATGGTAGCAAAAGCAACCGTCTCTCCTGGAAACTTTCTGAATGTTAGAAGTCATTCCATAGCAGTTCTGTGAGTGGCAAGTGTCACACAAAGCCATACTTTAATATATGGCATAAAAAGCAACCAGCCAACCAACCAGAGTCTCTTTGGGATTTCCAAAGCAAATGCAAAATTGCTTTAAGTTATTTTAATGACACACCGAATTATGTATTCTTTCTATGAAGTTCTATTTTTCTTTGTGATGGATGCAACTAAATTGGAAGAGGGTGGAGTCAAACTGACAACTCTAATTCTCTTCTAGGTATAATTCTCTTTTCTCCCTCCCCCCAATGTAATATATATTTCATTATGTCGTGTTGTCTTAACAAGACAGTAGAATAACTTTGGCTGATCCTCAGATATTCCAGCTACTAAGTTCCTTATGGTACAATTGTTATTTAAAGATTGCCAAAAACAATTTAATGTGGTTTGAACAACCTCATTCTAAGTTCTAAGACCAGATGTGCCATCTTTATGGTTGCCAGCCATTCAGAAACTCCTGAATCAAGAAGCTTTTAAAACTCACAACACTTGCTTTTATTTATTTGCATGTTTTAAGGAAGAAATATATGGGATTCCTTTTATTTGAGCCCTACATTTCACAGGGCACCCTGCAGTGCTATTTTAAAGAGCTTCTCATATTAAGGAGTAAATTAAAATTAATTATTGACATTTTGATTATGATTAATGTATGCTTATTTGTTCGCTTTTATTTAGGAATCACTTATGAAACATCAACAATAAAGACATACAAAAATAATTTCAAACATAAAAGCAGTATCAAGCGAAATACAGATACAAACTGAGATAAAAATCTATGTTTAAAAAGCTTGTTGAAAAGGGACAGTCTTGAATAGGTGCATAAAAGACAATGGAGACAGTGTCTGTCTAACATGTATCAGAAGGTATGAAACAGACTTCCTGATGAGACAATATCTGCAGCAAGTCTTATTCTGTAGAGTGCAGTGATTGGTTGGGTATCCTGGTCCAAACTTCTAGGGCTTTGAACACCAGCACAAGCAGCTAATTGGCAACCAGTGCAATTCTTTCAGCAGTGGTGTTACATAATGACAATGACCTGCTAATGAGCTGTCAATCCACTGGAACACACATGTACCCAGTCTATATGAGGGTAGTGGATGCCATCTATTACTACAGCATTTCTCATTTCAAGACGTTAGAGATAACTTTTCACAAATCATTCACTCGTCTAAAATCATCACGATACATTTTAATGTGTATGTCGAAGACTAACCTAGCAGCTTTTGACAAAACAAAATAAAAAAATCCTTCCAGTAGCACCTTAGAGACCAACTAAGCTTGTTCTTGCTATGAGCTTTCGTGTGCACGCACACTTCTTCAGATACACTGAAATAGAAGTCACCAGACCCTTATATATAGTGATAGAGTGAGGAGGGGTATTACTCAGAAGGGTGGTGGGAATGGGTGATTGGCTGATGGGTGTGGAAAACCTGTTGATGACTGTTGTTGTTGTTGATCAGTCGTTCAGTCGTGTCCGACTCTTCGTGGCCCCATGGACCAGAACACGCCAGGCACCCCTATCCTCCACTGCCTCCCACAGTTTGGCCAAACTCATGCTAGTTGCTTCGAGAACACTGTCCAACTATCTCATCCTCTGTCATCCCCTTCTCCTTGTGCCCACCATCTATCCCAACATCAGGGTCTTTTCCAGGGAGTCTTCTCTTCTCATGAGGTGGCCAAAGTACTGGAGCCTCAACTTCAGGATCTGTCCTTCCAGTAAGCACTCAGGCCTGATTTCTTTAAGGATGGATAAGGTTTGATCTTCTTGCAGTCCATGGGACTCTCAAGAGTTTCCTCCAGCAACATAATTCAAAAGCATCAATTCTTCGGCGATCAGTCTTCTTTATGGTCCAGCTCTCACTTCCATACATTACTACTGGGAAAACCATAGCTTTAACTATACGGACCTTTGTCGGCAAGGTGATGTCTCTGCTTTTTAAGATGCTGTCTAGGTTTGTCATTGCTTTCCTCCCAAGAAGCAGACGTCTTTTAATTTTGTGACTGCTGTCACCATCTGCAGTGATCATGGAGCCCAAGAAAGTGAAATCTCTCACTGCCTCCATTTCTTCCCCTTCTATTTGCCAGGAGGTGATGGGACCAGTGGCCATGATCTTATTTTTTTTATGTTGAGCTTCAGACCATATTTTGTGCTCTCCGACTGCAATTAGTCCTAAAGGAAAAAGCAAGGGGTGAGATGGCTAAAGATAGCTTAGTCATGTATAATGAGATAAGAATCCAATGTCTTTGTTCAGACCAGGTCTCTCCGTGGTTTTGAGTTTGGTAATGAATTGCAATTCAGCAACTTCTCTTTCCAGTCTATTTCTGAAATTCCTTTGTATTAAGACAGCTACTTTGAGATCTTGTATAGAATGTCCTGGGAGATTGAAGTGTTCTCCTACTGGTTTCTCTGTCTTGTGATTCCTGATATCAGATTTATGTCCATTTATCCTCTGGCGTAGGTTTTGGCCTGTTTGTCCAATATAGAGAGCTGAAGGCCACTGTTGCCATTTGATTGCATACACAACGTTAGAAGATGAGCAATTAAATAGTCCTGAGATGGTATGTTTGATGTTGTTGGGGCCAGTAATGGATTCCAAATGGAACAGAGCCCCTGTGCTCTTAATTCTTCTACAGAAAGGAGATATGTATTCTGTGCAGTTTCTCCTCAATACTACAACAGGAAAAAAATACATTAGCTGAAATACACAAGTGTAAATTGTCATATACTGAATCTGGCAGTCCTATCATTTTTGTGGCAATTTTAGACATTTTAGATTTGCAGGATTAGAGCTGCAAAAGTTCTATGTCAACGAGTCCTCTCCAAAAATGCTGTATGTTGACAAAGTAGAGAAAGTTTAAGAGTGTAGCCATGAAATTAAAAGTTTTGAAATGCTATAATTGACGCATAAAAGAACTCGCCACACTTTAATAAGTAGAATAAAATACTGACAAGGATTATGGCTTACTGTTTTCAAATACTTCACAGCTGCTTTAAACAGACTATAGTTCTTTGTGGCTACTGAAAGTAAACAAGGCTTAAGCATAAGACTAAATACTGCTACTCAATAAATATTTAGGTTAAATTTGAGGAAGAATTATCTGCTTGTAAGCAAATTGAGGAAACTGAAGATATAAAAGTTAGGTTTGTGAAGAAGATGCTGTTTACCAGTTTTGTTTTTTACATGACCAGGATCTGAAGAAATACTTTACGTGCTTTTACGGGCTTAGGCATTCCCCATGGGATTTTGATTAATTTAATTTATTAAGAGCAGGTGCCCAAGCTGTAGCACAACCTGCTTTTCAAAGCTCCCTCAGGTTCAAAAGTTGCTTTCCCTGTGGCATGGTGGGCTACTATTTAAGAAATAAAAGACACCACCACTCCATATATGCAGAACAAGTAGTTCATTGGATTTCAGCCTTTGTTAGGTATCATTATTCTCTCTTAACATGATGGGGATAGAGAGGATGTCTTGATGACTCTGATTCTAAGGTTCTGCCTTGCAATCTGTAGACAGGCTTTCTTCCTTTGAGGGCACTTAGGGTCACAATAAACTGTGACAATATTCCAGTCATACAGGAGCCAGGAAAACAGGCCCAGATTTTTGCAAGAGTCTGATCAAAAGCGAGTGCAGTACATTAAAAGGGAAACTTGCCCAGTGATGTCACCACTTGGGTGGCAAGCCACCTTTATCCCACCCAGCCATGCTCAGTGTCACATTAGGTAGAATTTAGCATTAAAAAAATGTGCAAAGTGCATTTCAGACATATGAGGCCATTTTTTCTTAATAAAGGGGAACTGTTTGTTCTAACAATCTTTAAAAGATGAAATTAACATTTGAGAGGCACACCCATTTCTGTGGTAGCACAATTTGCACTTCCTTATAATTCATAGCACATAGCAACTCAGAAAATTGTAGCACATAATACCATGTGAAAGCCAGATGGCAAAACAATATTCGAGTACCAGGAGCAGCAATACATTTAAACATTTTTAACTTGTGACGGCGGATTCTCACAAGGGTTAGAGAAAGTTGAACACTTGAACAGATCTGCAATATTAGTACAGAAGATTCCCACCTGTTCTCAAAGAAGTTTGTAAATCTGTATTTGTGCTGCATGAAGAAAACATATCACTGTGGTTCCCAAATACCACTCAAGTGTCAGTGCACTGCATCTTTACCCCTTTGAGGTCAAGAGGTCTGGCTACAGGCTCCACAAAAGATTTGCTCTTAAAGTGTATTATGATTACTTTGGGTTGAATCCCACCAAGTCACAAATTGAGTGGAACATTTTCCACCTGCACAATGGAACTTCCCCTTTGCCTTCATCCACAAATTTATTCTAGAGCGTTGGAGAAAAGCACAGGGCAGATCGCAGGGCACGAGGGAAGGAGAGGAAAAGAAAACTTTGTTGCACAAGCAGATGTCATCCTATTCATGCAGTGACTTTGTTGGATACAACCTTTTATAGCTGTGGTGGTAGTTCAGTGATTGAGTACATAATCTGCATTCCATTTAAAAGGCACACAGGTTGTGGGGCTGCAAATTAAGGGCTTGCCCTTATAAGACTATATCATTTTAACATATACTTCTTCTCTGTTCCCTGACTTCTATGGATGGTACCAAATATCTCTGCCTGAGACTTTGGAGAGCTGCTGCTGCTGCCAACTGGAGTAGATCTGACTCAGTATATGGCTCCTTCAATTGTTTGTATAAGGCAGTGTGTTCTGAACATTAGGAGCCAGCCCTAAGATAGATGTCCTTGTGGCTATTGAGTCACTGCATCACTCAATGAAGTGCTGGCTGCTGTCAACTGATACTGAAATGATATTAGAGTCAATGCAGTAATGCAATTGGGACAATTCAATAACAGTAAAAGAAGAAGAAGAAGAAGAATTACATAGGACATGAACAGAGAGAACCCAAAACAGTATTTGTATGTACACAGAGGCAATTATGTGATTGGTTTTTTAAATTACAGGAGTAGGTTCTATAAGGTATTCTTTAATTATTACACAGTATCACACATGAACTTCTGTAGACTTCATGATCCTCAGACCCAGCCAGCAAATACATTTAAAACATTTCCCCATTATGAAAACACACAAAAAGAACTGTCAGGGCCAACTTTCTGAAACTTTAACACACTACTGTTTACGCCTGGGTGAGTCATGACTAGGATAAGGTTGCCAGTTAGAAATTTCACAAATAAAGAACATTTCTTTTTGCAACTGATGTTGGGTGGAAATATGGTCAATCTGAAATAAGAACTTTCATTATTTTCTGAACAGCGGGGTTTTCTGAAATAAAGGATATTCTTTTGCAGAAAAAGAGAGAGATCCTTAAAATGAGAAACACCAGGGCAAACCCGAAATTACAAGGCTGTAAAAATGCAGACTGCAGAGGTAGATTGGTATTAGGATGCCTAGATCCTCTAGAGATCTACAGCCAAATGAGCAACATTTCCTCATAAATCCCATCAGGTGTTTAGTTTAGTTAATCAGACTAAGCACTTATTGGAGAGGTAAACATTTAAGTTTAAACAACTCTAAGCATAAACCAAAGTCCTAACTTTAGTGCAATAAACTGCCTACACATGCTTAGTGATTAGATAGCCAAGAAATTTAACAAGTTAGATAATTTAAGTACAGGGGACTTTTCTATTTGGCATGCTATGACACGAGAATAAAAATGCAAGCTTCTAAGCAGGCAGCTGAACCAGAAAACAGTTGGAGCAACTTAGTCTGTGCCTCGTTTTAAGTCTGTGCCTATGTCATTATGACACAGGATTTTTGGTTATTATCATGATCATGCTATGGTCTAGACTAGAGCTTGAACAGTTACTAATTTCAGGAGTTGAAATTCATTGTATGCCTAGAACATCTCACCTGTTTGCTGGTTTTCACTTTGACCAAGTGAAAAACAAGTTTCCCACTCACTTACTCATATATACAAATTCTATTTTTACTGCCTGGCGTGCTCTGGTCCATGGGATCACAGAAGAGTCGGACACGACTAAACGACAACAAATTTTTACTGACTATGGAAATTAATTCTTTAAATAAAATCATAGAAGCTTGATTATGTTTAAAAATGTTCTAATAGGCTGAACACATTGAACTAATGTTTGCAGTTAAGGCCTCAAGCTGTTTTTCAAAACAATGAGCCTCCACATCTTCGCCCACAGTTACTAAGATGGACAATGACAAACAGCCACTTTCATTTAAAGATGCATCTCTGGAGTTAATCAGCTCTCATTGTCAGGCCACGGAAGAATGACACAGTGATTGCTTACTGCAAACATTTTCCTTTTACCTTGGTTAAGTGGCATACTTTCCCCTTTTAAGTAAAAACATCAGGCTACAGGCATCTCTGCCCAGTCAATTATTTGTTGCTTTTAACTTCTACCAGCTCCTGTTTTTACTCAAGCAAAAGAAATTACTGCATATTGTCATGCCCTTCTTACACATGAGAATGAAAGAGTCATGCAATTCATACTTCCACTGCCTGAATCAGGCAGCAGTAACTTGACAACATCTCAATAGTAATCAAGCTAATTTCCATCACAACTTATGGGAGCATACTTAGTTAATTTTGTACCGAGAATGAAAAAAGGGCTTCTTCTACAACCCTGAAAATGCAAGTGTATGAGATTCTCATGACTGCCTATGAACTCAGATCAAGTCAACTTCACAGCCAACCTCTCACATCCTTATACTTTCACAGTTAGTTAAAACATTTAATTTGTTTAGCCCATACTTAATTTGTTTGAGCTGATTTGTATAAACATTGGCAAGCAACTGCATAGAATATGTATAGAAAGATATTTATTTGCAGGGTCTTGCCATGTAGATCCAGCACACCATGATTTCCAACATAAAGCAGGACGTACCATGTAAAGCATTGCGGGGGACTGCTGGCAGCAGTTACAATCGAGATATTGTATTTGACCATTATTTCTACAAGGTTCAGAATTGAACCTTCCTCTTGTTCAACAGGGGGATCATTCATCAGCTCAACCGCAGGAACAAATTCCACTCTGCCATTTTAGCTGGTTCATTACTACTTATTGGCTTTTTCAGTTTATTTTTAATAATAAATACTGTGGTGGTCCTGAACAAGTTTCCCATATCTGTGAGCTTCATCAGGTTCTGGGGCTGTATTAAAAAACAAAGAAAGATAAAAAGAGCCCTGCAGCATCATACTAAAGTCCTTTGTGGTCCAACATCCAGTGCTTAAAGGGTCCAACCTTGTTTTAAAGCTTTGTTTGGTGGGAGATAGGTCGCAGCCTGCATTCTCCACCCACCTGCATTTGAACCAGAAGGTTCTACCTTTGGAGATTTATAGTCAGGTGACTGATGGTCAGTAGGAATAGCTTGCTTAAGAGTGACAGCCGTGCTGGCTTCTTTCCACGTAATTGTCCATGGGCACCAGCAGTCTAGACTCTGAACTTTTGCCTCGGACAGGGATTTGAAATGTTATCTGAGCACCTGCATCATTTATAATCCTATGTTTTAATCTCCAGTTGGACACATGGCAGCTCAACATGCCACTCCCAAATGGACATGGTTGCTTTGTACTGTGTCACTTAGCATTTCAAGAACAATACAGCAGAGGAAATACATGCAAACCAGAGCTGCTTGTAGTAGTTTGTTTGTTTCTTTAAGTTGGTGAATTTTATTTTGTTTTGTTTAGAAGCAAAAGAGAAATCCTCAGTAAGCAAATATTGATTAGTGACATCAGAGAATCTCAGAACTGTAGGAATGAAGAACCCTCAAAAGTAATTTAATAGCCTACACCAGTGCAGGATCTTTCATACTCAACATTCCTAATGATAGCCCATATAATAAAAGGCAGCCACCTACTTAATCATCCAGCTTCTAGCATGGAACAAATGGGAAGCAAGGAAGACTAGAGTACACTGTTTCAGATGCCTGTGGCCCGGGGCTCAGTAAGCAAATCATAGTACTAACTAATCTGATCTAAGAACAAGATTCTTGCTGTTAACTTGAGTAGTGAGATATGCAGCAAAGCAACATTGCCCATCAATCCCCATCAATGTATCTGAAGAAGTGTGCATGCACATGAAAGCTCATACCAATAACAAACTTAGTTGGTCTCTAAGGTGCTACTGGGAGGAATTTTTTTATTTTGTAACTATTGCCCATCAAGCTTTGCCTCACAAGAAAACTTATTTAGCTCTCTTGTACTACTTTATTCCTATCCAGTTGCCCATTTACAGCTGCGGCCACCTCTGATTCCTCAGAGAAAAGTAAAAATAACCACAGAAGTTTAGCTCTAACACACCACTATTGGAGTCAGATTATTATTAATTGCAGCAATACTCCTTACCAATTTATCTAGCTAATTCTCAACAGTAAAGAGACTCTTTGCTCCAGTTACTTTTTTTATAAAGTACTGACCAACTTTAAAGGGACTATTATTGATGTACATTCTACATAAATTAACACCAGATGAAGTATCTTTCTGACCACTACCTTAGCACACAATTAAATGGGCACTTGACACAGAAATAACCATGTGTGGAGATTTGGCCATAAATTCCTCTGCAAGATTTCAAGTTTATTAATAAAATATGCCATATTATTCAGACTTCCTTAGATTCAGGCACTTCACCTAACTCCAAGAGAGGGCAACATCAGTGCCAGATTTTCAGCTTTCTTTTAAAACTTGTGAAATGTCTCCCACTACGATGTGATGTACATGTCTATATGAGGAAACCCGTGGGACCCTGTCTGTAGCAGATGGATAATGCAGTATCCATCTGCATTATGGATATGCTCTCTTGTTCCCAAGTACCTTTTGGAGCTAAGCATCCCTTGCACAGATGATCCCAGTGACTGGAATGAGTAGTAGGTTTATTTATTTCAATATTTCATGTACCAATTAAGCACAGTCGTCTTGAAGTAAAGACCAAAAACAATAAGAGTAAAAATGAGTTAAAAATATACAATCAGAATTCAATTAAAACATCTGCTAGAATAAAAGAAGTATTCAGTAAGCTCCAGAAGTTCAACAGGAAAGGGGCATGCCTGAATTCAAACTGGAATTGAGTTCCACAAAATTGAGACCATAATACAGAATATATACTGTGCTCAGTGACTGAGCACAGGTATAAGGGATCAGGCAGTCCCTGGGGTATCCTGGACCCAAGTTGTTAAAGGACTTCTAAATTAATAAAAGAACATTGAACCTGGCTCAGTAGCATATGGGCAGCCAGTACAAGCTTTTGAGCACAGGAGTTATGTGCTGGTGATATCAATAGTCTAGCCACAGCAATCTGTGCCAACTGGAGCCTCTGGACCAGGCCCAAGGGCAGCCCCACATAAAGTACATTGCAACAATTGAGATTTGAGGTTACCAATGCAACATCCACAGTCTCCAGATTATCACTGTCCAAGCAAGATCATAGTTAGAATACCAACTGTAGCTGGTAAAAGCCACTCCTTGCCACTGAGGCTGTCTGAATCTCCAGCAGCAAAGATGGATCCAGGAGTACCCCTCAAAGTCCAAACCTGTCCTTTCAGAGGAAGTGCATGCCCATCGAGAACAGGCAACTGGCCAGTCTCCTGGACACTGGAACCACCAATCCAGTGTCTCCATCTTGTCATAGTTCAAACTCAAATAATTAGCCCTCATCCACTCCACCTCTGCACCCATACAGCAGTAGAAATCAAGCACAGCTTCTCTTGATTTCCTGCAGCCACAGGGCAGAGACCATGGGGTCAAAACACGGTTCCCCAATGCTACTCTCTGGCCATGACCCTATAGGTAGGAGCAGATATACTATAGAACAGTGCCCCCAATACCCATCCCATGGAGCTGGTACATGAGGATACCAGGGTCAATGATATCAAAAGTCATTGAGAAATCAAGAAGAAGCACCGTTGCAGTCCCCTATCCCACTCTCAGTATTAGTAATCCATTAGGTTCCTCTCATCTGTATACCAAAATACCACCACCATACCTTGTTCCTGAGAAATTGATAGGAGTCACAGACTAGTGAACTGAGTCAGACATTGCCACAGGTGAAACTATACCTGCATTTGCAATGGGTATATTTCTATCAACACCATGCTGTTGAAAAGCATGCATCAGATGTATTTTTAACCTCTGCTTCTGCAATAATCACTATGAACAAAATCCAGTAGACATGTTATGCTATTAGACAGTACTCAGTGTGTATGCTTGTGCTTAATCCTGGGTCATGTTCTTTTCACTTGCATCATAGAGTAGCCTAACTCAAACTCCTGACAGCTGAGGGATAGCAGCATAAATATTTCATGTCAGGGATGTTCTTAGGTTCAAAAGCCAATTGGTGCTGCTTAGGAAACATCCCAACTTCAGAGGAAGGTGTTGTTGTCGCTGTTGGTATCGTGTGGTGTACATACATGAAGAATGATAATGGAACTCCCTTGACCTATCACACAGAGCCTGGATTTCAAAAACTTCTGAGGAACACTCAGTATTATTATATGCTATGGGTAGGCAACCTAAGGCCCGGGGCCCGGATCCGGCCCAATCGCCTTCTAAATCCGACCCGGGGACGGTCTGGGAATCAGCGTGTTTTTACATGAGTTGAATGTGTCCTTTTATTTAAAATGCATCTCTGGGTTATTTGTGGGGCATAGGAATTCGTTCACCCCCCGAAAAAAAATATAGTCTGCCCCCCCCCAGGCCTGAGGGACAGTGGACTGGCCCCCTGCTGAAAAAGTTTGCTGACCCCTGCTATGTGCCTTGCAACAGACACAAGACTATGTGAGTGCCAGCTTATTCCTTCTCATTTATAAAGTACATATCCATTTTAGCATACTTCCACAGTGCTTCTAAAACAAAAGCTGATCTACAATAAAAATATTCCTGACCTATGAGATTTTTTAATAAAGTGGGTTTTCTTTCAAAAGCATGTGATAGTTTGGGGGGGGTGGGTAAGAATAGAATTTGCCTCTTCTTTTTGTTAATAGCACAAACCTACTTTGGCAGCAATATATATTTTTCTAATACCCCAAACTT
Source organism: Lacerta agilis (assembly GCF_009819535.1). Lineage (NCBI taxonomy): Eukaryota > Metazoa > Chordata > Lepidosauria > Squamata > Lacertidae > Lacerta > Lacerta agilis. The sequence continues at coordinate 57,366,145 of NC_046313.1, forward strand.
CACTAACCAATGGAATGTGCAACTGAAACCCATGCAAATCTGCAAATAATACAAAAGAGGTCAAAAATATGGAGTGAAGTGTTTTCCAAGATTCCCCTTTTGTTTTTAGCATTTTTTTGTGCTTTAAGGAGAGGTGTGTAGGGTAACATGTCAACTTGTGGGGGGAAATAGCTTAAACTATAAAGAAGAATTTTTTCTAAAAGAACCTTGCAGTTTTCGACTACTTGGCAAAGCAGATACAAATATATTAAATACTTGGACACTAAAAATACTAAAAAGCCAATAATTTTTGTTAACATTTATATGCGGCAGATAATTACTTGATTTACTGGCAGCCACTATGGCTTCCGATAGAATTCTGGCCTTGTTTAAGTCAACTGCTTCCAAAAATTTGATAAACAAAGAGACAGTGTGCAGAATTCCAAGTATGCTGTGTTGCCTAATGCTACTACTGTGCAGTTTGCTTGTGTGAACACTCTTGTGCGTAAAGTGAGTGAAAATACATTTCTCAACAGCTCACTCTCAGCTGTTTGAGGTAACTGTTTCAGCAGTGGCAGCAGCTGGGAAAGCTAAGGCTGCAACCTCAAACCCCCCCCCCCACCACCTGATGGGCTTTGGGGAGTGACTGCCGCATCTGCCACCTGGCCACTTGTGGTAGCAGAGATTGGGGGTGGGGCACGCAAAATGAGCCTGATTCCAGCCAGTGATGGGTATGAGACTGATTAGGGATCCAGTGGATCCCAGGTTTCCTCAGCCTTGCAGCACCCTATTTAGACACTTTCCAATGGGTTCAGCTGGCAGGGATAACAACACTGGGCCTCCTGTCCACATGAGAAAGCTGGGCATAGGGATACCTCCACTGAAGGGTGGGGGGTTGAATTGCTTTGGCTGTTCAAGAAAATCCATGCCTTCCAAACCTTCCTCTTCTGGCTCCTCAGCAATAGCTTTGAAAAAAGATTCTAGAAGCTCACCATTAATATTAGCACATTAATGAAAGTCACCACTTTCATGACAACCAGAATAGTGATCTACCAGAACATTAATTGATGGGAAATGCTGGCGGGGGGTGGGGTGGGTATACAATATATATTTTTGGCAGCACACTAGTTGTACATGATAATATTCTCATTCACCTATGAAGTGGGGGAGTTGTTGGTAAAAGGAATTGAACCCTCTGATATGAGCCAGAGCTCAGATCTGCTATCATCAGGAGAAGAAGTCATGTATTCAGAGGACATATCTGACTGGGAACTGAATGTGTCTGCTGAACGAGTTATGTGATGGCCCTGCTCAACTCCGCAGTGGTGGGGCTAGCTGCTCAAAGCAAGTAGCAGGCCTATTTAAGGGTCAGTCTTGGTTTGCTGGTTTGAGCAATAGCCAAGCCTGCCTCCTAGTCTAGGAACTAGCCAACCTAAAAAAAAACCTTACCCACTTTCTCCCCTTCCCCTACTTGCCTTTTGGACTTTGACCATTGCTTACCTGGACTTATTCTCTGCTGTGTTTGACCATGCCTCATTAGAACATTTTGCTGCTTCTTGGATTTGGAATGGGTGCTAGAGGTACATGATCTGGTGTCTCTGGACTTTGTGATCAGCACAAGCTCCCACTCACCTAGAACCCAGTGCTCCGCCACGAGGCAATTTTCTGAATACCCTTCCTTCTCAAAGTCAGCAGCTCCCTATTTTTTTGGGGGGGGTGTGTCTTTAAAATCTTACCTGCCATTCTGAACTGTAAATTTACTTTCCAGTAGCACCTTAGAGACCAACTAAGTTTGTTCTTGGTATGAGAAGAAGAAGAAGAGTTTGGATTTGATATCCCGCTTTTCACTACCCGAAGGAGTCTCAAAGCGGCTAACATTCTCCTTTCCCTTCCTCCCCCACAACAAACACTCTGTGAGGTGAGTGGGGCTGAGAGACTTCAGAGAAGTGTGACTAGCCCAAGGTCACCCAGCAGCTGCATGTGGAGGAGTGCAGACACGAACCCGGTTCCCCAGATTACGAGTCTGCCGCTCTTAACCACTACACCAAACTGGCTCTCCAGATCTGAAGAAGTGTGCATGCACACGAAAGCTCATACCAAGAACAAACTTATTTGGTCTCTATGGTGCTACTGGAATGAATTTTTTTATTTTTTATTTTGTTTTGACTATGGCAGACCAACACGGCTACCTACCTGTAACTGTAAATGTACTGTTTTTTTTCTAACTTCACCAGAAGGTAACCTAGCCCTATGTGATACTTACTTTTCCTGCATCCATTAGTCACTAATAGCAGCTTTAATATGTTTCACTAATTCCAACATGTATTTTATTCCAATAGTAGGTTTTTTTTACATGCAAACACACTTTTTGTACTAAAGAAAACAAAGTCTACATAAAATACCAAAATAATATGTTGCATCTGCCAATTGTGGTTAGAACCTAAATGTTTAATTTATGCACTCTTTTTAATTCTATTTCTTTCTTTCTTTTTAAAACAATATTAGTAATATTAGTACCAGAGAGAATCTTGTTTGTGATACTTTGACAGCAAAATCAAAACTAATTCATGCTTGGATGCTATGAATAATCTTTGCATGCAATTTTCTCTGTTAGATTACCATTGCCATTATTGACTAGATTTTAAGCATTTACCTTGCCAAGCTTTCAAATGCAGTTTTCAACTGTATTTCTAAACCAAACTTTCAAATACAAAGACCTTAAGAAGCAGCTAAACTGGGATAAGTAATTGCGATTTTTTACCCTAGTCAAATCATCTCTTGGGGGAATCATAGGTAGAGCTACCCATTTTTTAAAATGGTATCACCAGTGAGTAAATAGCATGCACCTGTCATGTCAGTGTGATTTATTAGTTTTCTCCTGAATCACATCTGGACTTTTATTCCTTCCCCTCTAGCTTTTGGCAAGGTTGTCTTTTCCTGGACAACCTGACTATAACTTCCCAAGTGACCATTCTCCTGACAATGGCCAACTTCATACTTTCCTCTTCTTTGCTTACTTTGAATCCCTTCTGTCAATGCATTTGGCCATGATTCATGCCTCTTCCACCTCTGTAAATTTATTTGGTCATATTTCATGCCTTTTCCACCTCTGCCCTTCCTTTTATTTCCCCCTTTTGTCAAGCTTTGTACTTTAAGATTGTGGAAGCCAAAAACAAAAAGTATGAGGTACATAAATAAAAATACAGAATTCTTGAAAATACTAATGCACACAGTCATACTTTTCTTCTCATCTGTCAGATATTATTTTCAAAAGTGCAAAATATTAATGTTCTAACAAAGATTCAAAACAGCATTTGCACACGTGATTTCTGCATATTCATTATCAACTAAGCTACCCTAGCTGCAGCTGGGGGTGGGGATAAGAACATTGAGGAAGTCACCTTGAAGGGACAAAATTTCACAGCCAAGTGGTAGAAGTAAAAGTATATTTTATGAGGTTAAGGTGTCACATCACTAATACTACATGATACTCCTCAGCTCTCTTTCAAAGGGATTCCATTTTTGTTTCAGCATTCCAGCTCCACTTAACAGTGAAAGGAGCATACTGTGAGAAATGACACTGGATTTAAGCCAATTACAGCAGCTATAATTAAATTATACAATAGGGAGCTCAAAGATCATAAGTATGTTTATGTTCCAGCACCAACCAGATTGATATTCTTTTGTATTAATTGATATTCTGTCTCCAACAATAGCACAATCTGATTTAGTAGTAGTTTTGTTTTTTTTAAGGTGGTGGGGATACTGTTTTCTCTTGACCTATCCTTTTCTCTTGACCTATCCTCCAGTACTTTGGCCACCTCATGAGAAGAGAAGACTCCCTAGAAAAGACCCTGATGTTGGGAAAGATGGAGGGCACAAGGAGAAGGGGACGACAGAGGATGAGATGGTTGGACAGTGTTCTCGAAGCTACTAACATGGGTTTGGCCAAACTGCGGGAGGCATTGAAGGATAGGCGTGCCTGGCGTGCTCTGGTCCATGGGGTCACGAAGAGTCGGACACGACTGAACGACTGAACAACAAATCCTTTTCATATTATGTAAGAGAAGATCAAGATGTAAAAAGAAACAGTTTGTTGCCCCTTTCATGATGCCCAAACTCATCTCAGTGTGCGTAATGGCAGGACCACCACTGTGATAAAAGTGGGGCAAAAGGCAGCAGTGCAGACAGCCATGTCTCTCTTTGTCGTATTCCACGGTTGCCGTAACTCCACCCCTAGTTACTGATTTATTCTGTTGCTATGGAGTGAAGTCCTATACCTCTATGCATTGCTGCAGTGTTTTGTTTCTACTTCTTGTTTATTTGTTTAGTGAAGCACTGTAGATGGTCACGGTCCTCTCACAGTCTTAAGTTTCTTCACATTCTTAAGTTTGCTGAGAGTTGTTAGAAGACCTGTGCCCCTCACAGAACTTTATTTCCCAGATTTCCCCCAGGAAGAAGCATTGGCTGTCAAACCACTCAGAGAACTGAAGCTCTGTGAAGAGAAAAGGAGTCTCCTAACAAGTCTCAGCATCCGTAACAAAGGCCCTGTTAGCACATAACACTAAGCCAAATCATGGCTTATTGTGAGCAAACACTACGGCACAGGGTGAACACTGTGGCTGCTTTGCTCCTCCACTCCTGGTGCTGTGAGCTAAGCGTTAAACCATGAGCCCAGAGTCAAATGTATCTCCCCAAGACAAACCACAAGCTGTAAGCCATAGAGCAAAACTCAGCTACAACACTAACACTAACCATGCAAACTGAGCAATTTTTTTTTTGTAACCCTGGTTTGTCCCCATTAAGTCATATGATTTTCAGGCTTAAAATGATCCATATGCAGCCTTGGTGTGGGTATATTCAAAGGTAAAAGGTGAAGGTAAAGGACCCCTGGCCTGCACAGTTATGTCCAGTCAAAGGCGACTATGGGGGTGCAGCACTTCAGGCCGAGAGAGCTGGCATTTGTCCACAGACAGCTTTCCGGGTCATGTGGCCAGCATGACTAAACTTCTTCTGGCGCAATGGAATACCATGACGGAAGCCAGAGCTCATGGAAACGCTGTTTACATTCAAAGACAACAAAGGAGTTTACTGTATATTCAAATACAACAAAGGAGTGACATACATAACTGAGAAGTCCATTCTCCTACATTCAGAACTGCATGCTGTCTCTTGGATAATGTTACTTACTAAAATTATCTAAAGCTGTAATTTGATGAGTGTGTTCAATTTACATTTAATTCAAAACACTGTGCTTTATCATTAACATGGGGAATATTACTACAGTATAGTGGTTTTCAGATTAATAGTGCAGCTACAATTATTACAGATAATTTTTTTATGAGGATTTCATTCCAACTATCTCAGACATCCAAGAAACCAAAGATAAGTTTGTCTTGCTACTTAAACAGCCCTCACTGTTTAGACTACACATTTTGTTTTGTGACTAGATAATTATCTCTATACTGAAAAAATTGAGCCTTGCTTCTTTTCACAGCTCTAGACATTCTGGAACAGGAGCCTTCTAATTCCAGAGAGGGCCTTAGTTTCAGGAGCAGAGATAGGATAAATGACACTTCTTCACCAGACTAGCTGCCACATTCTGGATTAGTTGTAGTTTCCAGGTCACCTTCAAAGGTGCGCCAAGTAGAGCACATTGCAGTAGTCCAAGTGGTAGATAACTAGAGCATGCACCCAGTGGCGGAGCTTCATGCTCCAGCACAGGGGGTTGGGGCGGGAAGCAGGCAGGGGCAGGGCTGGCGGGCGTTCTGGGGGCGGGCGGGGTGCGCTGCCCGCAGGGGCGTGGCACATGTTCTGGGGGCGTGGCGTGCCGCCCGCAGGGGCATGGTGTGCATTCTGGGGGCGTGGCGCGTGTGCTGGGGGTGTGGCGTGCCGAGATAGAACCCTATTGGGATCCCGCTGCTCGGGGCGCCCCGCCCCCTACGCCCCGCCCTTCCTACGCCAGTGAATGCACCACTCTGGCAAGAAAGTCTGCAGGCAGGTAGGGCATCAGCTTGCATATCAGAAGGAGCTGATAGAGCTTTCCTGGACACAGAATTGACCTGCGCCTCCATGGACAGCTGTGAGTACAAAATGATTCCACACAGTTTAAGCTTTCACAAAAATACCTAAAGTAAGGCAACAAGACCCAGCAGCAATCCTATAGAAATAAAATCCCTCAATTTCCTTATTAGCCAGCACAACTTCTTTCAACAGCCCCCCGAAAAGGTGTATGAGTCTTATGTGGGTGTTGTAATAAGCAGTAACAAGCTTCCCTCCTAACACACAGCTGAAGTAGTCTACTATGTGGGGACAGTACAAGTGACCCATTTGATTTATCTAGGTACCTCCAAACAACAACAGTTGATTATGTAAACCAGGTGTGTGTGTGTGTGTGTGTGTGTGTGTGTACACAAGCCTGTTTGTTTAGCATGTGAATTCAATGTTATCTGTAATTTATTTTTTGGTGTGTGAGGGCCTGTACACTCAAGGAAACAGGCACATGTGTTCACAGATTGACAAGTTATATGGAGAACTAAGGGCAATAAATCCATATGTACAAAGGGTGTGTGTGTGTGTGTGTGTGTGTGTCAGAGAGAAGCAACAACTCACTTGGGATACTCTCTTCACATTTTGAGATGCATGGTGTATGAGAGAGACATGTAATTGAAAATTCTGACACTTGAGCACAGGAGCATAACTCCTGAAGTAGTGGCTGAATTCTAATATGGATAATTACAACCAACCCTTAAAAAAAAACCCTTTGATGCTCTCTACTACAAAGCATTTTATATTTATTTGCTGCCTCATCAAAGTAATACGTATGAGTATCAGCAGCTGCTCAATTTTTTCATCCCCTTCCTGTATCACCACACTTTAGTAGTAGCCAACTAATCTGAATCTATGCAATTTGTAAAGTGCTTAAGATGAAAGGCACCATATAAATGCTATGTATCTATGGCATTTCCAAGACCCTCACCAGCTGTGCTTGAACAATCATCATGCGAAGCCCTGGCTTGCACTGAAAGTTAATGACAGGAACTTATTACCCTGCTGAAGCACATAACTTCAGAAGATAGTTAACTTCATTGCATCTTCATTTCCTTCTTGGACTCAACATTTAAATGTTCTGGATGTACAGTAATAGACTATACCCTGTAGCTCCAGCTTTTTACTGCAAAACACTTATAAGAATGATTATGTTTGTACTCTAAAATAATGATTTAGCAAGGCCATCACGATACAGGTGAAACTCGAAAAATTAGAATATCGTGGAAAAGTCCATTTAGGTAAGCAATTGTTTTCATTAGCTACTGGAGTTTAATATATGAGATAGACTCATTACATACAAAGCGAGGTATGTCAAGCCTTTGATTGTTATAATTGTGATGATTATGGCACACAACTGATGAAAACCCCAAAGTTGAAATTGTTAATTTGGGGTTCTCATCAGCTGTACGCCATAATCATCACAATTATAACAAATAAAGGCTTGGCATATCTCGCTTTGCATGTCATGAGTCTATCTCATATATCAGTTTCACCTTTTAAGTTGAATTACTGAAAGAAATGAACCTTTCCATGATATTCTAATTTTTCGAGTTTCACTTGTATATTTTAGAATAAGTATGCCTGTGGGCAAAGGAATACAGAACACTGGCTTGTTTTAGATTGTTGTGAAACCTATTATCTATACTTCAATAAAGAGAAATCAAGGGGGTTTTTTTGTTCAAAAATACTAATGATATTGAGTATTAAAAGCTTTCTCAATTCAATTACTCTCACATCAAAGTCCCCACCTCCTTTTATTATGTGATGGCTATAACACCATTCCCTTATTAAAAAGAGTCTAGGATCTGATCAGTCAAATTACTATCATCAGCTTTCATGGGCTTACCCAGTTATCAGGAAAATATCCAAGCGCCTCAGCATTCCTGTAGGATCTGAATAAATAAAGCAAAAAACAGTTTCCCCTAAACTCAACATTGTACTCAGTGTGTGAGTGTATCTGCACATGTTCATAGAATTGTAGTCGGAAGAGACCTCAAGGGTCATCTATTTCAACTCCCTTTAGTTTTAATGTATAGTATGATCTTCTCTGATATGTTTAGTATACTACATACCCTCTTTTTTATATATTCCTTTGTTTCTTCTCTGCTTTCTATATCCCCCCTTCACTATTTCCTAGTAGAATGCTTTTATTGCTTTTTAAATTGGATTTACTATATTGAAACTATTAAACATAAATGTTTAAATAAACAAAATATTTAAATAAGTAAAATGTTAAAAGGCCCATCCAGCATGATCATAAATGGTGTTAGCAGGAGGTCACTAGGTTAGTGAAAGCCCTTTAAGCACTAATCTGGACCCAGTTAAAATAATTGCTATTGTCCCCTTTGCAGTAGTAGCAATCTTACAGGTAATACTTTGGATACTTTTTATTTTTTGTTGTCAGATGTAGATAGATGCATACAGTATCCACATATATTGCTTCAACCCATGAACACTCATGCACATTTAAATCACCATTTTTCCTGGAAAAATATACAGCAGAGACGGGAAATTGATCAGCTCTTTTTCTATGTATTTTGCAATTAAATAGACATACATACACTATTCAGAACGGACATGAGGCATGTGTATTTTGTATTTGGCTATCTGTACCAGTGAATTATGAGAAGCAGTTATTTGATTCATCAGCCTGGTTGCAGGCCAGTATAATTAAGCCTCAACATCATCAGCTCCTCTCTGCTTGGCTTGAAGTGGGGCCTTGCAGCTGGATAAAGGCAGCTGCGGATCAGACCAAGTTGCTCCCTGTTTTGGCTTCGGGAAACACTGACTTGCTGTGGGGTCTTTAGTCAAGCGCAGGTGGGTAAGCAAGGCTTTGCTGGTTCCTTTCAGGGTCAATTCAAACACTGCAGTGCACACGTGACAGCTACTGAAAATTATTACCACATGGCTGGGCTCCACATGGGGACTATATGTTAGTAAGCTTCTTAACATGTGTGCCAAGCACTAAGAATGGGAGTCCAACAGTACGGCTGAACTAAACTTTCACAAGGCTATTGGAGTAATCAGTTGGCTCAAATGTTGGTTACAACATCTAAACAACTAGAGAAGGGACTGGAGCAAAGTAGACCTTTCTGAATTACAATTACTTTACAGCACAAACCTAATCATGCCTATTCAGAAGTAAGTCCTACTGTATTCAGTGGGGCTTATTCCTACATAAGTGGGGTTAGGATTGTGGTCTCAGTTATCAGTTGCTTGCCTGAACTTCCCCAAGACTACAGGAAGTTCAACCTTACCATCAGCCTCATGAAGACCAAGATATTGGGTCAGGACATCGTCAGCACTCCATGCATCAGCACTGGTGACCACATACTTGAGGTGGTAGACACTTTGTTCTACTTGGGTTCCACCATAAGCAGTAAACTCTCAATCGATGCTGAGCTGGACAAACGTATTGGCCAGGCAGCTACAGCAATGGCTCACCTCTCTAAAAGGGTATGCGAGAATATGATGCTAATGTCCAATAACAAGATGAAGGTCTACTAGGCTTGATTGTTGAGCACACTGCTTTATGGTAGTGAGTCATGGGCAACTTACAATTGTCAGGAGCGACACTTCAACACCTTCCACGTGTGCTGCGTCAGGAGGATTTCGGGGATCAAATAGCAGGAGAGAATTCCAAACAAAGATGTGCTTTCCCAAGCTTACATTCCCAGCATGTTCCTGTCTCAGTGATGTCTATCCTGGCTCGGTCATGTCCACAGAATGGAAGATGGCAGGATCCCCAAGGATGTGCTCTATGGGAAACTGGCTTCTGGTACCAGGGCAGTTGGCAGAACAACTGCGTTACAAAGATTTCTGCAAACATGACATGAAAGCTGGCAACATCAATATTTCCATGTGGGAATCCGTTACAGACGACTGCAGTGCCTTGAGACAGGCAATCAAGTCATGTATCCATAGCAGTGACCAGAGGAGAAATGACTACTGGGAGGAGCACAGAGAGAAGAAACACCATGGTGCATCTGCAGCAGCACAACTGCATGCCTTCATCTGCCTCAGCTGCTACAAAACATGTCTCTCCTGAATTGGTTTCTACAGACACAGCAGGTACTGCAACCCTATGGCACCTTGACCTCACCTCCAAAGGTGCACTCCTCCATTGTCTCCCAAGACAGATGAATGCCAGCCTGACTTACAGTGCTGTGATTGTTGAGTATATCTATGACATTATCTAAAACGTTTTAATGCTTTGTTTTTATATGTGGGGGTGAGGGTGGGGACTACCAGAGGCTACTGGCTTCCAGTTATTACTTTTCCCTGAATTTCTAGTGGTATGATAAGCATTTTATCCATGTTATAAGAAGGGAAAGTTTCCTAGAGGTGCAACTCATCCCTGTAGCAACCAGGAATGCTGGATCAATGTGACAGAGATATGAACAATGCATCATTTTCTAATATGTGTGTGTGTTTGTGTAAATCTTTTTTTTTAAAGTGGATATTTTTGAAGTCAACACTACCATGGATAGCTTATGTTAAAAAGAAGTTTCTTCTGCTTTCTACTGTTGTATACATTTTTAAAAATATTTTCAATTTAGTGCAAATTTAGCAAAATATAAAGATGGGCTCTAACCATTCCACTTGCATGAACACATGTTTAGCTTCTGCCCAAGTAACTTCTGTGATTCAAAACCATCCTTCCTCCATTTTGAAAACCCTTAACTGGCTTTATGAAATGTGGAGGTTTAAAAATGTTAAAATGTTAAATTGATTTCAGTTCTTAAGCTGCATGCCTTTCCAGTTTTTGTTTTTTTTGCATAGAATAACAGAAGTACATATGATTTTACTTTCATTCCCTATGAATTATGGCCAAAAACTGTTCCATGTATTAAAGCCAAAAATTAGTACTGGGGAACAGAAGAGAGGTATTTTCACAAATTCCTGTAATATTTGATACACACACACAAACAAACCCTCATACACAGAATTCTGTGCTTTAAACCATTTTAAGTAATGCCAACTTCCTCATCTCTCCGATATTTGCTTCAACTGCTATCAGGAAATAAAGGAAAATCTGTAAAATCTTAGAACTCTTTTGCTTTTTGAAGGGGAAAAAACCTCTGTGCCATTTGACCAGTTGTAGCATGTCTACAATCTACACATTTGAGTCTTTAACCCAGGGGTCACCAACCCTTCTGAGACCATCAGTATATCTGCAAACCGAGAAATTTTTGTGGGTACCATACAATACCACAACTGTGCTCTGCAGTCACAGACACACAGGTGCACATTCTCCTCTCAATCAGCCATTAGGGTGGTGGGGTGAGGGAGCAATTCCCCCCTCCAAGTCCTAATTGGGGTGTATGCGAGATCTTTTTGGGGAGAATAGCTGGGGAGGTAAAATGTAATCTTCCCTCGCCAGTGGCAATAGCTAGGGAGACCATACACAGAACAGTTAGGCGGGCGGGTGTGTGTGTGTGTGTGTGTAATTTTACCGGTGCCATAGAAAGCTCATTTTAAGCATACCTGTGGCAAGAAGAGGTGCTTTCAGTGGGGAGGGGAGATTTAACTCTTCTCTATCCAGCCGAAACCCCTCTAAAACTGCCCTACTACACCTTTGTAGTCTTTCTTGACTACAACAGAAGGTGTCTTTGAAGCCTGACTGCAGCCGAGGGAAGAAGCGGGGGACACTATGGGTGTCTGCATCGGCCCTTGTGGCCACAGCACTGGCAACCTCTGCTTCATTGGTTGTAATCCACAAATTTCTCTGTGCAGCACAGCAGAAATTGGTGCGAACCAGAATCCTCAAAGACCAAATTCCTCAGCGAATCCCTGCTTGCGGGTATTAAAAGAGGAGATATAATTGAGCACTGAGACTTATGGAAATTTTAAGTCAAATAATACAGTGTAATTTTGTAATTTTTACTGTTACAGTACTCCTGCTGCATTCTTATATTCCTACATTAGGCCCTCTAACAAAATCTCGTATTAATGAATAATGTGTGTGCTCATTTGAATAAATTGCCTTCAAGTCTACCTCCATAATACTTTCATGCTTTCCTGTACAACTGCTGAGGAAAGTAACAGATTACTTAAACTGTCTACGAGATTGCTTGGATTTCAGCCTAGGTGCTTGGATTCCAGCCTAGATGTTTAAGTTGCTTTTGAAGAAAGGAATTACATGCCCAATCTTTTTTTTTTACTCCGTGAGAAGAAAAGCAGTTTGGGAGAGGGTGATTTTAACTTTTAGGGAAACTCTGGGAACCAAATTACAGTTGGCTTAAAACTGTGTGAAGTACATCCAGAAATTTAAGATTAACAGGACAATCAGCGCTTATTAATCAACGTAATACTGCTCTTAAATCTGATGAATTAGAATATGATGCAATGTACCCAATAAACATTTTCACTGAGAAAACAATAGATTGCTATTTAATAATTAATTATTGCATTTGCATCTGAACTTTTCTCCAAGGAGCTCATGATAGAGCTCATATTTCTCCACGTCCACATTTAATACCCAGAACCACCCTGTGAAGTAGATGAGGTTGAGAGGCAGTGACTGGCACAAGCTCACCCAGTGAACTTCATGGCTCAGTTGCCGAGTTCATGGTCCAGCTAAAATCGTTCTCACATTTTACTCTGATTTCAGATCACACTTAGATCTGGTTTGGATGCTACCTTATTCATTCCTAAGCTATTTCCATCGTGGTAAATTTCCATCTTTTGTGTACAAATGCCACATTATACATTATTATGTTGTGGATTTCACTGCCACCACTGCCAGAAGCCCACCATTGTGAGGCTGGGACACAAAAACTTGCTCTAATAAGGACCATGAAAAATACAAATATAACTATTAGATAGCTCCTTTAATATCTTTAAACTTTATTTAATTCCTAAGCACAAGGAAAAGCAGCTTTAATGTGTATAAATATCATGTACTTAAAAAAATGTTCTTCAGGTATTATACAAAGAATACAGATTTCTTCTCTGTATTTTATTTCCTATATGCTCCTTTTAACTTTCAGACATTCCTGGTTAAAAGGACATTTTGCTCCATAATTCCCACAAATTCAATACAGCAGTTTGGAAATGAAGTACTATTTTACTGCATTCATTTTCTTAAACATGACTAAAAACCATGCAGTATGCTTAATTAGCTGAAATGGAGCTGTTTTTAGAAGCCAAATAAAATATTGAGAGCAGACCATTTCCTTAGGGCAAAAGTGACTATGTAATCATATCCACATGACACTGTCATCTACAAATCAGAGCTGCTCTTATTTGGAATGTGACAAATACTGCTTTTTATTTGGCTTGCCATCATCCATGCACCAGTCAAGTGTCTTGACAGTTGCCCATGAAAAATGGACAGCAGATGCTGACATCTTCATTGAGAGAGCAGAATTACTATCACTGAAGTCACAGGGAAATATAAACATCCCTGGTCATGAAATAATAATAATAATGATGATGTTGATGATGATGATGATGATGATGATGCTTCTATTAGCATCACCCAAAACTTAAGCAAGATGCAAGCAAGTTTATGGCAATCATTCAGCACAATCAAATATAGAGAAAATGCATTTCATTTCATGACCATTGTAAGACTCTTTTTCACTGCCTTCATCTTCTTAAAGGTCCTTTGCATACTTTCAAGCACCAAGAAGGTGACTATCACAGCTGCTTCATATGTTACAAAAATTTGGCATGTAAGAGGATTGCTGCATAGGAATGATGGTGCAACTTGCATGTAAGTTTGTACACAGGCCATCACACATGCATTTTGCTGTGCACTTGAAGGATCTGCCAGAGCTTCCCATCACATGTACACAAAGGAAAATATATGATATGTTCACATATGGCAACCTATATGTGGCTTGCATGCCAATTCTTACACAGAAATGCCTTCCAGGTGGGAATTTGGTGATGCTTGGGAATGGAGAGGTACAGATTCGGTGACAGTGCCAAGAGCAACGCCAAAGGCTGATCTCTGTTCATACTAAACCACTGATTATGACAGAGCTTTAGGGATTAGATCAAGTCCTCAATTACTATGCAGGTTAGTTAAGAAAGATCAAAACAGAGTTCCCCAATTTGGACTAAACGGGAGATTCTGGCTTAATGTAAGCCAGGAATGAAGTGCAAAAGCCAGCACACAAAAGGAGGGAGGGGTGAATTTATGAAGAAATCCAAGAAAGACAGCCTGGACCTGACTTTTCACAGTCAGAAACGAAACAAACCTAAGGTGTATCAACGTATACTTCTGTGCACCTTAAAGAGACTGAAAAGTGAGATGAAAGGATTTCCTCATTCAGCCATGCATAAACAGAAATGGAGTAGTTGTCTATCTGATTAGGATGGAAAGGTGAACTGTACTTGGATATAAACGAGTACTGGGCAGTTCACCTGAGTGAAGTCACTTTTCATGGAGTGGATAAATGGCATCCTACTATGTATAGTACAAGGCATCAGAGTACATTTGCCTCTGGTAGGAGCTCCTTAGTTGCCTTCAGGGGTCAGCTGCTCTCTAGTTCGTTGTTCCTTTATATAAAATAGTTCTGAAAAGTTTTTAAGTGGGTGGAGATGGGGGTGGACATTGATTATTTACATTTCTTATCCCTGTTTGCACTGGCCATATTCGAACACCAGAATAAAGAAGACAGTATGAGAAAATTTGGTCAACTTGTCTTAAAACTTATGCCCAGTAGTCCTGTTTAGTCTGCATGGCTGTCTTCCCTTTTCACTGGCCACAAGCACCCACTACAGCTTCTCCCCTTTGTCAATATTGTACCTTGGTCAGTATTGGTTTTTCTCCTAGTGATAAACTGAAAATCTGAAGGGATAAGGGAAAGTAGAGAAGCAGGGTGGACATAAAATTAATAGACATAAAATAATTAAATTAAATTAAATAGAAATAAGACCCCAGTTTTCAGTGAAAGTGAGCGAGAAGAGATAAGGAAACCTATACCAAAAATTAGAAGTTAAAGATAGGTAACTTAAAGCATAAAAAAACTGAACATAAGTTAGTTTGGTTAAATTATTTTATGTTGAAGCATCTTTATGCTAGCATCAATCTAGTCTTGAACATAATTAATCTTGTGGTCACTAGAGGATCACTGCAGGGAACAGTATTTTGCCACAAAACAGTTTTGCATGGAAAAGCAACTATGATATAGTCATTAACTTAGCAAGTTTCACTCAGAACATGAATCATCAGAATCAACAGCTGGCCTCAGACAGTTTCTTCAGCGCTGTTTGCCTATCCTCTGAAGCTGACTTTTGCAAATTGTCACACTGCTAGCATGTAAAGCACAAATATCGAGCTTGCCAGGAACTGCAGCTTTTCCAGAATTACTGACCACAGCAAGTTGTGTGGTTCCTTCTCAATGCTACTGTTGGAAAAACACAGGGTTTCTTTTTTTGTTCACTAGAATCTGCTTTTTAAATGTTAAGTACAAGGAACATAAAAAATGACGCTCATCCCTAGCTTTATACTCCAATAGCTTTGTTGAATAGCTATATGCCATTTTCTATTTGTACACCAATTTTTTAAGGATTTCTACAACTTTATTGCCTACATCTGACTGCAATTTATCAAGGGTTACTGATGGACTTTTTAGCCTTTATCTTAAAAATATCAAAACTCATTCAATATATTGCAAGTATAAAGCAAACATCCAGACAGTAACGAATGTTTGTAAATACTGTTCATTTTAAACAATTACACTCGCAATTAGATACCTTGAACAACTTATTGATTAGTTTCCCCTTAAACTGATACTCCACTTGGTGAATTATGTCATAATATCACATGTTCTGACAAATAATCTAATGAGAGGGAAAAGTGAAATAGAGAGTGTTCAACAGAAAAACATCTACACATACACATAGAAATATAACATCACATAATCTTACCACCTCTTACCATCAGTCAACCTCACCGTAGTAATTTCATGGGTTTGATAAATGAAAAGCAAACTTGTGAATTTCATGAAATCAGAAAAGGCATACCACAATTATCAATAATCTGCCGAATCTGATGCACAAGTATACTAACTCCTGCTCTGCTATTCCTCACCCAGATAGGACAAGAATAGAGGTGAGCTAGTACAAGAGAGAGTGAAAGAACTATGAAAATTATTGAGCTAGCCTTGTTATATTGGTTTGCCTGTGCTATACAAACCACCCTGTCCTCCTTACTTGTCTCTCCTGCCTGCCTCCCTGACCTCCTTCCCTTCCCACACAGCACTCGAAACAGTGAGTTTTGATCAGCTGACAGAGACCAGATTCAGCTAAGGAGGAGTCATTTTCCAGTTTTTAGAAGCAGTGCACAATTTCTGTCATCCCACAGCCTCCGTGGTGGGATACATAGACAAAAACCACAACTATTAGTAACAACAGAAGGAAAACAAAAAAAGACATTTTAACAAGCCTGCTATAAAGTTATTTAACTAATTGTCTTGGCAGGTAGAAAATATAAATAGTGCCTGTTTCTTAAATCTGTGCTTCCAACAACTCTTGGCTCCAGTTTTGTGCTGACAAGTATCTACCCAAAGCACATTTCCCACCCCGATTCTACATAGCATGATTTCCTCTGCCTCCTCCCATATACTGCCCAAAATTTTCTAAAGCTAACATTAACTTTGCTATAGAAAGCATTGGATCCCATTACTGCAATATGCCTTAAGGTCAATATAACTGGCAAGTATCCTGCTCTACAGCTGGAACAGCAAAGGGACACATACAACTGTGCATTTTTTGGCACACAGATGAATCGAAGTTGTATTTGAAAGCTCACCACCCAGAAAATGACCAGGCAGCAGCAGAAGGGTAAAGGTTGTGTGTGTGCACTGGGACAGAAAAAAAGAAAATTACCCCCAGATGTTCCACTGGAGACGACACAGGAAACTATTTCACCCTTTGTAAAAAAAATACAACTGTCAACAAAGACTCTTGGATGGGGCAATATTGTCAGAGGTGCATATTTCTTGCCACAGATGTACTCTCAAAGGAAGATTTCCCACAGTGAAACTGGGTAGTGTTGAACATCAGGGACAGAGCTTGACTTCCTGCCAGAACTACAGGACAGCATGGCCAGCATACATAAAGCAGGTGAGAATGGACAGCATAACAATCTCATTAGTGCTAACAAGGATAACCTTCATTTTTAATGCCTCTTTGGGTGGTTGCAGATCTGCTTATTGTCTCTTCAACCAGCATAGTGCTATAAAATCATACACATTGTGTCACTTACTGACAAATTATTTTCATGGTGAAGGTCCACAGGCAACAGGTTAAGTTTTTCCATCTCATATTTCTGAAAAGGAAAGGGCTTGTGTCAAACCCATTCCTAACAAATGGCTCTTCACTGTCATCAGCATCTTCCAGCCATTTCAAATAGTAAAGTCTCAATATATATAAACTGTTATGAACTTCAGTGTTAGAGAAACCCAATGATAACAGCGAGTAGACAGGAGCTCACAGCATTTTGGAAAGCTTACTATATATCAGATTTGGGCAAAATATAGCTCAAGATCTAATGGTAGATTGATATTTAGGAAATTTGCAGAGCATCAGCAAGCACTTTTGATAGTTTAAACATTAGTAAAAAGACCTGTGGGGGTTTTTTAGAAAGAAAAAAAAACCCTGCAATGGATGGCTGCATCCTAATCTCTTCTCTCTATTCTCTTTCAGTATTCTCCTGTAAAATATGAGTATTCATGGTTTGTGTAGCTGGTCTGTGTGGAGTTTTGTGTTAGTCCCCTGAATGCAATAATTCATGTGCAAGTTTGTACTTGTACATCTAGGTCATTTAGTATTATTATTTCAATTACATATACACTGCTTTCTCTTATCACAGAAAACACAAGCCAGCTTACAAAATGAAACATCTGCAATATAGGAAACTGCCCTGCAATATGTCAGACCATTGGCTCAGCTACCTCAGTACTGTCAATAATGATAGGCTCTTCAGGATTTCAGACAGCAGTTTTCCCTACCCAGAGGTGCTGGGGATTGAACCTGGGATCTTCTGCATATAATGAAAGTGCTCTATCACTGAGTTACATCCCCTCTCCAAATTAGCATCAAAACACTCTACAGTTAACGTCTTTCAAGCAAAATCCACAAAGCTCAACAAAATCTTTACTGTTGTGCTTATTTACCAGCAAACAAAGCCAAAAATATCCCAGCAACCTAAATTCCAACACTACCAAGCGTGCATGTAGGAGTAGAAACACAGACAGTCTACTCTCTCAAACAGTAGTTATATTCTCTGTAAAAGCATTCAGAAGGTTGTTAAGTTCAAAGGCTGGCCAGAGAAGCCCTGCCTTTAATGCCCCAAGAAAGCTTATTTATTTAAATGAAAATGCCCTGTGTTTTATTTGTCTTCTAAGCCTTTAGTATCTCTGGTACAACAAAAATAATGTACAGTATCATTGTTTCAGCATATCCAATGTGTCCTCTACTGGAACTAGGCACAAACTGACTAGACTCTTTTAGACCAGTCTTCAAAAAATCTTTACTTCTGTCCAAGTCATTCCACTTTACCCACCTTTAAATAAAGTAGATTTAGAACTGTAGCTTTAGTAACCAAGTGCAAACCCCAGTTTAAGAGAACTATCTTAAGGGGAGAGGAATGTAGCTGCTTTACAGAGCATGGTCTGTGGCCAAATGAAGCAGCAACCTTGTTGAAACCAAAAGGTCTTGGTCTTGTTGCTGCCTATATGAGATACTTCCTGGGAACCTTGCACTACTTGTGATTCGGCTTTGCTCTGAAAAATGAGTGTGTCACTGTAGTAAACGGAGAAAAACCCTAAGGTGTAAGTCAGCATGGATTTCTGCACATGCTAGCCACATGCAGCTAGTTGCAATTGCCCAACTGATCTTCTGGACCCCAGTGCCACATCTTATACAAGCAACGCCTATTATAATTTGGCCATTAATCATCTATTGCGAATGAATGAGAGCCAGCCAACAGCACATCCTGCTGTAAATTAAATCAAGTCACCCCCCCTTGCATTTCCTAAAATGTCTCCACTCATCTCTCTTTTAGCGAGGGTGAGATCACCTTGAGGCGTAGATACGAGCCTATGCCCTGAACTTTAGCCCTGTGGCATAACACTTAACTGGCATAATTCAGAATGTTCCAGGAAACTAGCCACTTAATTGTCTTTTGTCCTGTGATTATATTCATGTCCAAGGGCAGGGCTGTATGATACAATTGGGTGCATAATGCATCCCTGATTAGTTCATTTTGGGAACACACCACAGGGCTGCTCCATGCCAAATGGAATGACTAAAACAATTGAAGAGGCATCCATAAATTTTGCATGGGCCAGATTCAACTAAGCTGCTGTGCTAATGAAAGCCAGTGCAATGAGTTCCACTGGCTCAACAGGACCTTTGCCTCTTCTCTCCCCACTCCTGCACACCCCTGCACCATCCTAAAATCTACCTGAGATGGTTGGGAATGCTCCCAGAGCTGTATGTGGAGGGTCGGAAAGGGGAGATTGTTCCTTTTGGCAAGCAGAAGTGCTTGCGCTGACGATGTAACACTCGCTTTACCACTACATTGAATTCCACCACATGTGTTTATTCATAGGCCTGCTCCGTCTTGTTTTCACATTAACTTGTAACTTAGATTGGAACACATATCCCAAGGCACACATTTCTAAACCTATTTTATCTCTCCCCCCCCCCCCCGCCATACATTTGGGTACTTTTTTGACCTAAGAACTTTATCACAAAATTCAGTAAAGAGTAAAATCTATTGCATTCCAAACTGCATATTAATCAGGGAGGTGCAAATTAGTTCAGTACACTAGAAATGCAGACCAAAGGAAAGCTTCCCTAACCTTAGCATAAACTAGTGGTGGCTTCTCTGAATCTGGGGCTAGTGTGAAAATCTAGTTATTTTTTTAAAAAAAATCCATGAGGCATGTTAGAGACATTTTGAGAATGAGTCTATGGGTCCATCAGAATAACATTAGGAACCATAATATATTCTAAAACATGGTACTGTGAAATGTATGGACATTCTTGTATTATGAGAACAAGAAAGAGTAGGTGCTACCCTGTAAAATTTGTTTAACTATAATGATACTGAATACTAAACATGAAAAAGAATCTTGTAGCATTCTTTAAAATTAATACTTTGACTGAAGCAAGAACATTCATAGACAAGACATGAGGCCAGATGTCAAAGGAGTCTTGCCTATTAAACCTTAAAGGTAAAGGGACCCCTGACTGTTAAGTCCAGTTGTGGACGACTCTGGGGTTGCGGCACTCATCTCGCTTTACTGGCTGAGGGAGCCAGCATACAGCTTCCGGGTCATGTGGCCAGCATGACTAAGCCACTTCTGGCGAACCAGAGCAGCGCACAGAAACGCCATTTACCTTCCTGCCAGAGCGGTACCTATTTATCTACTTGTACTTTGACGTGCTTTTGAATTGCTAGGTCGGCAGGAGCTGGGACTGAACAACCCTGTCGAGGGAATTCGAACCGCCGACCTTCTGATCGGCAAGCCCTAGGCTCTGTGGTTTACACCACAGCACCACCCGTGTCCCTCTATTAAACCTTATGCCACTATAAATAAGTCTCTAAGATGGGACATGATTCTTTGCTGTTTTTGCTGCAATTGATTAACATGGTTACTCTTCTATAATTTATCCCAATGAATGTGAAAGCAACTGCTGTCCTAACAGATAAAAGGCAAGTTGAAACTCAAAGCAGAAATCAATGGACAATTCAAAGAGCTGTAAAAAAACCCATTAAAAATTGCAATCCTGGATTAAGTTATTGTAATGAAGACAACACAAGAAATAGCTCATCAATATTACTAAGAGTAATAGATTTCTGTAAAAACATTTATTTGTCTAATACATATTTTAAAAGAAAAATGATCCTATGTATATTAAAATGCCTTGGGTAGGTCATTAATCTTCAGATACTGAATTTCTCTGAACACTCTTCTGGCAAACTTACAGGAAGTGACCTGGTGGCCTGAACACCCCAGTTGTTTGTTCTTTGAAGTCATGGAGCCTTTTTAAAAAGTCTGGACAACACCATCTCTAACATCTTTCGTCTGAACACCAGATTGTGACCTTTCATCCCCACAAAGCCTTTGCAACTCTTGTCCCACATTACAAGAGGAAATGGATTCCCCTTTTAATCAATTAGATAAGCAGCGCAGCACTGATTTAGACTTATGCCAGCGTATATGCTCAAATCAATATTGATTGTATTTAAATTAAATAGGTCAAGCAAGATCAACTAGTACATCATCTACAAGACAGCTTATAGCACTGGTGGTGAACCTATGGCACATGTGCCAGAGGGGGCACTCAGAGCCCTCTCTGTGGGCACGCATGCCGTCGCCCCAGCACAGAGCCGTCAGAAGGCGAAGGTGGTGCGTTGAGTCCTCAGCTCAACTTGGGCGGCCAGAGCACCATGTGCATGGCAGGTCGGCACAGAAAACTGCACAGCAGGAGCAGGATGTGATGCCCGTCAGGACGCCAACTCTCTCCAAAACGGGGGTCGCAGCTATCCTTTGGCCCGACTTCATTGCACCCAATTGCATGGAGGCTTCTGGAGCATATTGTGGTAATTAGTATTTTGCGCGAGCAGGTTGCGAAATAGCACCGGCAATGATTATGGTGGGCCCTCAGTTTTGGTTGCTACACGAGCAGGACAATAAAGAGCCGAAATCCCCAAACTGGCCTGTCTGCTGCAGTGTCTTTAGGGCTCCTTTTGCTCAACCGCTCTGTGCGGGATGCCCAAACTGAGAAGACACCCTCGTGGCCAGGGAGGCACAAAGGGAAGGGCCGGGTGGAGCATTGGTCCCATTTGGATATGTGACACTATCCCCAAGCAGGCACTCATGTTGTTTTCAGAGGCTGAGCGTGGATCCTGGGACTTGTATCCGAGTAGAAGCACCTCAGACGGGGTGTTGGGGGGTGCAAAATGGAGCCACAACCCCCAGGGCGCACGTTTTCCCTTGGGAAGCCTCCGCTGTGTGTGGGGAGGATGCAGCGCTCTGTACACGCTGAAAGGCGTGCTGCCATGTTGGTGGGCCGCCAAGAGTTCCAAGCAGCCGCCTTCCTCCTCCTGCTATGAGGTTGAGGCTTTATACATTCTCCGGCTATGCCGGACACCCTGTGTAGGGGCCAGTCAGGGCTGGGCAAGGGAGCAGGGCCAGCACAAGGGGCAGCCCCCAGGGCCCTTTCGGGAAATGGCGGCATGATGGGGGGGGTGCCGCTCTGCACACGCTCAGAGGGCCATGCCAAAAACGCTTGCTTGCTCGGGCTGGAGCTTAAAAGTGGGGAATCCTTAAAGTGTGGGATTCTCTGCCAAATTTTAAGTCAATGAAAGCACTTGGGATTGCTTTCGTTACTTAGTTTGGATCATCTTAATGCAGACTTTTACAAGTTGTTTGTATAATTGAAAACTCTGTTATTGTGTTTTTCTTTTAAGACAAAAGATGTTAATGTATGAGTTGTTTTTTTTCTAAACTAAAACCTCCGTATTCAGGTTAAATTGCCGTGCTGGCACTTTGCAATAAATAAGTGGGTTTTGAGTTGCAGTTTGGGCACTTGGTCTACAAAAGGTTCACCATCACTGGCTTATAGAAATGGCCCACTACAGAAGTCTATTTCTTTCTGAATATTAACCAGCAGTTCAGAAACAAAAAAAGATGATTTTATATCTCTATAGGTGAAATCCAATGCAAATGATACTCAGAGCAGACCTATTGAAATTAACAGGCAAGTTACTGAAGTTCATTGATTTAAATGAGGTTATCCAACTAACACTGGATCTCATCCTATATCTATTAGAGTACATAGCTAATTCAGGCTGGACAGCAGTAAATTTATTATGGTCAATCAACTATTAACAATAAAAACAAAATCACAGCCTCAATAAAACAGATCATAAAGAGTGAGAGTCTAGTAATCCTAAAAGACAAGAGAGAAGGAAGCATGGATGACAGCAAGGGATACTATAATATAATATGTAAGGTATTGTACTACTTGTAAAGCATGCAGCTTTCATTAAGGTGGACAAAAAGGTAAGAAATTTCATTTTTCATTCTCACTGTGAAAAAAATAGCAAAGCTGCAGGTATAGTCAGTAGGTGGCTGTTGATACAGATGCCAATCCACAACAGTGGCTCTTCAGCTGAACTACACATACTCACTCACCTGAGTACACACCTCTCAATTGCTTTATGTGGTGTACACAGGTACCCTTAAGTTGTTGTGTACATATGGAGCTGATTTGCAAAAACATATATACACACACACATTTGCCACAGCAATCATGAGAACACTGCGATGTGAAATAAATAGCAGAACATTAGCCACACGTACTGCTTTCAGGCACTGTATGTAACACGCACCCTTGCCTTCATATATCACCCCACAAAGATGCAACAAGTGAATGTTGACCTCAAATGCATAGGTTTTCTGTTGAATGTGTTCATTCTTGCAGGTTGCAAGAAGTATGTTCTCTATTAACACAGACAGGTTTTATATTAACAGTTTGTTTGTGTGTGTGTTCTACATTAAAGATACTTGCTAGTAACTCGCTTCATTTGTCTTTTTAAAAAAATTATACATGTGTTAGCTGTCCATTCTGTCAGCTATGGATTATGCCATGGCATATCTTCTTCCTAGATTTAATTCATGCCAGGGAGAAGGAAAGGGATCTTTGTTTTTGTGGGAATTTTTATGCTGTTGTTGTTGTTATTTGCATTTATTTCTCATGCATTTGCAAAGGTGGTTCCTTTCCATAACCTTGCTGTTAATAGCAAATTTCTGTCTCGAGCCTCATGTGCAGCATAGTCAACACTGGCTCTTCCAAGTGGTTATGGACACATAACAGAGTGGAATGCACAAGTATCTGAAATATGAGCGAGGACAAATGACTGAGAACAAAACAGCCACCCCATGATGTCATAGCAGAAACCTAAAATATGGAATGTATTAAAACGTTTGCTTAAGAAACATAATACCACAGTGTCATCTTCAAAGGCAATTGGTTTCATTATTTAAACAAAATGCACACATTAACAATGTAAAATACTTAAACTGTGGCTCTTGTAACCCCACGGGTTGGGTTTTGGTTTGTTTGTTTTTTGAAGCCACAGAATAAACATGCAGCATTGGTTTAAAATATTCCATTAACATTAGCAGAGAATATCTTCAAAGATGTAACTGAGACCAAAACCCACCACTACCAACCTCCATGTTACCAAAGATGTTTTTATCAGAATACACTTGTCTGGGGGAACTAGCAGATTGGATGCACCAGTAGGGCTGGGATTTCCTACCACCTCACACTCTCCCAAGTTGATGGGAATTTCATCTGGAAGACACAAGATTGGGGACAGTCTCTATAGATCACTGCCTCTCTCTGTGCAGCCCACTGCCACCCCTGTGCAGCTGTGGTGAGAAACAGAAGAACTGTCAGGACGTACAATCCAACCTCAGAGAGCATTGCTCCTATACTGTTCTAGGCACACGACACATGCACTGTGGTTCGGACACAGGGCTGTGCGTGGCACCCATGAGTAGTATATGTTGCGTTGTGCTCATGCCCAGCTTTTCTGCTGCCTCTTCTGTTTCTCATTGTGGCTGCAGCATACAGTTATAGGGTGTCACACAGAAGGAGATACACAATTTATTTTAGAGGCCAGCATTGCACCAAGGATAAACCTACTTAGATTCATGCACATGAATCGGCCTCAGACTGGGAGAGATGTGATGTGCAGTGGCTATTGATCTGAAGAAAGACCATGTAGTAGAATGGATGAAGGCTGAGCAGGAGTCCTAGGAAGGTACTAGGGTACCAGGGGCTGAGGCTCTGAACTCCTCCATTCAGAATAGCTAGAAGGCAGGGAGGCAGGGCATGAGTGGAGGCTGGTGAGAACATTAAAAGTAAGTAGTGGTGCCCTACCTACTTTTGACATTGGGATTGCCTGCTGCTGGTATGCAGCCAACCACTTTTCCCTGCAGGAATGCAACCCTTGGCTTCAAAAGATTGCCCATCCTTGCTCTAGCTGAAGGAAAGAGAACAGCTGGCTGCTATTCTTCCTGCTTCCACACTTCCTGTTTAGAAGTAGGGTGCCCTTAGCCTGGGGCAAAAAAATGGGAGTGTTTGCAGAGTCAGCTAGGACCCATACACAGAAAGTCAAACTACACATTAATTATAAGCATGTAATTTCACACAAAAAAGCAATGGACTTGGATCACAGTGCAGGCAACTAGTCCAACTATGGACAACAGATGCCTCTGGAAGATCATAAGCAGGGAAAGGAGTAGATGATTTCCCTCCATTTCCAGCATCTGGTAATTAAAATAGTGTACTCTACAACCCAATTGTGCCTGCAGTAGGGAACAAGAGGAGAAATACAAAGCCCAGCTGTGTGAGAAGCGTGCCAGAACCCTGCTGGATAACTATCTTTCAACAGTTGTGTCATTAGGAAAGTAGGGACTATGATGTCAAAGCACCAAGTGCAACAGCTGGGTAGAACTTGGGAAGATAAATGGTGCAAAGCAGAAGACAAGACAAGGCCTGCAGCCCACAGTCATCCCCCATTGGGCTGTGGTTGTTAAACTCTCCCTGCCACTGGATGGAGCCAAGTAGGATATTTGAGTCAGAACAATGTGGTTTGTAGTCATGTTCCATTACTTGCAATGCTCTTGTTCCCTCTCCACCAGCCAACACAACAGGCCCTTCAATTGAGGGTGGGAGCTGCTGCCTATTGCACAGGAAGTTGTTTTTGATAATTATATGATATTATAACATTGATATTGAATTATGAAAAGCATTCAACTTTGCTAAACTTCAAGTGGAGTATTTCTTTACAGCATACAACTTACTCTCATCTTAAAAACATTAGCTGATAAAGTGTATTGATAAACATATGATAAATACAATTTACTTGAAACTGTGAAATGCAAATATTGCTTTCCTACAGCTAATATCTCTAAAAATATTCAGGCAGGTTAACTGTGAATACCCACTACTATGAGCAACACTGATAAATTTAGGAAGTAAAGAATGAAGTTTTATATATATATATAAAAACCTTTCTTGCTATCTGGGGTCAAGAAAGAATCCCCAATATGCTATGGTGTCCTTATTGTAAATTCCAGGGCCGGTACTGAAAATTCCCAGGCAGGATCAAAAGGTCATGACATGCTTATATCGAAAGGGAAGCCAGGCACAAGTGGCGGCCATGGATGAGAGAGCTTTCTTAGAGAGAATGGTTTCTTTCCCAAGATCAGTTCATGGGAAATTGTTTACCAGTCTAGAAGTGGTCTTCCCTTGCAACTCGAAAGCACGGCTCAGTATTATGCCACCAAAACAAAACCAAGTTCACAACATAGCCATTTTTATTTACATTTAAATCTGATGAGGAACAGCAAAAATAAATACGCTGGGTCTAGCATAATGCAATGCTGGCTGAAAGCTGAAAAACAAGATATGGTAAATCATCCAATAGCATCATCTGGCACAGGGGAAGTCTAAAAAGAGAGAAATAACATTCCCTCAATTTTATTATTTTCCATTGTAGTGCCTGTATTTCACATTGCTTGTTTGGGTGCACATTGTTCCTGGACATTCCCTATAATGTTAGATAAATAGTTGATCTCAAAGCAGTGGTGCGTTTTGAGAGCTCTGCAAACTGTTCTGGCCTTGTGTGTGCGCGTGTGTGTAAGCAATAAGAACCAGACCCACCCTGGGTGGTACTGAGACAGTATATGCTCATCAAGTACCATGCGAGATGTTGTTTTATTTGATGCCAAAGAGGAAAGGGGCTGGGAGGGGAAAGGGGTGCTTTACATTCACTTCTTCCCTTTCCTGCCTTTGCCTCTCAGCTATGATACAGTAATTTTCCCTTACATCCATCTCTCCAATGCATTTCCTACCAGAGGGGGTCCTTCCATGGCCTCTTGGATATCTGTTCCAGGTCTTTAGAAAAAGGCTGCCAGATCCAATATAAAACAAAGCAGCAATCTGCTTTCTTGTATTCCAGTTATGAGCTGCACCAAATGGGTTAACCACGGTAATTACAGGTTTTATGAAATGCTCTCGTAGTCCTTTTAAAAAAAGGCAGAAGGGGAGAGAACTACTACCAACTATAGGAAAGCACAGAGAAGTGAAAAAAGAAAGGTGAATTATTGTCCGAGATCCAAAATTAATCAGTCAGTAAAAGTGCATGGATTTTGGTGTGAGTGTGAGCAGCAATTTATTATTTTTATTTCATCACTGCTGCCTGGGATTCCATTTTCAGTCTCAGCATTTTTCCTCATTAATGTCAAAATGGATTTCACTGAATATGATTTATCAATTGGAAAATATAGGCACAGTGGAATTCTTTTAATGATATACCCCAGTAAAATAGCTACTAAAGATTTATTATCAACAACAAAATTGTACTGTAGTGAGTTCAGTTTCACTTTTATCGTTCTTATTAGGGAAAAGTAGCCTCTACACTTCATAAATTCTTCTTCGGTTACAAGGAAAGCAGCTAGAAATATCTTCTGGAGGAAAACATCCAAGCATGATATGCTAGCAGCAATATGTCTGCAAAAACAAAAACAAAAAAAGCAAATAGCTGTCCCTAAGAATGCCAAGGGAATCAAATAACTAAATCTAAGATTGTATATGACCATTTCACAAAGTCTCATCCTTTATGATGCAGCGCTAATAATTATGAGATGGCAAGTTCTTGAGGATTCTCTTCTATGTACTAGGTATGACCAATAGAGGTTCAGAGAGGTATTCTCAGAATGGTGGGGGGAAGAGAATTCTAGAGGTAGGAGTCAAGTATAAAAGTAATTCAAAGATAAAGATACAAGTACCTAATAGATAAAGTTATGTAGCACTCAAATGTTGAAAATTTAAGGTCCATGGACACTGGCCACAGAACTCTTTTTGCTTATGCCTATTACTTCATAAAACCCTCTTGCCCTGCAGCCTCTTTTTTCAACCTGAAAGGGGGACACCCTGAATTGCAAACAAATTAAAAGCAAACCTTTGATCCAACAGCAACTGATTTTGGCCTAGTTTTATTCCATCCCTAAACTACCCCCAAGCTTTAAAAAAAGAAACGCTGCTATGGTTTAATGAAAGCAACATGTGAATTTAATGAGATGACTACAGTCTGGCCTAAACATCCATGTTTGTAGTCAATCAGTGTTACATAAGGCTTGCTGAGATTTACAATAGAGCTCTGCTTTATAGCTCTGGAGGAGGGACAGCAGTGTCACAAAGGCAGCAGCACTGCTTGAACAAACAAAATTGAAAATGCAAAGGAATTCAATTTGGCTGGACACGTAGGAGACACACAAGATTAAATACTCTGCAGAAGTAGAGATGTGTATTCCTGGTTCTGTTAACATCCAAGATTTAGCAGTATTAGGGGTTTGAATTTTTTTTCTCAGTTCAGTCAATTAAGTGGAGCTGTTTGAGCTGTTGGAGTTACAGGGCTGGTTCTTTTCCTTCCAAGGACTTCCAGTTTCCACATTATGTGAATATTGCTCTACTACATGAAGGCTTGTTTCTGCCAGAGAAGCAGTGTTTGTGTGGTGTTTCTCCTTCCTCACACTGGTTCCAGGTTATGTGGAGGCAATCTATGCCCATTTGCGCCCTTCTAGGCGCACATGGTGCCTGTGGGCATCATCTGTGATGTGACACAGAGAGAACAGCACCACATGTGACAACTGCAGTAGGCATTGGATATATTGACCTTGTCCAGTAGTTTCTGTATAATGCGCATAGCGTCCATGAAAGTAACAAATGTTCATTCACAGGAACAGTGCAATGCCAATGCAACCATTTATGGTAGCATTTAAATGTTGTGCATTGTGCTTTGTTCCATGACCTATTCGTAGTTAGGAGTATATGCGCCATTTGACTGCAATCAAGCCCAAATCTGGAAATACAGAAAATATGGCATTTTGAATACGAGTTTGCAGTATTCCACAAACCTATATCAACTAGTGGCATCATTCTGAAATGGGGACAGGGAAAACCAAATAGCAGTTATTAGCTACCAAGAAGTCACAGACAACTAATGTCAAATTCACAATCTTGACAGTCTAGGTAGGGACTGATACACTGGGGGAAAGAGTAATACATCTAATTTAAGCAGCAACCAAAAAGAAAAGAAAAAAAAGAGGGGGAACCAAACTTGAGAAGTTGCAGTACCTTTTTTGTTGTGTTTTGGACAGCTGCTAGTACAAAGACACAGTTTCCCAAAGTACAACAGTTTATGAGGTTGGGGTACAAAGTCACTTTGGCATGAGAAGATATACTGGAAGTGGAACCAGTTTGTTAAACAAAACCAGACATGTCTGTTTCGTTGGACTGCCTTGCCTTCAAATTTCATGGAAACAATCAACAGTAAGAAAAGGACAAACTCCGTTTATTTCCACAGTGAAGAATTCCTCTACTGAGAAGTATGATCATTCCTGATGGTGGAAAAAGGACAGAAGAATAGACTTCTACCTGCTCCTTGCATGCACTATGAACAACAAGCACATATACATACACTCTCACATGCATGCATGCATACATACACACTGTTAAGAGAAACTGTGTGTTTGCATGTGCACACACACATACACTATGCATCACATAAAAGCATACATGACTACTGAAAGAAACAGGGTAGCAAGAGAAGTAATTTTCTTACAACCCCCTCCCCATGCTTGTGGAATGTGGGGCAGCTATGGGGAGAGAGGTGGAAAAAAGTATTTCAGAGTCCAAAAAAGGATTTCCCTAAACTGGGTGAATGGGCAAAAAAACCCAGCAAATGAGGATCAAGATAATTGTAAAGTAATGCACATATGAGCAAAAAATCTTAACTTCACATTTACAGAGATGGTATTTGAACTGGCAGTGTGATGTCGTAGCAGATAACTCAATAAAATCTACCCCATGAGTTGTGGCAGTAAAAAAAAAAGGGGGGGGGACAATGGAAGACATTTTTTTCTGGCTGGCTTTCCCAGATCATCCAGTGAAGCAGATTGGAATGATAGCTGATTCAGGACTGACCAAAGAAAAAATATATTCACACAGCACATAATGAATATATAAACCCAATTCTACACAATGTCATATTGGCCACTGGCATGAACTATTTTAAACGGAGGTTGAGCAAATTGACAGGGGACATCTATCCATGGCTATGGAGTGGTTATATATCGAATCTCCATATACTACTGCCTTCATGTCTTCCTTCTGTGTTTCCTGGAAGCGTCTGGTTAAACACTGCAAGAAGCAGGGTGCTTGAATAGAACTTTAGTATGATTCACCATGGCTCTTACAATATCAAATTCTTATGAAGCAGAAATCTTGTCACTTTGTACAGTGGTACCCCGCTAGACGAATGCCTCGCTAGACGAAAAACTCGCTAGACGAAAGGCATTCGCTAGCGGAAGGCTGCCTCGCAAGACGAATTTTTCTATGGGCTTGCCTCGCAAGACGAAAAAAATGCCAACCCCCCCCCCATCAAACTGCTCTTCCCCCGTTGGTGCTTCGCAAGACGAAATTTTCGCTATACGACAGCACTCGCAGAACGAATTAATTTCGTCTTGCGGGGCACCACTGTATACCCTTTACATGTTTATGAATGTATAGTAAAAAAAAAAAATAGCACTTTGATCTGGTCCCAAGCAAATAGTTGTCTGTGTGTGAACTTATTTTTTTTAATGAACTCAAGCTGGCTTTCAAAAAATAATAATTTAAAAATCCTAGATGGATACACTTGATATCACAATGTAATACATTATTCTGCAGTCTGCTGCCGTGCAGCAAACGAACATCCCTGGTTTTAATTTATCAGGCATGCTGTAAGTGCCAAGCATTGCAGAATTGTTGTCAAGTTTAGGAACCAAATTTCACAGCGATATACTCTGTGTTATTACTTATTTCCTCAGAGGAAGTGCCAAGTGCTTTCATTGGAATTCTGCCTCATCAGCCCACACAAACTGCTGTCCTTGAACAGACAGGTGCATGGACCTAACTATCCAAGCACAAAACAGAACAAGATTAATGTCACATTATAGCAACAGTTTAAGATAAAATACCGTGTTTTTATCTACCTTTGGTGGGTCAATTTGAACCTAAACCTTGCCTTGCTTATAGAAACAGAACCTTCAAAACAACTGTCAGATGTTCAATCAACAATATCACACAGGATATGTCACAGGATTTTCTGGAAAAGGGTTTGGACCACTTTCCCTCACTTGGTGCTTTACCTTTTTGGTCTTTAAAGCATTATTTGTCCAAACATACACACATTTTAAAAATGCAAGGATTAAACATCCCCAGGGAGGCAGACACCTCTCTCTCTCTCTCTCTCTCTCTCTCTCTCTCTCTCTCTCTCACACACACACACACACACACACACACACACACCTTCTTCCTTGCTCCAGCCTGCCCTTCTCTTTCCCTTGTGGGATAAGGTAGCCTTTTATAGGCATGCTTGAAATCCTTCACCCAGCTCCAGATGGTTTACATTATCCACAGAACACTCAAGAGGCAAAGGACAAGAGGCAGTATGGTACTTCCCTAGAACAGGATTCATGCAAATACTGACTGTTAAAATTGCAAGCACACCTTCACTCTACCACAGGACAGAATCAAAACTGTACATCTACTCACTGTTATCAAGCGAGATCTCCAAAAGCAAACACAAAAGTGAAAAACAACAACACTTTTTTCGATGGTATCTCTTTTGGAAACTGGCAGCAAGCCACTCAATATAACTGGCAGCAAGGCACTCATTATTACTTAAGGCAAGAGACCACTGCTTGTGTACAAAGTATATCATATTGTTAGAGGAGGTAGTATGTGCATTTTTTAAACACACACTTATTCCTCCACTGGTTTGAGAGGTTTGGTATTTTTTTGTGGGGTAACACTCAATAACTAATTCCATATTTTGGAATACACACAAGTAATTCAAAACTGGTTTAATGCCAAGAACTAAAACATCATGACTATAGATTCAGGTAGGTAGCCATGTTGGTCTGATGCAGTCGAAATAAATTTAAAAAATTAAAAAATTGTCCAGTAGCACCTTAGAGATCATGACTATGTTTGAGTATAGTACAATCACTATGTAATGTAGATTACTTTGGTTTCAGAGTATTATGCTTGAGTTTATGATAGTACAGTGATACCTCTGGTTGCGAACGGGATCCGTTCCGGAGCCCCGTTCGCAACATGAAAAGCCCACAACATGAAGCGCCGTATCTGCGCATGTGCCCAGCACAATTCAGCACTTCTGCACATGCGTGAAGCACCAAACCTGGAAGTAATCTGTTCCGGTACTTCTGGGTTTGGCGTGTTCACATCCTAAAAATGCGCAACCTGAAGCAAGCGCAACCAGAGGTATAACTGTCATTTGTTTTCCAAAATATGATATGTTTCAGCCCAAAACATGGAAGGGGAACCTAAGAACCAAAGGATGCTTGTGGTCCTCAGCCTAATTTCATGTGGATGGCAAGGAGGAAAAAGTAATTTTGGTTCTGGCCCTGCCCATTGCCAGCATATGACAAACTCACACACCTCTGCAACAGATTACTCCCAAAGGGGGTAATGCATGGGTAGGCAAACTAAGGCCCGGGGGGTGGATCTGGCCAATCGCCTTCTCAATCTGGCCCATGCACGGTCTGGGAATCAGCGTGTTTTTACATGAGTAGAATGTGTGCTTTTATTTAAAATGTATCTCTGGGGCATAGGAATTCGTTCATTTATATATTTTTTCAAAATATAGTCCAGCCCCCCACAAGGTCTGAGGGACAGTTGACCGGCCCCTGCTGAAAAAGTTTGCTGACCTCTGGTAATGTTACAGAATTACAACAACAGTGTCAAATTGACTTTGGCTGCAATCATAACCTCACTTTCCTAGGAATATGCCCCACTAAATTCAATAGGACTTATTTCTGAGTAGACATGGTTACGACTGCAGCCTTAGGGCTATAACCAGTGGAACTGCCCTATTCACGAAAGGTTCTCATCTCCTCCCCCTGCATGCCCCAAATCTGTCAGCAGAATAAATCTGGGGTGGAGGTACTGGGATGGGGGTGGGGAGTTGCACAAGCAGAAGTCCTTTTGGGATGACCCTG
Source organism: Lacerta agilis (assembly GCF_009819535.1). Classification (NCBI taxonomy): domain Eukaryota; kingdom Metazoa; phylum Chordata; class Lepidosauria; order Squamata; family Lacertidae; genus Lacerta; species Lacerta agilis. Next base: position 57,399,294 of record NC_046313.1, read on the forward strand.
TCAGAAACCACCCATACAATACAACCCTGAGAAGCAAGTTCTATGGAATTCAATAAGACTTACTCCCAGGTATAAGCACATTAGGACTGCAGACTAGCATATTTTTTTTATTAATATCCAAAAAAAGGAGTCACACTAAAAGCTTGTTGAAATTTGTGCATGCACAACCAGAGTTTTATCTCTGTCTACAGAAAGACAAGTTAACAATGTTTTTGGTGGCAATAGTTCACATGAATTTAAGAAGCTTGTTTTAAAAATCTTGCCCCAGTATAAAGCAAAATTTTCCATCTTTAGCATGGTGAATGCTGCGAACAAACACAAAAATGTATAAACAGGGAGTGGAGCTTATGTCCTTGGTTAACCTCCCCAAGACCTTTTAAATAGCCAAAGGAATTGGGGCACACATGCAATGGAGAAAGTCATCTTTATCCGTTTCAAGCTCTTGCAAGTTACTATAATGTGCAATTGCTAATATTTAATAATTGTGTTAATAACATCCTTGCAGCAACCAATTGATGTGGCTTAGCATGCTCTTACAAAAATGAGCCCTTTTTGACAATACAGTTACTTGGTACAGAAACCATATGAAGACAATATACAAGAAATGGCATTGTGAAACAAACACCTGTTTATCATTTAGCATCACATGACACTGAATACGAAAGCAACAAAGCAAGTCATGGATGAATTTAAGAAAATGACTTGGTGATCAATCTAAAGCAATAACACTCTCCACATTCCCAAGCCTAAAAATACTTCCTGAGCCCCTCAGGCAGGAATTTTGCTCACTCAGCCACAATCTCTCCCTGGGCATTTTCATGAATTCAGATGCCCTCAAACTACCCTTGCTTCATCCCTTCTCTATATGATTGGCCCCACGTCCCAGGCATTAATGAAGACTGTTCCAACTCTTAGCCATAGATATTGAGAGTTATCATACCTCTTTTCAGAAGTTCTATAATCATACTAAGCAAGCATGCAGTGGGGAGGGCAAAGGGGGATTAAGCATGCTAGCTTTGCCTCCCTGCCCTGGGTCACAATGAGGAGGCTCCTGTACCCTGATATTTCTAGAATGTGTGGGAGCTGAATCCTAGGAGTGGATGAGCCTGGAGGAATGTAGTTTACCTTCCAGTACAGTCTTGAGCGGTTGCACTAAACAAAAACCAGAAACCTAGATTAAATTCCGTACAGACCTAGCTACTGGACAAGGCAGAGAAAAACAAAAAATGGTAGGCTTAACCATCAGCTCAGTTTCAGTTTTAGGTTATAAAGGGAAGCCTATCAGCTGAAAGTGGGGTTTTTTTTGGGGGGGGGGACATCAGATTTCAGAGCAGCTAAAAACTAGTTCGCTCTGTTTTAAAACACACAACCCTAATCAGTGTCAGCTTTCAGTTCAGTTTTTTAAAAGTTAAAAACTAGTCTGTTTTAAGAGTGTAAATCAAGTTTAAGACTAGAGGTTAATACTTAGTGCCCTCAATGGCCACTCCCCTGAATTAATCCCAAATTCTCACCTAGCATCTTTCTTAATTACCACTCATTGTCCACTTCTCTGACAAAAATCTCCTTACCCAGGAGGCTAAATGGACAACCTATATGTAAGTGGGAATTGCCATGGAAGTCCAACACAGTCATATTTGGCTTCAAGGGTGGAAACATCTAAAACGGGGTGGTGGGGGAGATTGGTAAAAAGAAACTGAAAAGGAAAGTGAAGATCAGATCTCTCCAGAATCTGCATTGATTATTTAAAACCATAATAATATAAGCTCAGCTGGAATGTATACTAAAGATAAGGGAAGATACCACCTCGGCCATGAGGACAGCAAAGTGGTTAACAAGTATAGACAAGGAAACTGCTAACAGTTTCTAACAAGGTATCTCTGCAACTTTGAAACGTAAGTTTTACTTCTGGATTTCCAACCCCCCCACCCTGCCCCCCAGCCACCAGAAGCATGGCAGAATTAATTTTATTGTACAGTTGTAAGCTTTATGAGCCTGTATCAAATTAAACATCAGGGGGAACAAGTCAGTCCACTTCTAACAAGTTATGCCAACATCTGTGGCAAAGTGAGTTTTTGGCCATTCCAGTCCGGTGGGTAGACAATTGTTTCCTGTTTTCAAAATGTTCATTCTGCGGTGGTAGACTTGCCCGTAGAACTTATTTCAGTTCATATTATATGCATCATACTAAATACTATGATGCTGTAAACTGATGTCAGACATTACATTTTTGCAGTTGCGTTATTCCCTTGTTTTCTGTTATTCATTAAATATGCTGGGAACATGATTTAAATGGTTGATTTCTGTTGCACAGCATGCACTAGTTTAAATACTTATCGAGAGGGAGATTAAGGATGAGGGGAAGCCAAAGGGGAATGAAAAACAATAGAAGCTATAGATGAGAATAGAAAACATGAGGTGTGTGAAAGTTACCAGAATTCTCAGGGGAAAAGAGACTGCCATTAAAATGCCCATCAATCTCCTTACACAGTCGCAGTAAGGAATCACAACTCTAGGGGACAGTCCTTGATGCTGACACTGGTGCTCATGATGATACTCTGCCAATACAAAGCGCTTTGGAAAAAGAGATACGTGGAAGGGAAACTATGAACAATGCAAAAAATAATAATAATAACATTATGGTTGTTTAGAAAGCTTCAGCTACAAAACGCCATCAACAAAACGCCATCAACACCTGTGCTAAATATGCTTATTCCTATTGGTTTGCTAAACGGAATTGTACCCATATGTTACTTTAGTGCTTGGTTCATGCTGCTCACTTTTGAGTTTTCTGAAGATCCTTTCTGAAGGAAGCATCACAGTGAGAAACCCTTCTCACAAAAACTCCTCTTCCCTATTCTTTTAGATTGTCACAACTTTTAGGGCAAAGGGGACAATGGAGTGGACCCTTAAAGAAGGAGCAGGGGATGGGCACCCTGCTTCAACCCATGAGGGATGCACTTAAGGAATCTTGGGGGGGAAATTCCTGTCCAGAAGCTCACCGTACAGAGGTCAATGCTGTGGTGGGCAGCCATATTGGTCAAGCCCAGCTATCAAGTGACAGGCAGACTGGTTGACTGCCAATGTCCATGCCAAACCTATTGTACTGTAAACAATAAAGTTGTGGCCCCATTTTATCGAAATCATAATGTGTTTGTTGTTGATTATTCCTGCCCCTGCATGGGTCCACAAACACAGTCATCAAAAAACACAAGATTTCTCCTTATTGACTTCCAGAACAATTCTTTTTAAAAACAATTCTTTTTTAAAATTTAACTTGCTGCTATCTTCAGATTTATTTACTTAATAGTGATAGATCTGGCTGTGGCATGATCTTCCCTACTTAAGAAATACCAGCAATTCAACACATCTCTTAAACCCAAAAGAAAAGAGTTAAGTGGATTCAACATATGGCCCTTCCAAGAAGGAATTTAGTTCCATTTAGCAAATAGGTGTGTAGAAGAAAACAAGGGGATTAACTCTCTTTATCTTTCAACTGCCACTGCCATTTTATGTACTATTACAGCAAGATGCCAACAAATATTTTAGCAAAACAAACACCTTAAACCAGACCAGCAGAATTTCAAAAGGTGCCTGGACTTTCTTTTAAAGTTGTTTCCTTACACATTTTAATGAAAAGGCATTGATCTACATCATTGTTTCCCAAACTGTGTGTTGCACCACACTAATGTGCTTGAGGAAAGTGCTTTTGTGCTGTGAGAAATCAATTACTTCATTCATTAGTGCTCCCTGCCAAAAATCCTCCCCGCCAGACAAATGGTGTTGGTAGTTTCTGTGTCCACCTCTGATTGTTGGTATGATTGATCCCTAATCACAACCAGTGCAGAGAAGCACAATGATTTGCACTCAGGATAGAGTGAATGTACATGGTTTAGAACTGGAGCATATGAAGGACCACCTACTTCCACATCACTCTCTCCATATGATGAGATCATCTTCCCTCTGGGTACTTCCATCCTCTGGGTTATGGTGGGTGGCAACTGTGGAGAGGACCTTCTTGGTTTTGGAATGATCTGCAAAGAGGCTTGCTTGGCAGTCACTCTGTCATTAGGGTGTAGGGTGGGGTGCCTGGTGAAAACTTTTTTTGCTTTAACAAGTGCTTTAAATAACAATTCTAAATTCCTGATTAGTCCATGCTGCTTTTATCCACTGTTTGTACTTGTGGTTTTCACTTGTATTTTGTGGATTTTATGGTTCGTATTTCTTTGTTTTTAATCTGTTTATAAGCCACCCTGGAAAATATTATTTTTGAAGGGTGGGGCAAAAGTTCATTAAATAAATTAAATTCTGAGCCTGAGGCACTTTTCTGGGCATGAATCTTACCAATCAGGAGCAATGCCCAAAGCACTGACGCAGTGCAAAGATAGAGAGTGCAGCTTCCCCTAAGGGTTGGTAATTCTCTGCACCTTGGAGCACCAGGCTTCCCCATACGCTTCCCTCAAAGTGAGTCAAGGAATGTAGGATCAAACAATCCAGAGAATGCTCCAAAAGATATCCCCTTGAAGAAGTCACAGGGGGCTGGGGAGCAATCACAGTCATGCAAAACAGCGCAGAATACTAGAGCTATTTTTACAACGCAGCTGAAAATGAATGGCAACTATTGCTGTTTTACAGTTTGTTCTTATGAATTTTACAGCATACTTTGGGGTACACTTTTTTTTTTGTTAAAACATGGGATACAACCCTTTTCTTTTCTTTTCTTTTTTAATGAAGCAATTTCCCCCTTTCAGTAAAGTGCCTTGCTCAGCTTTTCATTTTAGCACATACGGGCATCACCTTGATAATTTATAGAAAGGTGACCCAAAAGCTGTGTTATAGATCAATAAGGTTAAATCCTAAGCATATTTATCTCCACTGGTGTTAAGGGTACTTACTTCTGAGTAGATATAGTATGGGTAATTTCACAAATTTCAGAACTTTTGAAGTACCGGTATGCTTGGGAAAAAATGATCCTGCTTCTCAGATCCCCATTTATTTGCCTGGACAAATAAAGGCAGTTCAGCACAGGATATACCAGTACTAGTTGCTTCCACTGGCTCTTCAGACTGCTGCTCAGAGTTGTCTGTGTGCATGCATGTGTGGATCCTAACAGTGCTTGATCTCAAACATATTTTGGTATTCAAAATGCTTTGCAAATGCCCAGTAGAAAAGCAGATGTCCTTCCCTTCATCCCCAAGGTTTTATTACATTCTGCTTTTGAAACACATTTCAGTTTCAAAGACAACTCTCCATCAGCATTGTGGCTGCTGTTCAAGAAGCACGTCCAAAGCTCCCTTGGATCCATGTATAGTTATTTGGATCCTGGCGCTTGAGCTTTTAAGAGTTATTAGGCAATTAGAGTGATCAATACAAACTAAATGTTTAAATAATATATCATTTCATATATCCCAAAAAGATACCTTTGGTTTATACAGCTCCAATAAATTTGCCCATACAGTTTATTATAAAGAGTGAATTAAATTTGTTTTGTTGAGTTTCACTGCAATAGATGGATATATCTGAACAATGTTTCTCACAAAAGCAAATTCTCTCTGAGAACTGGAATCTTAAAATAGTTTGAGGCAGTTCATATAATTTCACTTTAAAAGTTTCAAAATGATAAAAATTAAGGGGGTACAATTTCAGATCGGGAAGGTTATTCTGAGAAATGTTTAATAGCCAGTGATGTGGTATAGTCAAGTGCCAAAGAGAAAGTGTTGTAGCAATAGATGAATACAATTACAATTACTGACTACAGAGGCTGTGCCAATGTCTGGTTCAGTCACAACAAGAAGTAAAATTTCTAGATGGTCATTGTTGTCTAATAAAGACAACTACTATTTTGACCATCTTGTACAAGGGCCTAGGAGACACTTGCATTCATTGGCTTTCCTTACATAACTATAGTGCACGAGACTGGACTGGTTAAGTCCCAGGCTACCTCCCTTCAGTTTACTTCCATGACATATTGGTTCTAGCATGAAGTCATTTCAATTTTGTAAAAATGATCAATAAACTTCTAGCCATTTATCATAATATACTGGCCATACTTGCATCCAACACTAAACCACAGTTTAAAATAAACTATGGCTTAATGTACACAAAACATTTGCTCTTCCTCTGACAGTGCCAACTAATGATTAGGAAGCAAGACAGAAACTGGCATGTTGTGATGTGTGAACCAGGTCTCATTGTTTGCTTCCTCCAAACAACAACAGACCTTGGCTTCTGCTTGTATATTCTAGTTTGGAGAGAAACAAACAGTAAGTCCAGGTTCCCACATATTGACAAGCCAGGCTCTGGCTTGTTTCTCCTCATGCAACACAGTCAGGAGCAAGGGAGAAGCAATCTGCTTGTGCAGGACATTCTCATACACTTTAGATCAGGTATGGGGAACAACAACTCCCATCAGCCCTAATCAGCATGGCCAATAGTCAGGGATGATGGCAGTGTTCAGCAACATCTGCCAGACCAAAGGTTCCCCAAGTCTGCAACAAGGAACAGCATTGGAGGCAGATGTCTCCTTTAATTAATTTATGAGGGCCAGATTCCGCTAACTAGTCCTGCTAAGCAGACACAAGGACTTTCCCCACTCCTCCACCTGCAAGACCCCCCCCCCCTAGCTCTCTGGTTGATGTTTGTGTGTGAGGAAAATCCCCAGAACAGTGCACAGGGGAAGGAAAAGGAGGAGAGTTCTGACTGAAAAGCTGAAAAGCAATAAAGCACAGCACTTCACCACTGAATTCCTCCATTTATTACTAAACTGCCCTTCCTTGCAGCAAGGACACAAGGAATAACACAATCAATGTATCTCAAAACAATTCCAATACAGATGTAGACTGGGAAAAATGTTTATTTTGTGTAGCCTTTTCTACACAGAGTACACTGTATTTTTATATTATTATAGTGATTACAATGTTGGATAATTTTTGTAAACTGCTTTGACTTTATTTACAATCAGGCAGTGCATAAATTTTATGAAATAAATAACCATTATTATAATGCTATTGTTGTTGCTGTGAAATAATGCTTTGAGCTCAATATCTGTTGCTGGAAAAGAGGAATACAAATATAAATTCAAAAGCAAATAAGGTAGTGAATATGTTGACTTTGCATTTGTTGGAAGGAATGAACAACCTCAGCCCTAACCTTCACTTCTGCCAGCATCCGTGACTTTCTTGTTCTGAGAGAAGATAGACCCAAGAGATCCCAAAGGATCAAACAACAAGAGCACCAGAGTCAGATACGATTCATGGTTGCCTGATTCCTCTTCATTTCATGACTGACAAAGTAAAATAAATTAAAACCAACTGACTAGAACAAGCAAAAAAATAATAAAAAGGAATGGATGAACCTGGAGAATCAAAAGCTTATGACAACATTAGCAGGAAAGCCTGCTTCTGCATGCAAACAGCCCTCACTGTGTAAATGGCCAATTAATTTATGAGAGCCAGATGTTCTTGTATACTGGAGCTGTTTACCTTTCTGCTAGCTAGGCTCTTTGATGGACTGATAGATGTCAATGTGTTACAGCAGCAGGGAAGAAGAACACACACAAAAGAGAGACCAGCCCATTCTTCTCCTTTATTTTTTCCTTATTCTCTATTTGCAATTTACAGGATCCATAGGAAAAACAAGTACAGTACTTATAACTAAAACAAATACACACTTCCTTTGAACAAATCCCACCACAAAGTTAGGAGTGAATCACCACAGAAGAACTAGTAGAACCCCACTCAAACAACAGCATTAAATACATACCTTAAAACTACTGCTCTGTGCAAATAAATCTCACGCAAATAAATAGCCTAGTATTAATATATATATATATATATACTAATGGTTTAGGAAATCAGAAGATACAAACATGGCACAAAAATAAGGAAAAGAACCACAATTGTGCCAAGTACTAAGAACATTAAGAAGAGCTCTGCTGGATCAGAACAAGGGTTCATTTAGTCTGTTTTCTTATTTCCCACACTGGTTAGTAAGTATCCTCTAGCAGGTATATGAGCATGTGCAGAATCTTGCCTACTATAAAAAGCTAAAATTTGCATTCATGGTTTCACCCATTTTTGCCTCTGCCTCTTGCATTTCCTTAAGGAGTTAATATGAATTTTCTCTTCTGATGTTCTCCATGTATACACTTTCTCAGAACACGAACTTGCTAACCTATTCTGAAGAAATTTGCAACTCAAGAAAAACATCATGGAATTATATCCAACACAGCACTAAACTGAATGAGCTAGCATTGAAATAATTCCGCTAGCAGGTTGTATTCTGTAAGCAGATCAACTTGCATAAAGCAGATCTTGTGCTACAGGTTCCACAAGTGACCAGATTTTACTGTATACACTATCTGCAGAAGACAGGAAATAACATGTAGCTTTGCATTATTTCCACCAGCACAATCTTTTACACAACAGTTTTGCTTGTGGATCTGTTGCATTAGATTCCTCTGCTGCACAACATTAAGAAATAGACCACCACTAGTGCAAACACCCTTGCCACAGATTGACAGTGTCTGATACAACCCAAAATGTTGTATAAATAATGTTCAGACGTCTTCAGCTTTAACTCCAAAACAGGCAAAGAAAGGTGCAGTACATCCTGTAATCCTTCACTCAGTAGATATCAAACTAACCGCAGAGCATTCCAAGCATCCATTATGGGATGGATCATCTCACTAGGGAATCTTCTGATAGAACATTTCATCCCATGCTGTGATCAACACCATGAAGCTTCTAACAGATCTAGAGGCAGAAGTTAAAGAGGAGGGGGAAGTCTAGGCTGTCTAGGACAAATAAAGGGTCTGTTCAAACAGTGAACAACAGGATAGAAAACCAGTATTCTAAGGGATTAGGGAAAATGCTAAATCTTGAAATAGAATTAACAGACTATCCCATATATGAACAAAAAATCAAGACTCCACTCACGCTGAAGCAGTTACAAAACCAAAAGGATACATTCCGTCATTTAAACGCAGAGTATGGCAAGTTACCACAAATATTTAACATTAATCATCCTGATGCTCGTATTACTCAGTCTTAATCAGCCACATGGCCTATTTATAATTAAAATCATCCTATGACTCCTAATGTGAATAAAAATGTCTTACATTCTGACTGTACTTTGTTTGCTTATAGTAGCAATCTTTCAACATGGAGCAGGAAAAAAACAAATATTTACACATAATGAAACTTTGTTTAATTACCTTCATTCACCACATACATAAATTTGTATCAAAGTAATGTAAAAAAATAATCAAGCGAAATTTATGTTATTGCTCATCCTTATTAAACAACTGATTTTGATAGAGGACCAAGTCTTTATATAAGTCACTCTGCTGCCCCCTTTTATTTATGGAGTGGAATAATTACTCTTGGACTGCCCACCTAAATATGAAAAAATCCCCTAGTATTTAGAACAGGCATAGGCAAACTCAGCCCTCCAGATGTTTTTGGCCTACAACTCCCATCATCCCTAGCTAACAGGACCAGTGGTCAGGGATGATGGGAATTGTAGTCGCAAAACATATGGAGGGCCGAGTTTGCCTATGCCTGATTTAGAAGATATATACTGTATTTTATTATTCTTAAAGCTGCATATGCAGGGGTTTTTTTTTAATGGACAAGACTCAGTAATTCCATAACACTGAAAATTAGGCATATATGTATACTTTGTAATTCACAGTGAGAGGAATGAGACTCTGCTGGTTGTCAGGCAAGGCCTTTTTCCATCTACCTTGCCCCACCCTCCAGCCTTTGAAGCCCTAGAAGCCTTCAGAATGGAGTTGCTGCTATGGGCATTATGTGTATGTGTCTTTTGAATGGAAGACCATGAGTTATGGGGTGGGGAGAGTGTGTGAATTCAACAGGGCTGAGCGCTGTAATGCTTTGTGGATTTTATAATATGACTTTTCTTGCAGTTGTGCAGTTTAGCCTATTTTTGAGGTTGCAAAGCACATCAACAGGATTCAAAGTATGTTTCAATTGCTCAGCATTCCAAGCTGCTGCTTCTCTCAGCTTTCTTTATCACAGCTGAACTATCAGTACATTCGTACCTCGGGTTACATCCGCTTCGGCTTACGTATTTTCGGGTTACATACTCCAGTAACCCAGAAGTGTTTTCTGGCGCGTGCACAATCCACACATGCACAGAAGCGTTCTGCGCAGTTCGTGCATGCGCAAACCGCAATTTTCGGGTTGCATACTTTTCGGGTTACGAACGGCAACCGGAACCAATTAAGTACGTAACCCGAGGTACCACTGTACTAGGCAGTTAGGTGCAGGGCTGTTTTTTCAGCAGGAACTCAGTTCTCAGGAGGTGTTCATGGCGAGTTCGGGTACCTCCTTCTCTAGAAAAAATAGCATGGGTTAGGTCTGCTAACTAACTCAGTTTCTATGGACTGGGTGTCAAATCTCTTGTTTAGCTGTACACTACAACACTTGACATGTCTACTTTAACCCTTGTGAAAAAAATGTATTTCTTTTAACTTGTGTTTAATAATGCAGTGTTATTTTCTTAATTACAATATTTAAACATTATTAAAAACAAATGCTGTTGTTTGACATTTGGAATAAAGATGTTGAAATGGGTTGTGTAAAGCCAAGCATTAACCTGGCCCTGTGTACCACAGTTGTCTGCTTCCACATACATGCAGAATCAACAAAAAAACTAATGACATAGAAATTGTGCCTCTTGTAAAGGAAAGATTAGAATGGCATACCTTTGAAAATATATCTTGCAAAGTGCACTATTCCTGAATGTTTTATGGGGGTGACAATTAAGATTTTGGTCTGGGCAAGTAAAGTCCTAAATGGCTTGAGACCCAGTTATCTGAGGGGTTGTCTCTCCCTGTATCAACCAACCAAGCTGTGCCTTTAGATCCACCAAGAAGGCTCTGCTGGTAAATCTGGCTTTAAAGGAAGCTCAGGGTTCTATGATCTGCTTTAAGGCCTTTGCAATATATTTATTTATTTATTAAATTTATATACCACTCTATACCTGGAGGTTTCAGGATAGCACCCCAATATGGAATACACTCCCTCTAGAGTTTTAGCTACCAGATAAAAACCTCTCTCTTCTGTCTGCTTTTTTTAATGCATAGATATGCCTGGACTTCAGAAAACTGACATATCTTCTGTTTACTATATTGTTGGTCTTAAAGGTTTTTGTTTTATGTATTTATTGTTGTAACCCACACTAGGGTGCAGAGAATCTTAGAATTGTAGAATTGGAAGGGACTCTGAGGATCTTCTGGTCCAACCCCCTGAAATTCAGGAATACGCAGCTGTCCCATACAGGGATTGAACCTGCAACCTTGGAGTTATCAGCACCACACTCTACCCAACTGAGCTATCCAATAACTAATGTACAATGCACTAAGTTACTGCTTGATTTAAAAATGTCATTTCAAAAGAAGATAAAATAAAATAAAATTAACATCTGCTTTATCAAGTTTCCGACGCAAGAGTCTTGCAGCTTGTAACAAGAGGCAAAGTCCTAATAACGTTTGAAAATTCCCACTGACTACTCTGGAGCCAAGATTTCCACACTTATCTTTCACATTTCAACAAACTTCTACACTTAAAGATCTTGTGTTTCATGCAAACCCCGCCCTCCCACACACATCCCTATCACAAAGAAACATTTCCATCCTTGGGGGGGGGGGAGGCCTCTTTCCTCATAGGATAGCAGCCTAAGTGGAATTTAACTCCCCCTCCCCAGTTAAATTCCATTTAAGTTGCTATCATAAACACAAACAGAATTAAGTCCCATTGAAATTAATGAAATTTATTTTGAAGTAGGTGAGTTAGGACCAGGGTGTTAGTTCACAGCCCTTCAAAGCCTATATCCTTCAGGAAACGGCTTTAAAAGGGGGTGGGAAGCAAGTTTAGGCAACAAAAGACATGTGTTTTTTATTCCAAGTGTGTGTTATTAGTTTCACATTCTGACCTGTTGCATATACATGTCCTACCACAAGTCTCTCTGGAATTTGGACACAGCGAGAGTTTCACTTAGTAGAATATTTATATTAGTCATATGCACACAAAGTATCAATGGTATGCATTTTCAGAGTGCATTATTTCTTCAAAGACCCTTGCACATTTCATAATTTAGAGGACTCTTGCACTGAGAACTTGGGGTGTGCAGAACTGTAAAGGAAATTGTGGAATTAAAGTATATGGTTATATCTGTGAAGAATTATAGGTCGAAATCTTGGGGGGAAACTGAAGATATTACATTATCTTTTGGCAGCAAGAAAATGATAAAAATGTGTAGCAAACAAAAGTAATCCAATATGTGCTGCAAGGATCTGAAGATCTGCTGCATTTCAACAGTCGTTCCCCACCCAGTCGCTATCTGATTAAATATTAAGTAGCCAAATCAATATAAGGGAGAAGGAAACTTCTAGCAACCATAACATATGGAGGTGATTCTGGGCTTATATTTGACTTATAAAAAAGTTATTTGGGTGTATATTTTGGGTGGGGGGTGGGGAACTGATCGCTGTGGGTTGAATGCAACAGAATAGAGAGCAATGAGAATGACACATCACTATCTATATTCCTTGTAATAGCTAAATGATTTTATTGGAACTCAAGTGGAACCAACATAGTCTAGATCCAGTCCATAGCTATGAATGCTAGATTGGCCATACCTTTCGTCAAGCAAATTGCTTGGTAATTACCCAGGCTATGCAAGGACTATCACTTCACCAGAACTAATTGTTAAATGATATTTCGGAATGTGAAACCCATCAGAACTTGGGGGGGGGGGACACTCATTCCCTGTCCAGTTGAGAGGATAAGACAAGCTAGGTGTGTGTGTGTGTGTGTGTGTGTGTGTGTGTGTGTGTGTAAGGAACAATAAAAATGTTTTGGGGAACAGTGATTCTATGAAAATAAATAGATTTGGGATAGAAAAGAGAGAGGCAGAAAAAAGCAAGTTTTTGAGATGCAGGGTGTATATACCTCCCCTCTCTCGTAATCTGATGTGGAACAGTGGATCTGCAAGTTATTGATGTGCTTAAGCTGCCTATACTCTACTTGGAAAAATAAAACAAACAAGGTGTTACAAAACGCTTCCAGTAATATTCCCACTAAAGCAGGAAGCTGAAAACCTCCAGGTTTCATTGGACTACAGTTCCTATCATCTTTGATAACTGGCTATGCTAGTTGGGGTTAATGGGAATCAGAATCCTACAATATCCACAGGTCCCTCACCTCTCACAAAATGAAGCCATATCAAGGTAAGTGGTGCCCATTGAATTTATCACTGCTCAGGGAAGTAGGGAGCATGAGAGTTTTATTTTACATAATATATTTGTGTTGCTAATAAAACATCTAGGTATCTTTAATGGAACAGTCAAGAAGCCTCATTTGGTGGAGCAACTTGCTGGATCATATGGTAATGAAGAGATAACACAAGTACCTGAAGACTGTAGGTACCAGGATCATCATTGTTCACCAACACAGAAATTGTAATTTATCAGCTACTGGCCACCTCATTTGCAACATCAATCCACTATTTGCTTATTACTGTCTCAGATCAGTTTTTCAATCATGCTGTTAAGAACCACCACTTAAACCATAGACATATAATTCCCAACAGTCCAGCCAGCAGGTCTAGAAGTTCTAATCCAAAACAACCGGAGGTCACAAAATTGGGAATGTTGCCTTAGACTCCGCAATTAGCTTTTCTTACTTTGATGTGCAAAAAACGGTGATAAAATAAAGCTAAAATAAAAAAACTTACTTTCAGCAACTAACCAATTGGCTATTCTCAATCTGCATACATTGGATGTTGGTGCCATGTCAAATGAGGTCACATAAGAATTTTTTATAGATGACATAATTAACTGGGAAAAAATCTCACACTTAGGACTAAATTAAAAGTTACTAAGCAGTAGAGATGTACAATAAAAGAGGAAGTGTTGCAAACAGGAACTAATAATTTCTACATAATCTTATAATTAGAGATGCATACAAGCTTAAAAACACTTGACATACCTGGGCAAAAGATATAAAGATACAGTGGAACAAAAGATGTCCGAGTCATCAGAGGGTACAGAAGAAACATGCAAAGGAAAAAAAAACACCAATATTAGCAATACAGTAAGTAATTAACATGTTCATTTAAGACAGTGTTACATGTGCATTTACAACTTTCAGAGCTGCCACCCAGCAATATGCACAGACATACATAAAAGTGTTTATTTCTAGAGAACTCTGGAAGTATGCTATACTCCAAATGTGGTAACACATGTATACAAAAGCAGCTTTGAACATCCAGAGTCATCCCTCAGAGAGTAGTACTCTTCTTTTTATAAATGAACCACACACAATGTTGACACAGATTATGAAATTAAAATACTTAGCGAGAACATGTTGTTACAATAGCATATCTTAACTGTGCTATCAGGTCTTTACTGTGCTGTGTATATATTTTATTATTTATTTTAAATATATCTTAACTGTCCTTACCAAAACATTTCAGGTTGATGTGCAATGGTTTGAGTAAAATTCACTCAACATAAAAATAAATAAATCATGATTTCTAAACTATAAATAAACAACATTCCACATTATCCTTCCCGTTTTTATTTTTATGTTTGACTAGGCCTCAGTCTCTTTTCCATATCCTCTTTGGAGTATGCTACTTGGAAATGTTTTTGCATTCTGCTTTGCTATACATACCATGGAACATTTGGTTGTTTTGGTTTATTGCTTTGTTTTTATATGATATTCAACACAGTTGCTCCGCAAGCCCCATCAAACGATGCTGCCCATTCCATGAGAAAACATGTGAGGAGATATTTGATTAAGACCCACTCATTCACTAGTCAGTTCTCTCTGCTGTGCTGTCCAACATAATCAAAGACTGCCAACAGCTGAATATCAACTTCAAGCACACCCAAGCCAACACTGTAAGGGATTCAGTTCTCCCAAATGATACATGACCAACTGTTTTGCAGACAAACAGTTCCTGAGAAATTGGCATGCTACATTACTTGCACTGAGGTACAGTTACAGTGTACATACACAGTATGATCTAAATCAAGACTGAAGACTGTTCCTCTGAATATGGGACAAAATGGCCTCCAGGGGACAGCAGATGTATGCTAAGTTGTATAAGTTGGAAGAAACAAAAAAAGTCTACATTTGACAGCTGAGGGTAAAAGCAAGTAACTGAAGACGTGAGAAAACACAATTTTAAAAAAGAATAGAAGCATTATTCTCAGTATAATTTTGTCTAATAATTTTGATTGTGTCTCCTTTTTAGCATAAAAAATAATTGATGTAAAAATGAAGGTGGGTGTGTATGTGCATGCTGATACTTATAAAACCTGTGACTGCTCATATTTTCAAGGAACAAGATGCAGACTGGAGAGCCCAGATTGTACCTCCCTTATTTAGATGTGCAAGAGGAGAAACTCATCGTACTTCTATATGCAAGTGTAACGCCCAACCAAATGAAGTGAGGAGAAACAGAGAAAATCCATAATCCTTGGCCTCAGCCACAACTGAAATTCGTGTACAAGTGGTTACAGGTAAGTAGCTGTGTTGGTCTACCATAGTCAAAACAAAATAAAAAATAAAAAAATTCCTTCCAGTAGCACCTTAGAGACCAACTAAGTTTTTTCTTGGTATGAGCTTTCGTGTGCATGCACACTTCTTCAGATACACACAAAAAGCTCACTTCTTTTACCTGTTAGTTGGAATCTTCCCACTCAAAATGGAAACTCGCTTATCAGGTGGACTCGCTTATCAGAAGGTAAGTCAGTGGTTACTCTAGAGATGGGTTTAGAGATATTCATTCAAAGCAGCATGAGTGAATCTTGCTTATTGCATTGCGCTACCACTTCAAGGATTGCACTCCTTCATGGATCACTGCCTTGTCGTGGCGAAGGGGCTTGAATAACTCAGAGAAACTATGAGCTATGCCGTGCAGGGCCACCCAAGATGGACAGGTCATAGTGGAGAGTTTTGACTAAACATGATCCACCTGGAGAAGGAACTGGCAAGCCACTCCAGTATCCCTGCCAAGAAAACCCCATGGACAAAGACAACAGGGATATAATTGTTCACTGGAAGGACAGATCCTGAAGCTGAGGCTCCAATACTTTGGCCACCTCATGAGAAAAGAAGACTCCCTGGAAAAGACCCTGATGTTGGGAAAGTTGGAGGGCACAAGGAGAAGGGGACGACAAAGGATGAGATGGTTGGACAGTGTTCCCGAAGCTACCAACATGAGTCTGACCAAACTGCGGGAGGCAGTGGAAGACAGGAGTGCCTGGCGTGCTCTGGTCCACGGGGTCACGAAGAGTCGGACACGACTAAACGACTAAACAACAACAACCCCTTCAAGGCTTCCACTGAAGGAGAAGAGAACTTTATACCACCTCTGTAAGATGCATGAAAGATGCATCTTGTCATGAGAGGTGTGCATTATCTCCTGTGCTTCACACAAGACCGGAAAATGGTAGAGCAAGCATGCTTAATTCATGCTTCATTTTGTCATGTAAAATACCTACAAAAGCAGAACAACTATAATGCGCGAAGACACCCCCCCCCCAAGAAATGGCAAATGCAAAGACCAGATTTGGATGAGATTAATAATTTTTTTAACAAGAGACCTCTCATGCTTTGGCTATGAATTCTGATGTCTTCAAGAAAAGATACCAGCATTAGCCAATTTGCAGTAAATTTGTAAATCTGGTGCCTATTCCATTAAGAAGACTGTGGGATTATGCCAATTACTTCCACCCTGTCAAGCAGCTGGCCTTCTATGATATTTACAGGAAAAATAAAAAGGCATTCTCTTTGAAGCCTGCAATCCCCCCCCCCTTTCTATTTTTTGGAGGCGGGAGGAGCAGAGCACAGACTTGGCAAAAGAATTCAGATAACCAAATTGTCTGGGAAGAGTGGAGATGAATAGAAATTCATAGAAATTACTACTGATCAAATGTGTGCTCTGCGTAACAGACATCTATCCAACAAAAAGGGGAAACAATATTCAGGAGTATTTTTTTCAACCCTGGCATTATTGACTTTGATAATAGCCATTTGTCTGTCTGTCTTATCTGGTGTACGGTTACGGCAGTGACAATAACTGGTATTTAAAAGGAGGGGGTGGAAAGAGTCAAGTTTCTTTCTGCATACATTCTTAGCTCCATCTCCTCCTCAACACACCACAGCAACATAGTATGCACTATTTTTAGAGAATATATGATAATGAGCCAAGCAGGTGCTGACATTCAAAACGTAACAACTCCACTTCACAAAAACTGTGTGTAAAATCCCAAGGCCTACACAAGATGTGCAGATGGACTTAAACACAACAATACGCAAGGTTTGCCGCTACAGCGAGTTAGTATTCATAACTTTGGCAAACAAATAAGAGCTAGAAACAATCAAACCTGGCAAAAAAAATCAGAGTATAAACTAAAAATATCAAAATTACTTAACAAAAGGATAGAAGTTTAGCCTTTAATCTCCAGCCCATAATAGTAATGATGCAAAGCTGTTAATGTTTGATGCATCATCACAGACCCCATCAACTCATGGGACAAATCACCGCTAATTACACCCCTGATTACTCCTTCATGTCTCCTAGGGCATGTGAAATGTGCATCTTTCAAGAGCTTGGCATTCACATCTTAATGTTTAGCTTAATATACAAAATTACACTGACGTACAAAAACAAAGAGCCCGTGCTCTTTGCCAGTAGCAAGGGATCTAAAGAGAAATCTCCACACTACAATGTAGTTTTAGTAACTTGCATCCCTTACAATGTGTTCATTTAATGCAAGGTAATGCAAGTTAAAAACCAGACATAGAGTGAGGGAAAGAAGTATTTGATTCCCTGCTAAATTTGCCCGTTTGCCCTCTGGCGAATAAATGACCAGTCCATAATTTTAATGGTAGGTTTATTGTAGCTGTGAGAGACAGAATAACAACAGGAAAACCCCCGGAAGCCCAGAAGACAAAAGATTGCACATCAATCTCTGACTTTTGTATTCTGGGTTTCTGGGGTTTCTGCCTCTAGGTGTGATACTCTCCACTGAAAGCTAAATACACTGAAGAAAACTGGAAGAGTAATGAGATGGGTGGTTACTAGGGGAAAGGCCTTCTCAGTGGTGGCACCTTGATTTTGAAATACTCTTCCCAGAGATGCTTGGCTGGCTGCTACTGCATTGGCAATACAGGGTGCTTTTCTTCTAAAAGATTTTACCTGAGTCTGTCTCAATTTGTTGTTGAGAAGCCTCAGGATAGTGGTCTGGAAGACCTTCAGATCCACATTCAGGCCACCTTGTATAGCTGAGGAATTCAAGACCCTGGCAAGCACATGGCTGCCCCAACTTGTCACTGGCCTAATGAACACACTCTGATCTGGTTTTCTTCACTGGGCAGGAAGACTCTTTTGTCATGGTCTGATCACCTGCTAGTGTGGTTAAGGCAGCAATTATCCTCTGAAGAAACTAGTCTGTCCCCAAAGAGCTGCGTAATACAGTTACTGTTCATTGATGGTTCAGTGACTCCAGGTGGCAATACTTCCCCACTCTGGATGAGGCTGAATTTCCCCTAAAAAGACCTGATTCACAGTTTACGGGTGCTTTTAGGTCCAGGCTCAAGTAGCATAGCAAATAAGAGCCTTCAGGAAGCAAGTTAAAATCTATTTGTTTCCTAAAGTTTTAGATTATTCTTTATTGTTTTAACAAACATATTAAGTAAGTTAGAATTATTTATTCTGCTGCTTTAAAAAATATTTTGTACATTGCTTGAACATTTAAATAGAAAAGTGGCTCATCAATCTTTTAAGCATAAATAAATCTAACATTTTTTGGCATTCAGTTTAAATTTAGGATTATGATCTGAATCCTCACATACATTCAGGCATTTCTTTTTATTTTCTTATCTTAACCTTTATCATAAGCCTAGTAGTAAGCAAAGGGTATGAAGCCTAAAATGTTATTTGGGTTTTTTGAAAATGTTGTTAGGCATGAACAGTTGGGGGAGGTCACATATTACACAAATTGTAATAAGTGCATACGTCACTGGGACCTCACTGCTTCATAATGTATAAATGCTACAGTAGATCACTCTTTTTTTATCATAGTACATAGTTACCCAACGAGCAAAAGCAAGGTGGGGAGCTTGAAATCTAAAATGTCTTATTTTAAAAAATGCATTTTGAGGGCAAGAAATATGAAGCCTGACACCTCCAAAGTATAACTAATTGGCTCAGTGAATAAATGTGGCTTATAGAAATAGCTAATGAAACTAGAGTGAAGAGACTAGATGGACAACAAAGAAGGAAGTGCACAACTCAGCTCACCAGATACATTACAGGGAGAGGCAGATTTCACATTGGTAAAAAGGTAAAGGTAAAGGACCCCTGGATGGTTAAGTCCAGTCAAAGGTGACTATGGGGTGCGGTGCTCATCTCACTTCAGGCCAAGGGAGCTGGCGTTCACATTGGACACACACAGCGCACACATTGGTTGTATTGCATCTGTAGTACTATAATAATGATGATGATGATGATGATGATGATGATAATTTATTTATACCCTGCCCATCTGGCTGAGTTTCCCCAGCCACTCTAGGCGGCTCCCAATCGAGTGTTAAAAACAATACAGCATTAAATATTAAAAACTTCCCTAAACAGGGCTGCCTTCAGATGTCTTTTAAAAATAGGATAGCTGCTTATTTCATTGACATCTGATGGGACAGCGTTCCACAGGGCGGGTGCCACTACCGAGAAGGCCCTCCTGCCTGGTACTAGACAAGCAACAGTCTCATGAGATGTTCCAAGCTACTCAATTGCCCTGACACCCCTATTTCATGGAGATGATCCTCCTGAGTGGTCCAGATATAAACTTCACTATATATGAGGCCCTTCCCTTGTTCTGTTTCTTTACCCAGGCTTCCTTGGCTCTCATTTGGATTCAGTTTCTGTAAAGGGACAGTGAGACCCACTCTGGTCTTTTCCATTCTTTGACAGCTTAGTCGTGAGGGCCTAAAAACAACCCCCTGCCTGACCATCCACAACTTTCCTTAGGCTAAAGACTCTATGGCTCAACAATGAGAAAGTCAGGTCCCAGGCAAATACTCTCCCAATATGCAATAGCATTCTCTTTTCAGTTGAATCTGTCTGACAGAAACCCAGGAGGAGATGCTTTGATCTTGTACACATGAAGATGTCTAGCAATTCTAATGTAGCATCTATACAACTGGAAACATGGTCACATTAAGTAGCTCCTGAGAGCATTTACTTCTAAATGTTGAAAAAAGTTTTCTCTAACTATGCCAATGTAATCAATTTGTTACATCGCTCATTCCCCTTAGCCGTTTGGCAGAAGTAGTATGAGGGAAATTTATTGCTAACAGATTACTGCTAGAGATATAACAGAAAACACAACACTTCTCCAGATTCAGAAAGACTACATTTCTGGTACTTCTCTTGCATTCTTCCCAGTACAACTATTTATGGTACAGAGCAAAAACAGCCTCTCACAAAAACAATGTATAAGCTATAACTCTTTTCTTTCTGCCAGCAACAAATTTTGCTGATTTTTTTCATGACTAGTTAGGAAAGCACAACATGCACAACCTCTATATGCAAGCCTGAGCTTTCAACCCTGTTAAAATTGCTACCCTCAAAGATAATCAGCCAGATATGTCATCTGGTGTGTGTGTGTGTGTGTGTGTGTGTGTGCTTTCTTCTACAGCTGGGAAGGTGTTAAGGAGAAAATAAATGTTTCAATACTCATTAACAATTGTAAAATGAATCTTAAACTTAGTTATAATCACTGATGGTAGAGGGATATTTTTAGAAATGCTTTTAAATGGTGAACATATCTTACACCACCTCATCAAACATAAAGATGAGAGGTTACACGGAAAATGAGCCAATTAGGACACAGGCTATATGGATGCTAGCAGAGTTTGACTGGCAGACAACAAAGCATGCATCTGAAAAAAAGCACACACCATCACTTGTGGCAACCAGACAACTGACATAATGCAAAGCAATCCAAAAATTGGCTGCACTTTTGCAAAAAGCAATGTAAGAACAACACTATGCAATAGTTCTAATGAAAAGGTTGTACACCCTTCCAAACAACTCTCAGGGGACATTTTGTAATCTGTTAGAAAACATGTCAAACAACATCTTAATTGCACAGTAATTAAATATCAACAACATAAACACTGAGAGAGAGAGAGAGAGAGAGAGAGAGAGAGAGAGAGGTGGAATAAATTCAGAATGCTTTTCAAGTTTCATGTTTACCCCTCAGTTCACCATGGAGAACTGACTGAGTGAATGATTTTAACACGAGAAGAAGCTGCCATTTTGTATGCAACCTTCTAAACATAGGTTGAGAAGTGGCAAGCAGATTTTTCAGTTTTGCTCATGATCAAGTGTAATTCAGATGACTTATTCCTCAAGAAGAGGATAACATACCTCAAACAAACCTCAGGCATCAGTTACAGCTAAGGACTGAACTATATGTAAAGTTGCAAATATGACTGGTCTGTTTTTTAAACCCTAATTCAGATATGCTCCTCCACGTATACGGCTAACCTCTGGTACTTTACCCCACACAAATCTTCCCCCTGCCTTCCACTTTATAGAGCTTGGCTGTCTGAAAAGAGATGGCTACTCACGAGCAATGGGGAACAGAGTCCACAAGGGGTACAACTTCAGGGGCCTGGCCAGGAAACGTTGCCGCAGTCCACCCTCCACTCTTACACATGCATACAGGAAGTAAGTTGTGCGCACTCACTTATGATTGAATGCACTGCTTTTCTTCTCTTAACTCATCTTCAGGTTACCCAGTTTCCCCCCACTGAAATAAGTTGCAGAGGGGAACTAGGATAAATCCCCCTCTTAGTTCTTACCTGAAGTATAAATACATACAACCTTTCTAAGCAACTGTCACTTAATCAAATGCAGGCAAGCTGAGTATTCCACCAGGTGGGAACCAGATCCTTGTATGTGGAGAAGTCTGGCAACGTTTACAAAATAGCATCTGAAAGCACTGAATTCACTGTCAAGAAATTCCTCTGGTTGTTGTTTTTTTACTAGGATTTCCTCTCTCTTTTTATTTTCAAATGTTAATGAAAGATAATGTGAAAATTTTAAAAACCTATAAACGACAACAGAAAATGCACCTTTCATATAAGAATAAAGTAAATACAGTGGACCATAATGTATAGTTAACAAGGAGGAAGTAATATGAAACACACATAGTACCCATTATTGGGGAGGGGGAACAATGTAATCCTTTCTCCCAGATAAGAGTTTATATGACTTCAGTCTAAATAATCCAAGTTCTAAACTTCCAAGATTATCAAGATACAGGGAGCCTCTACATGTGTATTTTTAGTCTATTTCTGTTTTAATTAGTTGTTTTTTTACCAATAATTTTATTGTTTTATTCTTTTTGTTAGCTGCTTTGAGGGTTTTGTTTTGTTTTGTTTTTACAATCAAGTGGTATATAAATGTTATTAATTAAATGATAAATACATCTGGCTGAATCTACATATTAGGGAGAAATCAGTAATTCAGCAATTCCACAAGAGTTAAACATCATCCATGGGATGTGTGTGTGCGGGTGGTAAGACTATGGTGCTACTACAGGTGTAAATATAAAATACTTTTATTCAAATTATTGCTTTCGTCCAACCATGAAAAATAAGTAATTCTTGAGAGTGGATATTCCCCACCAAACTGCCTGACAACTGAGAACTAGTTTGTTGGCACAATTGGGTTGTAGCAGCTGCTTTCAGTTTTGTGTCACTTTACTCAGCTTTATCATGCCTAATCTATTTTCTAATGAGATATTTGCTTTGACTTGTAATTGATTTCTTGATTGACCAGTAAGAAAGAGAAAGAGAGAGAGAATAAATGACAAAGATAAGAGAGCTGATAGCATACCAGGATCTGTGCCTTCCATTTGACTTGCCTGTCAGAGTAATGCAATGTCAACAAGAATGTAAGCGATCAGCCTAGAGATAAGAGCTGTATCTTCAATTATGATACAGCTGATACTACTGTGATAACCTTCCAAGACCATTTAACCACCCACTAGTAATTTTAATTAACCCTATACGTATTTGTAGAAACAGAGCTCCTTGAAATATAGGAGCTGAGCGCAATGGGCACTTGCACTGCTAAGATCTCTCTCTCTCTCCCTCGTTTGCCAGCTTGGCTGATTTCTACAGTATAACCTACAAAACAAAGCTTGAGGTATATAATACCATTATTTAAAATCTGTAGTCACTGATAAACTGAATTAAATGTTACAATTTCTGAGATAGATTAGATTAGATCTAACCAAGGATTACCATTTCTGTTATATATATTGCCTCCAACTCTATTTTCTCATTTTGTATACAGGTTTCTGGTGTGCACAGAAATTAAATTGCTACTTGCTTAATAATTCTGCCTGTTTTGTTGCCAAAACTGCAATCCATCTTAAATATAAATTTCAATATTTTTGCTTGTGTTAACTGAATTGTGAGTTTCACAATATGTTAATACTTCGGGAAAGAGAGCAGTTGGACTACTAGGAACAGTATTTTGCTGGATTTTGGGGGGGAAAGTTTGGTAAGCTATTCCACTATTATTTATGGAAGAAGCTGAATCATTTTGTTGTTGTTGTTTAGTCGTTTAGTCGTGTCCGACTCTTCGTGACCCCATGGACCAGAGCATGTCAGGCACTCCTGTCTTCCATTGCCTCCCGCAGTTTGGTCAGACTCATGTTGGTAGCTTCAAGAACACTGTCCAACCATCTTGTCCTCTGTTGTCCCCTTGTCCTTGTGCCCTCCATCTTTCCCAACATCAGGGTCTTTTCCAGGGAGTCTTCTCTTCTCATGAGGTGGCCAAAATATTGGAGCCTCAGCTTCAGGATCTGTCCTTCCAGTGAGCACTCAGGCCTGATTTCCTTAAGAATGGATAGGTTTGATCTTCTTGCAGTCCATGGGATTCTCAAGAGTCTTCTCCAGCACCATAATTCAAAAGCATCAATTCTTCGGCGATCAACCTTCTTTATGGTCCAGCTCTCACTTCCATACATCACTACTGGGAAAACCATAGCTTTAACTATACGGACCTTTGTCAGCAAGGTGATGTCTCTGCTTTTTAAAGATGCTGTCTAGGTTTCTCATTGCTTTTCTCCCATGAAGCTGGTGTCTTCTAATTTTGTGACTGCTGTCACCATCTGCAGTGATCATGGAACCCAAGAAAGTAAAATCTCTCACTGCCTCTATTTCTTCCCTTTCTATTTGCCAGGAGGTGATGGGATCAGTGGTCATGATCTTAGTTTTTTTGATGTTGAGCTTCAGACTGTATTTTGTGCTCTCCCCTTCATGGATCACTGCCTTGTCATGGCAAAGGGGCTTGAATAACTCAGGGAAGCTATGGACAAGTCAAGATGGACAGGTCATAATGGAGAGTTTTGACATGATCCACCTAGAGGAGAAACTGGCAAGCCACTCCAGTATCCCTGCCAAGAAAACTCCATGGATAAAGACAACAGTCTGAATCATTACCATGCCATAAACCCACAGTATAACAAACATTAAATGCGTGCCTATTTTGCTCTCTCCACCAAGCATTGCAAGATACTAATAAAATTTCTGTGGATTATTTTAGTTGCTGTTTGATGCTGTAAAGTGGAAATAGGGAACCTATGGCCCTCCATATGTTTTCGGATTTCCAATTCCCATCAGCCCCAGACAGACTAGCCAATTGTCAGAGAGGATGAGAGCTGTAGTCCAGCAGCATCTGCAGAGCCACAGGTTCCCATTCCTGGTTTATAGAATTATACAGCAAATAGTAACATAACATCCAACCCCATAGCTCCTACCAAGTTTGGGAAGACGGACAGGCATTCCCACGAAGGTGGATGTGGGTGGGGAACGCCATGGCAGGGGAACAGGGAGCAGAACATTCTCGTTTCATCTCAGGAAGGGCTGCCCTGATGGCCAGGGATGATGGGATCTAAAGTCAATGATGTTGGGAAGGCACTATGTTGGTGGCAACATGGTTTAACATTATATGCAAACACAGCCTTTATGCATCCATAGACCACTTATATTTCTAAAAACACCGGCACAATCCTAAAATGTAGTCTGATTCCATGGACTGTGGGAGAGAGTAAAATGAAGCATATCCAAAATGGGACTGGTGGAAATATCCATGACAAAACAAATGCTAACATCAAACTTAGTTTAAGATTTCATGCAGCCAAAGGAGTCTTTTGTGATAACTACATAAAATAAAAGATTTCTGCTTCACTAATTCCTTTTCACTATTCAGGAAGAACCTCATTAACAATTAACATCAACATAATAGGTCACATTTACCACCACAAGTTCTCCCAGCACAGCCTTTGTAAAATTGTAATTTATATGTCAATACTCATTATATGATCTGTCCACCATTTCTCTCTGCTTGGCTTTCATCTTTCAAGCTCAATCTCATGCACTGTGCTTGAGACCTTCTTGAAGATGCATAGAGGGCATTTCATCTGATGTAACAAAGGTGGCTACAAGGAAGTTTATCATGATGATAGTTGTGCTGGATGTGCAATACTTCAAAAATAAAGTACTTGTGCTGCTTCTTAAATTTCTCTGGGGTGTAACCATTAATATTTTGCAGGAAAAGGGACAGTATAATGCATCTACTGAATACATTGCTGTTTCTTAAATTTCAAATTTTCCTTCTCTGCTCTAATGTTAATGTTACAGTTTAAAATGGCTACAAATTATGTTGGTATTGATCTTTACTATCTCTGTGTGATACTCAAAATTTGGATTGCAAAAAATAAAAAAATAAAAAATAAAATAAAAATGGGATGTTGGGCCAAAAATCAATTTTCAAAAATGAGATTATTAACAGTTATTGAAATTAATTCATTTGGTGTATAAAATCCTTCTCCTGGGCAATTTTAACAAACTTCACTTCAGTATCAACTTTGTATTGTGCTCTGACAAGGAGAGCATTATTTTTGGCCCTTATAGTTCAGACAGTAGCCCAGATTGTCCCTACCTACCCTTCTAGGGCCAACACTTTTTTAAAAAGTATTTTTATTAAAGGTTTCTTGATTTACAAAAGTATGTGCTCTCATATTTTTTTTACATGTATCATTTCTACAAATTAGTTTCATTTGTTGATACACTGGGAAGAAAAAGGGGGAAAGAGGTGGGCGGGGTGGGAAGATGGGTGGGATTGGGTGGCGATGTTTCTATTTTACTTAATATATGTAGGGTTTGATGTCAGCGTTGCTTGTGCAGGTTCTCTTTTGTTTGCTTGTGTTCCGTTGGTGGTGAGAGAGGTTGGGATTGGCCTAGGGTGTGGTTGTTCATTTGTGATTGGCTGTGGTGGTCTTTGTTTTCATGTGTGAGTGGGGTGTGTGTGTGTTTTGGGTCAGGTTAGCCATATTGATTTGTATGCTGCTGGTAGATTTTTGTCATTGTCTTGTTGGGCTGTGTGTGTGATAAAGGGGAGCCATACCGGGGTGAAGGCGTCTTCCACTATTTGTCCCCATGTCAGTTTCAGCTTATTGGTTAATTTTTCTAGTCTAGTAAGGCTGTTTAGGGCCAACACTTTTTAAAAGTCTTGCTGCAACTTCAGTTACCATGCTTCTTCTTCACTTTACCGAAGTTCATAGCTCATAGCTTGCACAGAATACAGATAATATACACAGGAAGACAGATCACAAATATTTCTTAATTGGAAGCACATTCATACCAAAAGGCTTATAACATGGAAACTACAAGCATTTGAGAATCTTGTGGGATCTCCAATATGATGTTAATTTCAATATCGGGCACTTAACTGTTTGGGATTATGTTCTTGGGTAAGCATGATTAAGTTGAACATGCTCATACAAAGAAAGCAGGAAAGAAGCACAGGGAGAATAGGCATTAATAACACAGAGTTGCTTAAAAAGATTTACACTTTACTGCAATAAATTCAATTTACAACAGCATGAATTATTGTCCCTATTCACTTATGTGGTACTAGAATGAATGTAAATATGACCAAATCCATCATTTATTCTCTCCCAGCTAGTCACCTTCCCACCCATCCATAATGCATTAACCACATACTTCATTCATCATGTTCAAGGTTTGTCATGCATGCTCTGCAAACTAATCAAAGAGGACTCTATTCAGGGATCTGGCTCACTAGGGTCTAGAGAGGACCCTGAAAGGACCACCAAACTTAGATCACTTGGCAAAACAATCCAGCTGCTACGCCCAGCAGGATAACAGAATGGAATGAACAACTTCACTTGCTTCACACTCCACTCTTATTTGCTCAGGTGTCAAAATGATTACAAAACCAGTGACTAACCAGAACTCAATAGCATTAGCAGATGCTCCAATATGAAATGCTGCCCGTTATTGGCAGTCCCATCCACTGAGTTCAGCAGGAAGCTGAAGCTACTCAGCACCTTTCAAAGATGTTTCAGAGCTGGGAAATTATATTTCCTTAAACAAACATAGCACTCGACACGCTCAATAGCCTATCCCATCCAGAATCATATCCAGGGGTTTTTCTTCCTCAGATTTGTATGGCAACTTCTATATTATAAAAGGAGATGTACTTGGAGCAAGCATAGTTATTAGTGTTCGGTCTTTGATCTGCATCCCAGTTATTTATTGAGATTATCTGTAGAACCCTCAGAGAGTAGTAAAAGTGTATGAATCAGTGGGAGCAGGCAGATTTTACATTTTACTGAGTTTAAAAAAGCAAGGGGGTGGAAACCATCTGTATTTTGACCATAACAACATGTGTCAAATTGTGCTGAAAATCACAACACTGATTATGTTTGAAGACAATCTCTTTCCATAAAGAGAAGTCAGCATGGTCCCCTTTTATCCTAAAATATCCCTGCATATCTCAGTGCAATCTCTTGGACTAGACCTGAAGGCAAAACTGGAATTCACTGCTTACAGCTCACTTTAATTACTTTTACTGATCATCACCCCACAGACCTTGTACTCACAGCCTAAGAGGATCATAACAGGGTATTACCTCTTCTGTTAGGTCCAACTCTAATTTAACATGTCATACAAATAGTACAGAAGGGAAAATGAGACCAGAAAACCCCTCCTCCCATACCTAAGAATTAACAGAACAGACCATCTGCAGTTTCAAAAGAGGTTCTAGAGAATAAAGTTCACATATGCATCCAATTAATGTCTAAATCAGAAACAATTGCTATCTCTCGTTTTTCCGAGAAAAGAAGCTTTGAAGTATACAAAGTGACAAACTATCAAGGTAACATGTATGAAAATATTGATCATACAAAAGGGTTCAAGTTTATCCTACAGATCCTAAGTAAGCAACAGAGAGCTTAAAAAGGGGGGGGGGGAATATCAAGTCCCTTTCCAGATGATGAAAGCATGGTGATGGCCTGGATGGAGGGCAAACCTGCTCCTCGTGTTAGATTAATGTTGGCAGATGAGAAAAGGAAAGTCATGAGTTGATTTTTGAAAAGAAGCCTCTTGATTAGGAACATAGGAATGGCCTTATAACAGCCAAAGACTCTGTGTGTTTGTGTGTGAGAGAGAGTTTTTTGGGGGGGAGAAGCAGTTTTGATGCAAATGGACTGCTAGATTTGTGCTGGTGAGTCTCATTCGTATAATATTCTTAGTAATAAGTTTTGCATTTACTTGCTCTTCCTGCCAAATGTACTGTCTATGCTGACTTTCAGTGGCCCTCCAGAGTTCCATATAGGCATCATTCCCAGATCTACTTAGAGAGATGCCAGGCACTGACCCTGGGATCCTTTGCATGCAAAGCATGCTCTGTACCACTGAGCTACACTCCTTCCCTGCCTTTCACAGTCTGTTCTCTTTCCTACACTATTTTTCATTCAGATTGATAAATTCCATTCTCTCTCCTTCCCCCTTCTATATACGCACAATGTCATGGACTGGCTGGATAGAGACAAGTGATGGAAGGCACCAGCTACAGAATCCCCAAGGTAAGAAGGCTCAGAGCCAAGGGTTTGGTGGTGGGACAATGATGAGTAGTCTGAGAGAGAAGTTTGGGAGAAAGAGGTGTTGGAAACTGAAGAAGTAACAGGGTTTAGTGAGCAGGAAGATGCTGTGGCAGAGAGCAGTTCAGAATCAGAGGCAGAAGCGGAGGCTGGAGTAGAGGCGGCCCAAGAGGCAAGCTGGTAAGGAATCTAGGCTGTCTCCATCTCCCACAACAGGCAGCTCCCCTCCCCCCTGTTCTCCCAGAACCCAAAGAGGCATGAAGAGGGTGGAGCAAAGACAGGCAAGACGAAGAAGCCTCATATTGCTCGGAAAGGAACTGGGGGGGGGGGAGAGATGACTCGGGGAGCTGGGGGAAGGTGGGGTCCTTCAGTCCTTGCAACTGCCTCAGTGGGGCAAGATCTACTGGGAAGAGTTGCTGTGCTCACTAGGCCTGGACTCCTGAGCTGTTTTATTTATTTTAATACTGAGAGTTAATTTCACGGGCACCATGTGAGTTATTGCTGACCTGCTCCTGGCATCTGCCCTGACATGCAGCTATAATCATGTGGTGACTCATTGAAGCATCTAATTTTTGTGGCAAGATAGAGAAGTGTTACAATCGATAGTTATAAAAACAAACCCAGTTTATACTGTATATTACTGAAACAATACATTTGATACTCCACTGTGGCTAGGTCCTATGCTAGTCTGATAATATCTGGATGACTCGATCACATCAGGACAAGAGTACCACCACACCTAAGTCCACTGCACATATTCCAATATTGGTTACTGAATCTGGCATGGGTAGCATTCAATAGACCCTGACAATCCTATGGGATGCAGTTATGTAAATATTTCCAGAGTGGAACAGGAACCAGACACCAGGAAGCAACTTCTACAATATTCTGGTACTGTATTAAAAGTGAGCCTCAGAATGCTTCTGGGTAACAAATATGGGCTCAGTGTGGTATCTACAAGGCCTTACCAAAGTTACTTTACTGCTTCTCACTGCAGTATATAGTTTGATTGGGGAAAACTCAAGTCTTTGCCAGGTTTACTTCTACATTTTTAATCTGTAGTTGCACAAATGTCTGAACAAGTTTTACCACAAATTCTACAATAATATAGAAGTGATTGGTCTGCAACTTACTGTAGTGTCCTCTATAACTGTTAGGAAATGTGAGCAAACTTTGGCATGGCCTCTGGGAATCCATGAGTGCAATGAAATTCCTCAGTGACAAATAGTCTTGATTTTAAGCAGATTAAACTAACATCCAGACAATTAGCATAAATAAGTGAAGTACATCGTTTAGAAAACAACCATGTGCTTTGATACAGAGTAAACACGATAACTGAAATGGTTGGGTAGGAAAATGGTTTAGGTTTCATTTTCTCAGTTTATAGATCAGTTCAGATTTTCAAGATTTACTGCGTTAATAGCAACAGTTGGGTTGTTTTTTAAAGGAAATGTTTAAAGTGATAATGGGATTTTTTTTTGCCAACTCTCCCACTTTCCCAACACTACTTTAAGTCCCCAATGCAATGCAATACTGTGTTGTGAAACACTGTATGGTGATATATAATTGGTTTAGGATTATAATTCTTTGTTCTCTGTATGGCTGCTATAACAACAATATGAAATGCTTCATAATGAAATAGAACCTGCAACTTTTATACAGTGGCTTTCAATTAAGGAATGGCAAACAACAAGAGTTCCCACTTCCACAATGATTTTTAAAGTTATTTTTATAACTCTCTTAGGTGTAGATAAATTTGGAGCAATTTCCCAGCCATAAATAATATATTATTATACATAATAATAGAATACACTCATACCTCATGTTACATTTGCTTCACATTGTGGCTTTTCAGGTTACGAACGTGGTTTGCCACGCCTGCACACACAGAAGCAATCTGCACACTTTGGGCATGCGCAGAAGCAACACTCTACTTACGGACTTTTCGGGGTGTGAACGGCACCCCGAAATGGATCGCATTCGTAAGTAGAGGTACCACTGTACAACCATCAGTGATACAATATCTAATATAGTATATATTCAGTTTCCTCACAGTCCAGTTCTCAAGATAAACATAGTTGTCCAAGTGTAGGCAGTGATGTGGAGCATAAATTTTCCAGTACATTATTTTCCTGTAGAAAATTTTCCATTTATAAAGCTCATTGTGAGCAATGAATGAATGAAGGCCAATTGCAAATAAATTATTCGGTAAACTTGGGGGCATCAAAGTTTTCCACCTACTTACAAAAAACAAGTAAAATATACATGACAAATCAGATAATGCTTTAGTCTGGAACATCAGAATTTCCCCCAATGCAAATCACTGTAACTTGCACAGGGTAACGTGTGCTCCTCCACCAGGGGTCAGTGTTCTGTTTAGCTTCTGTGAGCATGTTAACTCTAAAAACCAATGGATGGGAGACTAATTTCTATCAATGAAGAGGTATGTGAAGTAAACACAAGAAAGCAACTGCCATATCTGACTATATTCCCATATAATTAGCACAACAGTAATGCTTTCCCCTATTGGATCTGACCAAAGGTTCTGAACATTTTGGGGAATAATGTATCATCTTCCTACCTTTTCTTTTCAAAAAAATTGCAAATGGATAAAAGGAGGCTTCCTCAATTCCAGCAAACATAGCATATTTTTACAGGCTGCTCTAAAATCTTGTAGGCACCACACAGGCAACCTTGAAAATTCAAGAAGCATCCATGTTTTGCAAGGAAGTTTAATGAGCTACAGCAATTGGAACTGACCTTTCTTTCCTCTTTACAGAAATTCCACTCTGATCTGAGTGGGGATCCTTTTATATAGCAAGTTTCACAGAACCCTAAGTATCTAGTTTAATCATCATCATCATTTTATTTTTTATAACCTGCCCTTCTGGCTGGGTTGCCTCAGCCTCTATGGGCAGCTTCCAACACATATAAAACACAATAAAACAACAAACATTAAAAACTTTCTGATACAGTGCTGCCTTAAGATGTCTTCTAAAAGTTGTATAGTCATTTATCTTCTTGACATCCGATGGGAGGGCATTTCACGCAGAGCCGTAGCTAGGTGATCTTGTGCCCCTGGCAGAACCATCTATATTGCGTCCCCCAGCCATGGACAAATTAGCTCTTCTTTCTGCCTCTCCTCCAATACCCCCCCCCCGCCCTTCCACCCATTCAATTCACCCTCTATTTAAAACCATTTCTTATGAGGCAATAATCGATATTTATATTTATATTTATAGACACATTTTTAGCCAATTTTGCGACCCCTCTCCACTGCCTGCGCCCCTGGTGGGGGCTCACCTCACCACCCCCTAGCTACGGCCATGATTCCACGGGGAGGGTGCCACTGCCAAGAAGGCCCTCTGCCTGATTCCCTGTAACTTTACTTCTCACAGTGAGGAAACTGCCAGAAGGCCCTCAGAGCTTGGCCTCAGTGTTTAAGACTTTTTGACCATAATGTTACATTCCTATGTTCTTACATTTTGTAATACTGAGCATTACTATTCTGGTTTGCCTTTTTTTTTTTGTACACAAGCAATGCACCTGTACTATGTTGTAACCAGAATCTGAAAATGAAGTTTGCTGTAGAATCAATTAACTGCAGTTCTAATTACTTAAGAATTACAACCTGACATGTGTTTAAGCTCTTTAAAATTACACGTTTGCTAGTGTTTGTAATACAGTAACATAGTCGTACATAAATCATATTGTCAGAGTTGACAGTGTTGAGTAAGTGCAGTTAGCTTTTTCAGAGTGTGGTTGAAACCTCAAAGACAACCTCTTTATGATCTATGGGGACAACCTAGAAGTGCACCAGGGATCACAGCTAAAGAACCACTGCTATTTTGTATGGCTCAGTTGAGCAGCACCTGTATTTTTGTTGTACTTACGTAATATTACATCAGTGTTCAATGTACTGTATTATGAAGAGTCACTTCAAAATAAGCTGCAAATAGCTGTTGTGCAATGTTATGGCAGACTCCAGGGATTGTCTCCAATGCTGTGTGAGCAGAAGGCTGCACAAAGAATGGATTTTTCCTCCCCCTCTTCCCTCATGCAGCTCACTGTATATCACCAAAAGGATGGGGGGTCTGCAGAATATTGTGGACTGTGTCTTGAACAGGCTACAATTGACAGTGTTAGATTGGTCTTTTGGAGAAGAAGGGGGACAGATGCACCGCATGAGCTTGACTTTTGCTCACACAACGTTGGATGGAACTCATAGCTCCTAACAAACATTTCAGTATCACATACTGAATCATGAGTGAGAAACCTATGGCCCTGCCAGGCCTCCCCATTTAGCTTATGGGGCCATTTTGGCCAAGCCACACCAACCTCCCCAATGGGACATGTTTTGTAGTTGCAATGACATCAGGTGACCT
This sequence comes from Lacerta agilis, assembly GCF_009819535.1. NCBI lineage: Eukaryota > Metazoa > Chordata > Lepidosauria > Squamata > Lacertidae > Lacerta > Lacerta agilis. The sequence continues at coordinate 57,432,708 of NC_046313.1, forward strand.
TTTTTGTGTAAAACGGCCTTCAGGCATCCCTGGGAAAGGGACACAACTAACGAGATTCCCAAGGGCCAGATATGGTCCAAGCCTGCGGTTCTCCACCCTTTTTCTATGTTTATTCATTCTATGTTTGTAAGAGAAACCCATCAGATGAAGATAGGTAAAACTTTTATGCCAATAAAGGTGTTGTATTGTATTGTATTGATAGGTAAAACTGGTTTTTTTGATCGTGTCAAATCCTTGCTTTACTTTGATCATTAGACAAATTTCCCAGTATTTCTGAGTATGGCACCAACTTGGTTTTTGCATTTCATGGGAGGATGAAAAACATGTCTAAGATTTTTTCTATAATACATGCAATTCAAAAATTGGTGTGTTTCCCATTTGTTTTGCATATATTTCTTGACTTTAAAGCATATTTGTATAAACAGACCCATATATAGGTGAGCCACACCCAGTTAAAAATGTGGGAATTGTAGATGGCATGGACATTCTGGCTGATTTCAAAGCAGTCAGCTGGTGACCAAATGGCATGAACAGTGCAGACTCTTTAAAGGAAAATATTATTATTAATTTAAAATAGGGTGGGGTTTTTTGGTAAATAGCTTCTAATATCTATCTTACTGCCAAATATAAACAACCCGGAGAAGTTATTAACAATTGGGCCATTGACTAAACACAACATGTTTTCTGTATGATATGGAGCAAAGGCTACTTCAAGGGGTGACCTGAGAAAGAAAAGGGAGGGGAGGCAAAGCTAACCCCCAATCGGTTTGTGCTTGCTTGTAAAAACGTAGCTACTCAATACTGGCCCACATAGTTGGAATTGCTGTATCTGGTTCTTATCACAGCCAAATGGTCTTTAAGATGTGATTTACAACTCTACTCCCCACCTCCCCCACAACAAATGCACACCAAATTTAATGCCATTAAATAGCTTTGTATAACAGGGATTCTGGGAATAGTATGGATCAGTGTGTAGAGGAACTGGTCCATTCTGCTGCAGTGGGGGCAAGAATGAAAGGCAGGATTTTATGAGATAACAGGCACAAGGTGCGGTGCTGAATTCTCACATAAATTGTGTTTTCTGTATAATAGTTCATTAATTTTGATTATGGCTCTCATGTGTTATAGAATGGATCAGAAGGCAGGATGGAGGTCCGTTCATATTTTAATTTGAGGAAAAAAGATTCCTATGCAGATTTTGAGTTTTGTAGGTATGTTCATGATCTTGAAAGCAAGCAAATAATAATTTAAAAAAACCCAGCCACACAAGGACTCCAGGTGAAAAAACACACCATCTAAACATAGTTATACTTATGTCTCAGTATTCCAAGGGAATCTCAAATATATAATGGAAAGATGATACCTCCATATTTACAAAAATGAAATAGCTCAGAGGTGGTCTCAACATCCAAATTGCTCTTCTGAGTCCGGAATTAGAAGATGAGAGAAATAATACATATGGAACTTGGAAATGTGAGGATACAGCAGAATTTTTAAACCCCACACCCTCTGCTCTGAATCCATTGTAAGAACACACTTGATAGATAATGAACTGACCTCACATATTTTGGTGTTGTTATTAGCTCATCTACAAGGCTTTCCAAACTAAGACTTACAAAGCTCTCTCTGCTATTACCCCTCTTTCCTTCACTGGGTTATCTTCACTAGTCTGACACTTAAAGTGCTCCTAAATGTTTTGTACGTATCTGTATTATGTACAATGGGGGAAGTATCTACTCAATCTAGGGTTTAGTTTTTAAGGCCTTAACCTTGGCTTGCAGCAAATTCATAAACTAAGATTAGGATTCTTTACTTAGCCCTACTTAGGGCACAATCAGACAAAAATGCTTTCAAGTTTTAAGTGGGAGAAATTTAAACATGTGCTTAACACTTCCATTAAATTTCACGGCACATAAAAGTGCTTCACTTAAACTGGAATCCTGTGTACAGTAACTTTACTGTAATACCCACTGCATTTAGTGAGACTTCATGTACAGGACTGAGTTATCTGAATGACTAATACCCTCTTTCTTGGGGTGTTCGGGGTGTTAGGGGAGGGGTAGTACCTCTGGTGGGGGACATGTTAATTCATCTTTGGGGTAGCTAATCCACCATTGCACTCAGCTTTCACATGTGGCTCCCAGAAGCTATAAACATGCAACAGCAGCCACACCCCAGGAAACAGCTTTGACTGGTCGGCTAAACCAGGTGAGGATAGCTGAAACCCTTGGTGGGTTAGGGACTTCGCCTGCATGTGAAGACAGGCTCTGGCAGATTGAGTGGGCGAGACCAATAGTGGGTCCAACAGTCAAGAAGGCAGTTTCTACACGTGGTGTAGGGAGAAGTGAAGGGCATATGGGGATCGTCAATCTGAGAAGGTAACCCATCTTGAAGAACGAAAACTCTGGTCCTAAACCTCCACTGCCTTGTGGGGTGCTTTTTGGAAGGAAAGGCTCAGAAGTATACACAAATCTGGAGTAGAGTCCCTAAGACAGTTGGATGGCACCTTGTACGCCTCCTCCTGGCAACTCCTGTAGCCAAGCTGGTGCCAAACGTATCGCTCTGCCTTCCTTTGGGCCACATCAGCAAGACTGAGAGGGGGGTCTTGACATCTGGCCAACCCAGGAACTCTATACACACTGCCTAGGCTTGTGCCCCAGGAAGGTTGCTGCTGTACTTCTAACACAGTGGCTTGACTTCACCCCCAGAGGTGCACTTCATTGTTTCTCAAAACGAACGGATGCCAACAAATGCCCTCTCCTCTCCAAACAACTAAAGAACACCATCCATGTTGAAGAATGATAAGAAAGAATTGTCACACAATGTAACCAACTACCTTAGTTTCCAACAACACTTCTGATCTAAACTAAGAATCTCAGTTCCTCAGTGGCTGGCTTCCCTACAATTTCTCAAAAATCTTAATCTTGTCATGTTAAATCCAATGAGATGGTTAAGATAAATGGGGATTTTAAAGTAACTTTTTAAAAAAACAGAGACAAATGTTTACAAGAAGGAGAGAGAACTCTGCCTTAAGGGAAAGATGATGAGTAAATGAATGAGTAATGAATGACACATTTACAACTGACACGTACATAAAATAGGAGAGAAGAAATATACATGGTGGCTTAGAGACTATTTTGCTTTCCACTTCCTAGCTCCTGGGAATTTCCAGGTAGCTTCAGGCTCTCATCAGCTCTTCCATCACGGAAATACAAAATCTGTAGAGAAATAAAAAACTGACCCACCACTTCTGAAATTACCCATAATTTAAAATGACAGCATTCTTCTTGGAAACATCTCTTAATTAACAACAGGAATTGTTAAGCAACTTAACACTTGTGTATATTAATATAACACATGGAAATGACAACAACTGCCCAGAGGAAACACTGGGACAATGCTCTCTAATCATTACACATCTGCGCGGTAATTTTTTCTTTTCTCAAAACAAGAGACAGAAGGGGAAGAAAGCCAACTGAATGTAAAAATGAAGGGCACTTTATGGTCATTTTTGTCTCTGAGAATCCATCCAGTTCATTTACTAAAAAAAATAATGGCAGAACAAAAGAGAACATTTTTGTGGTGGCCTTAAGCGACTTACGTGCATCCTCAAGTGTAGCTGGCAAGTCATAAAAACACAGCACAAAGTCAGGGACCGCCAAACACTTTCAGATTACAATTGGTGTGTTTCTTTGGAACACTGACACACACATTGTCCTACCAAGCATTTAACAACAGGAGCAAAGAGTGGACTGTCAAACACAACAACAAAATTGGAAACATATACATTCCCATTTACTTTAACATTATGCTTTTATATGTCATTATGCATAAAGGTCCCACTGATCTTAGTTGCTCACCATGAGACCATTATGGAAAGAGTTCCTCTTTATTTAGAGCTGCCTGACTTAAGATTTTGAATGAAGAGCTGCTCTGCATTAACACAGCAGACCCAAGACTTGGCTCAATAAAATGTTGGACAAATAGTAACTTTCAAATTAATTACTTAAGCTGCTCATAACAGATTTAATAACTGCTTTCTCCCTCGTTTTACATCAGGAATCTTTTAGGGAGGCGCATCCAGTCTTCTTTAAACTAAAGGAAGTAAGTTGTACCCGTTTAGACATACTGAAAAGCCAAAATGTTTGTTAGGACATTGCATTAACTGACACACGTGATCCACTGATGCAGCATCAGAAACTGGACAAAGGCAAAGCTTTCTCAAGCCAAGCAAACTAAAGTGGTGGAAGAGGGAGACTCCAAGATAGAGAGGCCTCCAAATTCCAAACTGTCCCCCTCCTCCTCTTCATTTCTTTGTTTACCAGCCGCTGGTCTCAATGGATAGCAATGTACGTATGCTAGTTCTGGAGCTGCTTTACTCTTTCCCCAAATCTAGATTAGAGGCGCAATATCCACCCCTGGAATGCCCACTCATTGCAACTACTTCCACTAAAGAACTGGATGGTGCAGCAGCAAGGACAGCAGAGATTTCTATACCCACAACAGAGAGGCTTGTGAGGGCAGATCAGTTGTATCCAGGGATACCTTAAATGTTCCAAAACAGAGAAAGGAATGTTTAAATTGGTTACAGGACAGTTATGGGTCTGGCCAGAAGTCACCTAGCAGCTTTGTAGAATAAAGGCACAAGGTATACACTTCCTTCTTCTCATTACACTGTTGCTTGGGAAAGTAATGATCACTTCATATATTACACTCACTACATGGAACCAACATCCAAACAGCATCCAAATGGCATTTTCAATCTGCTGCTGTAACGGGTAGCAAAGTTCATCAGGTGGTTCTTCTGGATCACACGGCAAGTGTCCATTCCATCTCCAATTGCTGCATGAAAATATTTTCCATGCATTTCATAAAAAGAGCTACTGTACTTGGTACAGCCTTAATGGTGAATCAACAATTGGAGAAAACAACATGGATATGATGTTTCAAACCATTTCTACATGCTAGCCCAATCCACACTTGGTGATACACAGTAAACATAAAGAGCATTTTCCTGTTTTGCTTCCCCCTAAGTGCAGCAAACCTCCATGATCTCTGACTCATCATCATCTCTAAACCAGGGATTATTATTTGTTTCACTCAAAACAAATCATGGTTAAATAAATTTAAAAAATTGTCTAGTAGCACCTTAGAGACCAACACAAAAGCTTATACCCAGAGGTGCTACTGGACAATTTTTTAATTTATTTTGACTGCATCAGACCAACACAGCTACCTACCTGAATCTAAAATCATGGTTAGTAAGCCAAGAACAAGCCTTGGTTTAAAATCATGTTCTGTTGGGAATAAAACAAACCACTATCCCTGGTTTGGATATGTCAGTAAACCAGGGATTGTGGCCTGTAACAACTGCCTGTCCTTTGAGAGAAGAAGCACAAGAGTCATCTATGAATTCACAGTAAACATATTAACTATTGCTAATCATAGCCTGTGGATACTGCCTGCACATATAAGCCACAAAACTTGCATCTTAAAGGTAAACTATTGTAACTACAAAATACTTTTTTTAAAAAAGCTCATCACTTCCTGACAGAAATGGAAGAGGTGTTTTATCAGTGATAAATTACAAAATACCTGTATACAGTCAAATTAATTTAGGCTACCAGTTACCAGTATCCAAGCTAAATGGGGTTAGGGGGTTAGATTTCAGCATATTGACTGCAAGCTTCAGGATAAAGGATATTTTAGTCATAAATTGTACTTTCCATGAATCAATTCTGTAGCTTCATGTTTGATGAATAATTTATCTAGGTAAAAATATTTCCCTGCTTCTGAAGTTGTCCTGAGGACTTACGTCAACTGAAAATACCAAGTACCAAGTAAATTCTCTAACTTAAAAACAGAACTAATACCAAAACTAAAGTTAAATGCACAATCTTAAGTTTCTAAAGCTATTATAAAATTGTAATCTATTACCTAAAGCAGTTATATGTTAAATGCAACTATAAACATTTGGAAACATCTTGCTTTGCCAAGTCCTAAACTAAATTCCCACTTAAATCCAAAATGATAAGTAGATTAAAGGGAAAACGGAAATAGGTAACCCTCAAGAATTTTAAGCACATCTAATATCAAGGGGGCAGGGAGCAGAATCATTACCGGTATTTCCTTAAACCATCCGCAGTGCAGAAAAAGCTTACCCTTTCCAACAGGCATATGAGACAAATTTCCAATGGCTTTAGGCACTTAACGGCAACATATGTTTTAAGAAAAGCATGATAGTATCTAAGTACAAGTATGTCTTTATACCTAAGCCAACTTCCAAAAGGTAGCAGAATACTAAGGTTGAAAATTGTTCTAGAGAAAGCAAAACCAGACAGCTGTAATTTGCATAAAATTTGGGCATGTTTACATAGGAAAAATTGTGCACATTCAAATGTTGCAAATAAAGGTGGGGGAGATAGTTTCCACTTTTTAAAAGAACCCTGGGATGCTGGGACAAATACAGTCATGCTAGAATGGGATAGTGATATGGGAGTGAGGTTTTTGCTGGCCACACCTAGAAGTTTCTACTAACAGCAGAAAATAATTTCTACTAGTAATAGAGTTGTGTGTTTTTTGGAACACAGAACTTATCTTTATGTCATGTAGTATAATAAGGTCCCCAAATACAAGCTTCCTGAAAACATACTTCTGACAAGCATCTAGGCCAAGAAGTTGACTGATTCAACACATGTCACTGAAACAGAAGCCTGTACACTAGTTATTATGGAAATTCATAGATGAAAGATGGAACATAGCTACACCCCAAAACAAGGCTGCAGTGGCATCATACATAATATGAAGAAGAAATATATTCAGATTTACAAACTTTGAGGTCAACATTCTACTGAACTGTGAATCTCCAGTCTGTGATGCATCATGGCTTAGTAAGCATTTAAGAGGAACACAAGGACTAGGGAAACAGGGGTGACCAATTGCCTCAGATGTGCCTTTCATACCTCCCTGCCTTATTTAATTAGGTCCAAATGTGCCTTTATCTGACTTTTCTAGTCCTCAGGGCCAAAATTTAATACTAGCAAGAGGCATAGTCTTCCTCTGACCTTTTAGTCTGCTGCTGATTCATGTTAACTTGTAAACAACTGCAACTAATTGTACACACATAGGCATCTGTTCTTTCTTGCCTGCCGTCTTCAGTCTTATTTCCTGTGCCCTCAACTATGTTTCCTTCGACCAACATGGCCACCTAAATAAAAATTTCTCTCCAAGCAAATTGTCTGTCGTATCACATAGGCAGTCATTCTATGCCCCTAAAAGCAGCAAGAGCAAGGGGGAAGGCCTACAGAACTGGAGAAGGGGCTGCATATCAGCGCTAAAGTACCGTACTAGTTTTCCAGACCAAGCTTCATTCCTGGGCATCTTGAAGTAGGGCTGGGAATGTCCCCTGCCTGAAACCCTGGAGAGCCCCTGCTAGTCAGTGTAGACAACATTGAGTCAGATGGAGTTATAGTCTGACTCAGTAGAAGGCAGCTTCCTATGTAACTGTTTCTGTCCCTCTGCTTTGCTCCACACTGCCTCATCATCATGCTGGAGTATTATTGTGCTCCCAAATCTTCAGTTTGCCAATTTATGCAAATCAGACATGCTGACCATACTGAAGTTGCTTCATTAGCATATCTGATTTGTTTGATTTGATCAATTATTTAATTTATATACGGCTTAATATGTCTAAAAGGTAAAGGTAAAGGGACCCCTGACCATTAGGTCCAGTCGCGGACGACTCTGGGGTTGCAGCACTCATCTTGCTTTACTGGCCGAGGGAGCTGGCGTACAGCTTCCGGGTCATGTGGCCAACATGACTAAGCCGCTTCTGGCGAACCAGAGCAAAGCACGGAAACACTGTTTACCTTCCCGCCGGAGCAGTACCTATTTATCTACTTGCACTTTGACGTGCTTTTGAACTGCTAGGTTGGCAGGAGCTGGGACCGAGCAACGGGAGCTCACCCAGTCGTGGGGATTCGAACCGCCGACCTTCTGATCGGCAAGCCCTAGGCTCTGTGGTTTAACCCACAGCGCCACCTGCGTTTTGTACCCATGTCTAAGCAGTGTACAAAAACCTGAAGCAACAGACAACAAACAAAATACTACAAAAAATTATCCATTCATAGTCCTTCTGACACACCCCCTCTCTCAGTCTCCTGGTTTTCAGCCAGAATCCAACAAGCTCAGCTCACCCACAAAAGTCTCACAACGAGAAGAATACCTGGAAACAGTAGTCATCACCCTAGTCTCTCACTCTAGACTTGCTTTTTACGGGCAAACACAAGCTGGACGGTACTTCCTCAGGCTGCTCATAACTGTGTCCTATTCAGCTGCAGTCTCCACACCCAGTTCCAGGTGCAGCAGGTTTGTTGAGTTTCCCAGAGGGTCCAGGATGAGAAATGGGGCCCCCTCCACACACACATCTCTTTCTTCATCCTCTGTCCTCTCCTCTTCCTCCAGTTGCTTTCCAACATATTTCAAAAATATAGCTCAACCTCTGCTTCTGCCAGATTGCACAATCATACATTCTAATCTTCCTTCTGTGAATACAAAAAGGCACACTACAACAGTAATGTCACAGAACTGACACTGAATCCATAGATTTGTTTCCCCATCGAGTCACCTGTAGAACTACTACTTTACTGATGCAAATATGTTCACAGATTATAGGACAAATAGATCTGAAGGGGGAAAATGATTTGATTCTGATTTGTGACACCATTTCAGTACTACTCAGTTCATTTAGTAATGTAAACATTTCTAATTTAAAAAAAATCTAACCAAAAGCATCTTCCATAAGGGAAAAAAGGTGAGTTTCTGTTTTGTTACTGATCTGCTTTCTGACTTTTACATTGAACAGGACACAAGTGTAATGATGAGTGATACTAAACATCATATGTGCTGACATACCTGAACATAATTAACATCCACCAAGGCAGAAGCGGGATGTCACAACAGAAGTAGCAATAAACTAAACTACTTGATGCTGCCTGTGTTTACAACATTGTTCTAGTGAGACATGAGTAGAAGATTTCTTTCAGATGTGTGCAATGCATGCAAATACAACTACTTGAACATTTTGGACACTTCAAGGCCACAGCACGAAATGATGGATCTCTTATGACTGATACTGTCATTTGCATGCAAAATTAAAATGTGAAGCCATAACATGCAGTCTGCAATGTGTTACAGTATCTTAATTTAAAGAGACAAATGTATATTCATTTATAAACTGAGAAGCATAGAAAATTTAAGCCAAACTTACTGATTGCAAGGAATTAAGGGGGGGACGGACTTCGTTTTTTATATTCTTCCCCAGGCCCCATCCCTTTCACAAACCCAACTATGGAATATCAAATAAATCTGCCTTATTTGAAGAATCAGACAGGATGAAATCTATAAGCCACCAAGGGAACATATTACATAATAGGAACAAACAAAGGGCAACATTTTCTTCTAAGATCCATATGGCAGATCTGGGTTTGGATACTCAGTGTTCCCTAAAGAAGGGGAACTCCCAAGGAGAATGGAATATCTGAGTCAAGATCAGCCATGCATGTCTGAAAGACTTTCCTTCAGTTTTCTCCCTCTCTCTCAAGTCTAGTTACTGCGGTCTTCACTAACCAAAAAGCGCTCTTCTCCAAAAACATTTATTAACAGTTTTAGAAAGAGGTAGCAAATTAGAACTCTAGAAGAACCTGTCCAGCAGTTATTAAGTATCTTCGTCAGTTATAGCACTAGTTGACTTCTATTATTTACTTAAAATACTTGTATCCCATCTTTCTGCTTAACCATGGTTGCTGTAGCTGTGGAACCAGTGTGGTGTAGCACCCAATGGCCCTAGATAAAGAAGCCCACACTCCTGTTCAATGATGAAAATCACTGGGTAATTCTGAAGACGTCACCATCTCATCTTAAGAGGGTGGTTGTGAGAATAATACATCTGGGTCTAGGCTTCTTGAAAGAAGGATAGAATAAACATTGACAGATAAAATAAACAGTAGAAGTAGACAGTGACACCCCCGCCCAACAGGCTGTGTATAGAGTTACACACACACACACACACACACACACACACACAGGTTTTCACATACCCTTCCACTTCAGCCCTTCTCACTCTTGAAAGCAGCTTCTGAAAATTAGGTGACCCTCTGGAGTGAGATTCAACATGGAATGAAAGGGGTCTGCATTTGGAAAGGAAAATGAACAACCTCCCTATCTGCAGCTCACAGCATCTTAACTATTATTGGGAACCTCAGTGTTCATATAAACGTTCTATATACTGCACATCAGGAGTGAAACCAGGCTTTATTTCATCCAGGTCAGTTTGGCACCCTCACCATGTGCAATTGCGTACATACACACCACACACACACACGCACAGGCTGGGAGCCTCAACGGCGCCCCTTGGGAAGCTTCATCCAGGGCTAAAAGCCCAGTTAGACCCCCACCCCCTAACTACAGCATTGCTGCAAATACTGAACATGTGTATTATAGCCTCCATGATATTCGAATTATTCCATTGTTTCCATGAGAGAGACTTCCACTAGAAATTACATATGTGCTTAAAAGGTAGTAAAACATTTCCACCAAAAATGCCGATGAAAGACTCTAATGATACTATCCCCGCTATATGTTGTTGTTGTTGTTCAGTCGTTCAGTCGTGTCCGACTCTTCGTGACCCCATGGACCAGAGCACGCCAGGCACGCCTATCATTCACTGCCTCCCGCAGTTTGGCCAAACTCATGTTAGTAGCTTCGAGAATACTGTCCAACCATCTCATCCTTTGTCGTCCCCTTCTCCTTGTGCCCTCCATCTTTCCCAACATCAGGGTCTTTTCCAGGGAGTCTTCTCTTCTCATGAGGTGGCCAAAGTACTGGAGCCTCAACTTCAGGATCTGTCCTTCTAGTGAGCACTCAGGGCCGATTTCCTTGAGAATGGATAGGTTTGATCTTCTTGCAGTCCATGGGACTCTCAAGAGTCTCCTCCAGCACCATAATTCAAAAGCATCAATTCTTCGGCGATCAGCCTTCTTGATGGTCCAGCTCTCACTTCCGTACATTACTACTGGGAAAACCATAGCTTTAACTATACGGACCTTTGTTGGCAAGGTGATGTCTTTGCTTTTTAAGATGCTGTCTAGGTTTGTCATTGCTTTTCTCCCAAGAAGCAGGCATCTTCTAATTTCGTGACTGCTGTCACCATCTGCAGTGATCATGGAACCCAAGAAAGTGAAATCTCTCACTGCCTCCATTTCTTCCCCTTCTATTTGCCAGGAGGTGATGGGACCAGTGGCCATGATCTTAGTTTTTTTGATGTTGAGCTTCAGACCATATTTTGCGCTTTCCTCTTTCCCCGCTATATATAAGAAGTTAAAATACTGACAGAAGCCAGCTCTACTCAGCACAGCACAATAGCAGTTTTATGGGCAGAAAACCATCTGAAAACCTTTATAAGGTTGGGCTGCTATCATCACACAGATACAGTACTAGCTGGAGAGAAGAATCTAGTAATCAGTTGCATTTATTTAATAGCAGCCGTACTTAGCAACCATCTCCCATAATATTAAGACTACAATATAATTATGTAATTCATACAGCAATCTCCATATAATTAGTAGATTATATACTTTTATTTAGAAGTGTATTTCTTCTTTACTATTTTAACTTTCAAAAATTACACACATTTCATTATTTTCCTTAGCCCAAATAAATTTGTACTGAGTTTTGCTTTCATATTTTTTAAGTGAACATACACCACAAGGTGTCTCCACTGGCTTATTTGCTTAGGAAATGAATCACTGATGAGTTAATTAATTAATTATTTTATTTGTATCCTGCCTTTCTCCCAGTGCCGGACCCAAGAAAGCTTGCAGCATAAATTAAAAGAGATACAACTAAAACATACACAATAAATATGATATTAAAAACAATTAAGTAACTTTATTAAAAGCAGCACTGTAAATACTTAAAACCATTAAAATGACCATGCACACACAGAGAGAGACAAAGACACAGAGTTTGAATTGCTTTATGTCAACAATGCAAGTAGGGTACTTGGAAAAGTCCAATCAAACACATGTAATGGGAGACTGGCTAGCCTGGTCAGTTTGGAAGTCAATGTGTTTTATTCTTCTAAAGGAGGCAGTAGCAAAGCTTTTAGTCAACTGATTAGGGATTGCACCATTTGTGCACAAGGTTCTGAAGTGGTTAGTGGCATGCCACCTCCAAGCATTCTTGGATAATGCTGATTATCCAACCTGTTAATCTCTAGCCTCTCGCCTGGTTTGGGATGGAGAGTACCCTGTTCACACTGGTGAATGATCTATGCTCCCAAAATACAAAGACATATGACCCTATTAATTTTCTTGAAATGTCCAGCTACATTTGACACAGTCTATCATAGTATCCTTTTAGTACTGTCTGAGTTAGGAGCAGGTGGCTCTACTTTTCAATGGCTCTACACTTTCCTGATATCTAACCCCGCATGAATTATATTTTTGTCTCCCATGCCCTTCCAACATCCAAATTCATTCACAGCATATGTATACCATCCTTCAGAGAAGATTCCAGGCCCATTTACATATTAGAGCTTCAACAGAAACAAGACATATAAAAACAAACATTTATGTATCTATATCTACACACACACATTCAGGGTCTGGGAAGATAAAAACACTTTGGCACCTAAATGTAACAGGAGAGAGAGATTTCCACAAATGGGGCTTCATCACATTACTTTCCCTGACCACCACCTCTGATGGTGGAGGAACCTGAAGGAAGACACTGGCAGATGAGCATAACATTTGGACAGGTTGATATGGGATTAAGTATTCCTTTAGGTACCTGTGACCCAAGCTGCTTAGGTTAACACCTGAAACTTGAATAGGACCCTGAAACAAAAAAATATAGATACTGGAAAAATATGCTGTCATAGAGTTGCTCCAATGAAGTCTTGCAGCCACATTCTGTATTGGTTTCTGTTTCCAATAGGTTATCAGGAATGGATTACTGTGGCCTGGCTCAGTAGCGTAGGAAGACTTTTCGCCGCCCATGGTGATGGCGTGGAGGCACCCCCCTGGGGGCAGGGCGTCGCGGTGCGTGCGTCATAATGCCACGACACATCGGATGCACTGCGCATGCCCGAAAATTCCGGGCATGCGTAGTGGATCCGGCCGGTGCTGCTGAGAGCCGGCGAGCGAGCAGTAGATCGGGCAGCCTCACGACTCGCTGCTCGCTTTCCGGTTCACCGTGGGAGTAGCAGTGCCCGCTGGATGCATCCGGGCGGGCGCTGCTGCTCCTGCGGCGAACCGGTAAGCGAGCGGCGGGTTGTGGGGCTGCCCCGTCCGGACGGGGTGCCAGGCGGCAGGGGAAGGGCCAGGGAGTGTCACCCCCCTCCCCTGGAACACAGGGCAAAGCACCCCCTACGCTCCACCCTTCCTACACCACTGGCCTGGCTATCCCTGTCCAGGAGTGGCTACATTTGGTTTACCAACCTCATCTAGTAAAGGGCCCTGCATGTTACTGAAGACACTGGGCCTCCAATGTCAAATCTATATCAAGGAACATCCCCAAATGAGAAGTCTGCAAAACTGATCCTTCAGGAGGAGTGCAACCTCATCCAGAACAGAATCCCTCCTCCCCCAAAAAGAAACATCCAGCCATAGTACCTCCATTTTACCGGAGTTTTCAGTTTATTGATCCTCATCCAGCCCATAACCATTCTTATGCACAGCAATTTAATCACCTGAGCTGATTTGGGGATTTCAAGATTCTTAACTGCATTTTAATTTATTCAGGTGAGAACCTATGTTTAAAAATGTTATTGAGATTAAAAATTATTCTTTAGACTTCTCAAAGATTTTAAATTCAAAATCTGTAAAAACGCTATGGGAAAATATTCTGAAGAAAGAAGACTAAAGCATTCATTCACTTGTCCTTTGACATTCCTTTTCTCCCAACATTACAGTGTAATTTCCTCTCAAAGGTATTCTTTATCACTGGAGATTAAAGACACATTCTGGTGCTGTTTGATTTGGCCTTTGCTCAGATAAACAAGTAAACTGCAAGACTGCAGAAGTCAACAATTAAGATCAGGCAAACTGACAGCCCCCAAGATAAAATTAAGCAGGTCACAGTCTGCTTTATTTCATTTTCTTACAAATCCTGGAACATAGCTATAAAGATTTATTTATACACCATAATTTTGTAGAGAAGGGGTACATCAAGAACCTCAGTGAAATGAAGAAAACTGAACACACAAAGGCACTATTTTCCTTATCCAACAGACTTCATCAATGAAAGAAAAAGAAGCACTCCAGGCTTCCATAAATGCACTCAGCAGTTCACCAATCATGAGAACGAATCTTTTCCTGATTATACTTACATGTGAAAGACAATAAAGTGAAGGATCCTACTCTTGTTGAACTTGGAGGGGAAAGAACTCTCAGCCCAGAAAAAAAAGAAGGATCTTGCCCTTCTCCTATTTTTCTGGCATGAGCAGATGGTTTGGGAGGGGAGGAAAGAATCAGCCTCACACCCTGCAGTCATAACCAAACTTGCTCAGAGCTCTTATTACTGCTTCTCCAAAGCATGGCACAGCATGAAAGGCCCATCTTCCCTCTCAAGTGCAGGACAGAATAGTTCACTCACGTGACATTAGACCAAAACAGACTCAAAAGCAGCAGGACTCTCTTGTCACCAGGGATGCCAACTTGAATAAATACTGGGTAGGGCTGCTAATTGATCACAAGACGTTACACACACACACACACACACACAATTTGAATGGCAATGCCCATTGACCGGGGGGGGGGGGCGCTCAAATATTTTATGGAGCGGGGAATGAAAGGACTTTGGCCCTAGGAGTTGACTCCTATGTTTCTGAATGTGCCTCAAGCAATGAGAAGTGAGTCAACGATCCCATCTTTCCAGAGCACTAGACTAAAGACTTGCTACTAAAGGCAGAACTTGTAGCCTTCTAGAAAACCAGGAGTTCCCAACTCCTTTTCCTCCTTTCTAAAACATATGCAACAAGGAAAAATGAAAATTTTGATGTGCACATATGGATTGGACCGGAAAATGGATTGCATTTAAGAATCGTTATACATCTGGAAAACTTCCATTGTAACATCTAAAGAAGTGTTTCATTAGGAACCAGTTCCTGTGTATATTAGGAGCCAATTCCCATGTATGTTCAAGGAACAGCTATTGAAATTACTTCAGTGGACATACCGGTATATACTAATGAAAATGGTTCAGCAGAATGATTCACTCATGTAGCCTGTTTCAAAACAATACCATCAGTTTATTTACTAAGAACCAAATTCAAGACTGTTCTTGAACAGGATGTTGTGGATATAACCACACTTTATTATAACTACATTTTATTAAATTTTTTATGTATAAAATAATTTGTGTGCCTCTTTTCAGGCATATCCCACATAATACAATATCATAAAAACAATGCAATCTATAAAGTAACAATGGTACTGTATTAATAACCTAAAACACAGGACACTTAAAACCAATCACAAACATCAATACCCCTTCTAAAATAAATAAGGTCATTACTTAAGGAAGTTAGGAAAAAGTGGTGTTTCCCTGGAAAAGACGGGCTTCATAAGACCAGTTCAAAAATTTGCAGTTCTGAGGCTATCTGCACCTTTTGGGGGAGGTAGTTCCACAATGTGACGCCACCCACAGAAAATGTCCTATAATGCAATGTGGGAAAAGTGTGATGTCTACAAGCTGCAGTAAGCTTTAGGCTTTCACACTTCATGAGCAAAGCTAGGAGGAGTTAGGATGCATTTGCTTCTACTTTTAGTTGAAAGACTGTCTTCACCCATATGTAGTGTTATGTACTGAGTTGAATCCTAGAACAATAGGATCCAGAATGCAGCGGTCTGGTTGGTCCTAGAACAATAGGAGCCACCCAATCCAGCTCCAGATGGAAGTGAATCACCGACCTGATTGGCCTGCAAGAGCAGCCAATCAGGCTCCTGGAGGAAGTTAATCGGCAACCTGATTGGCCTACAGGAGTAGCCCAGAATTAGCCAATCACGTGGGGCCCATTGTGTAAATAATGTATATATAGCAGACGTTTTGGGGGAAAGATCCATTCATTGCTACTATGAGCTGAATAAAGAGCATGAAATTCACACTTGACTCTATTTTATGTAGGGTTGCCACAAAGTTCTTGAGCAGGTACGGGCAAGCAAACACATTCTAGCAAGCAGGAATACATACTCAGCAGAGGGAGGCACAGAGACAGGCAGGCAGACCAGAAGGCAGGAAGGCTGTCCTGTCCCTGTGTTGTAAAACAAATTAATGGAAGGTCTTCTTTTCTTACAAAGAAGCCTTTTCTCTGTCTGATGGAGTACCATGTCAAAAACAGAAGTGTTCATCACCGTTTCCTTTTTTTAAAGTAACATAATAAGTATGTTTTAAAAATGCACCCACCCTGATCTCACCTTATGTACCCTCCCTGGCCATGTTATGCACAAGCAGAAACAGACTACGCTTATTTGTAACCCGTTTCTGCTCCTCCCACTTCAATCCTCTTCTGGTCCTGGGAGACAGTGGGGCAGGAGAAGAAACCCTTAACTTCTATACCCACCTGATCTCCCCCCCCCCTCCTGTATGCCACCACCTCCTGTTCTACACTCTCCAATCTTGCAGCTTCTCCTACCTCTGACTCTCATCTCCCAGCTGTTACAGATTCTCCAGATCACTCATCCTTCTTCCAAGTATCTCTTCTTCCAAGTCAGTCCCCAACCCCCAATGCCAACTCATAAGTGTCCAGCCATTCCCTGACACATACCGATTGCTGAAAGCTTCCTTGGGAGGGTTGCGTCCTGAAAAAGCATTGTATAACTATTTTAAATAAGTAACTAAATAAATTAATCTTCCAATTCTATGGTAATCTGATTTGTGGTGTTTGGGTCACAACAATGAATACCATATTGATGACTCTCTCTCTAGCCTAACAGTAGCGTGAAGCAGGTCAAACTAATCAGGGTAACTGCTTTATTACCATGAAACATATAATCCCTCTAAATGTTTCCTGCAGTGCAAAAACATTGTCAGCTGCAGGGTGATAACACTTTGAGCAACTGCTGATCAGCATTATAGCTGCTCGTCATCTGCTATTCACAGCAGATTGATTTATTTATGCTGAAGGTATTCTGTAGACATACTACTGAAATTAAAATCCTAAACATTTTCCTGTTTCTGTGTATTTCACCACATTTGTATATTTCACCACATTTGTTGTAAAATGTATAAATGCATTTAAAGGAGAATTTAGTTCTTTTTCTACTGTGATTACCAATCCCAATTCTTAACTCCAAAAATGAAATAGTCCAAGATAAAAATAACATATAAAGACACTGTGGCTTTGACAGTCCCTAGACTGCTGAACCCATTGCAGTGTTGTTCCCACAAGGCATGAATTGCCAGTAGTTATAAAGATTACATTATAATACTTACTCACTGCATACTAATTCTGTATCTGTAATTTGAAAGCTGTTTGGCATGATGTCTTATTTCAAACACACCAGGTCACTGATATTTTGGCCTGTGAGTACTGCTATGTTGACAACTGATCCTGCACAGCACTTTTCCAGGTGTAAACACAACCTTGGGCAGATGTGAAGTAATGCAGGATCAGAGGCAGTTCCTATCAGGGTGTCAGTTAATCGGTGGTTTATGAAACATTCTCCCCATTTTTCAATTTTTATTTAGACCCTAACATGAAAACTATCCAAAATTCCCCAAATCTTGCTTGAAGTAAAAAAGAGAGGGGATTAACTTATCTAAAGAAACAACGCTTGAAAGTAGATGAGATTTAAGCCTTTCATTTTTCTGTTGCGCTGGGACAAAGAGCAGTCACATCCACCCACCCAAAGAAGCTGCCATTGTTACCTTTGGCACAATGGACAACATATAAACAGCAACTAGATCAGCTGGGAGCAAGAAAGGGCATCTGGGACTGTAAAATAATCAAAGGAGGCAATCTCAGAGCAGCAGCAATAAAAATAGCACGGGCTGTGTATCTTAATGTATTGTTCTGTTGCTGTTCAGAGACTGTTAGTTAAATGTTGATGGTACTGAATTTTTTATATTTGTTGATTTATCATTATGAATTTGTTGGTGTTAATTTATTTACATATTTTATCAACTTTATATTACTTGTATTTTTGATACAGTTGTACTGATTGGGCCATACTTACTTTCTGCTGCTTGAGATGTCCTTTCCGAGAGAAAACACTTCCTGAGATTTTTTTTCTTCAATGCAAATCATTTCAAACTGAAATATTAGCGATTCACAATGCTCTTTAAGCGATTTCCATCAGCAGTAGGCATTTTCAAGCACCTGACAGCCACACATATTTGAAAACTTTCTAAGATTTAAATCTTTAAAAATTTCTGATCCTTTCCATTTTCTCATACTGGCACACGTCCTTACAACACATTCTGAAACATTTCAGCAATCCTAATATACAGATGCACTATAAAATGTTCTGATGACAAAATTAGGAACGTTTGCTTTATTCAACAAGACTCTTAGAAAAATGTAAATCACCTCATTAATAAGGCAGAGCTTCAATTTGTCTTCAGATCATACTAAAGAAATGTGTGCTTTTAAAGACCATCATCCTAGCAACATGTCAGAAAGATAACTGGTACGAAAAGGTTAGCACCTCATAAATGCTTCCGACAGCTACTTAACGGGAATCCCATTCTTACTATTTATCTGCTGCAAGTTAGTAGTATGATTATGTAGTCTAAAGCAACACAACTTCCTTTTTATGCTAAGATACACAGAACTAGACATAAGATACATAAACCTTTTAAAAAAAAACCAAGGTTTATTCTTGAAAGACCTTTAAACAAGGAGGCAGCCAAATATTACAGTCATACGATGGTTTGACGTTACATAAACACTTTCAGACTTGTGTGCTCCCTTCCCTCCTCCTTAAGCAGCCTGAAGCCATGCCTCCCTGCATTTTTCATTCAAACTAGATTGACAATGATTTGCTGCAAAAAAACCCTACAAAATAATACAAATGGACCTCCAGAACGGCTTAAACACACTGAAAATAGTGACTGTAGTCCATAAAGCAATGGTAGTACCCTCTAGTTTACTGCTGTAGTTATTTAAACAAAAGCCTTTTTGCATATGTGTGCATGACACACCTACACTTGTGTATGTATACATATACACATTCATGTACACCACAAAGCAGTATTTGAATCAGAACATGTGGTCAATCTTGTGTGTGTGTTATATAGATTCTTAATAGGCTAAAGAGTACAAGCAACCAGCAGAGGTTTTTATCACCAAATGCTTCTGAGGCAGTTGGAAAATTGGAAAGCACACTAAAACAATAAACAGAAACACACAAATTAATATAAAGGACCATAAAGGCAGCAGATCTAATAATAAAACCATAAAAAGGAAGGTCAGTAGAAGAGAGAAAGGAGAATATGAGAACACTGCATGACAGCAAAAATGCAACTAAAAGAGAAAAAGCCGCTGGGGGCACAAAAGAACAGGGCAGACTTACTCTGGCACTAAACGTTTTTTAACGAAAATGATTTGCTTAGACTGAGATACATACAGGGACAATTATAATGTACTGTATTAGAGAATTAGTTATTTACTTATTTTAAATTTTGTATCAGATATAACGGATTAAGAGCTATTATTAAGGGAAGTGATATACAAACAGTTGGAAGTCAATTTTAAATTATTTCACAAAAATGTGCCAGGTAAGCATATCTGAATATATATTTCTATGGTACGGGCTTTACCACAGAAATGAGTGTACTGCAAAGTGAGCTGAATCATTGCTTGCTACAGCCTCAAATGTTCCTCAAAGCCAAGAACACTAACAGCAAAGTTCTTAGTTTATGTCCCACAAACCTTCCCTCAGTGCACAAACAGTCCAATGCACTTCATCTGGAATTGAACAGCTAACATTAAAAGAGCACATTTATGCTCACACTTGTCTTCTCTGCCTGAGCAATTTCCTATGGCATTTGACAGTATGACAGCAGCCTGCTAGCAGACACAATGGAGTCACACTTCCTCCCTGAACTAACTTGACCCTGGGAAGATGCTGTTGGGGGATAACTCACTGCTGGGACAATTCAGCCGAAATGTGTTCCAATTTTTAAAAACCGAGATCTAGCAGAGGCAGCTCTTGCAAAAGTAACATAAAACAGTGTGGTGGAATTTAAGGCATCTTACATTAGCACTGGAATAGGCAATAAAATTAAAAGGCTTGGGGATATAAAGTGCAATGGATTGTAGTATGAACATTGTGCTTTATCAGGCTTTTCAAATATCTTGCAGAACACAGCCTTCTAAAAATATTGTTTCTGCAGCAGTTCAAGATCTGATACCATACCTGCTGATGAGGCAAAAGAAGGTGGGGGGAGGGAGCAGCGGCAGCTCACAGCTCACATAGCGGTGTAATATTCCATATGCAACTGTACAGCACCCAATAGGATTAAAAATCCCTGCTGAATACAGAGTGATAAATGCTGGTATATTTGGACATTAAAGACAAGCCAAACCTGAAATTATTCTACAGCACCAGATCCAGATCCTAGACACAGACCTGTAATTACAGGGATGTATAGTAAATTGTTTCTGCCCAGAGAAGCAGCAGAGCACTGGTACCTGCCAGCTATATATATGCCTTCCAGAAGCTGTATCTGGTCTCAGATCAGGGGATTTAGAAGTAGCAGATTTGAAGCTCCATGACATCAGGGTTACATCAGAAAAGGCAGAGAGTAAGTTTATTACCATTGCCTTGCTATTTCTTCCATTAAAAGCTCCCAGCTTAGTGCAATGTGACTAGTGAACACAAAACACAAGCCTGAAAGGTCTCTGACCATTAAGACTTTATGTAAGGCCCTTTATACAAATCTAAATGCTGAGAATCTTTAAACACAACACATTATTTATGAAATGCGAGTTTATAGTTTTTGTGTGGATTTATAATTGAGTTTTTGAAGTACATGACTGATGCACAATGATTAATTAGCCCAAGCATAATGCAATCATATAAGCACTTCCAGTTTTAAGTTACGAAGTCACCAAAATAAGAAGCCATGTGTTCTTCAAAATAAAAAATATTTTCCATCTTCAATATGGTAAACTCCAGCACATGGTTTGAGAGGTAACCTACAAGCTAGTTAAGATGCAGAACTGTATGGGAAATTGCCTTGCTGTTTAAATCTCAAGATTTGCAACGAGGATTTAATACAACTTTCACAAGAAACCTTTCTCTCCAGGGCACAAATGAATTGAAACTCACCCATGTCCTCTTAATGCACTCAAATATTTTTACTATTTTCACAAAAGTATACTTCAGAATGCAGCAGCTGGGTTGTTGAGGCATCCTGTGGACACCATATAACACCTCTGTTGAGGGAGCTACACTAGCTGGCAATATGCTACCAGGCACATTTCAAGGTTTTGCTTTTAAAGCCCTAAGAGCAACATGGGACCAGGTTACTTCAGGGCCCCCTTTGCCCTTCACATCTCTGCCCAGCACCTGCACTCTTCAGATGGGGTAATGCTGAGCATCCCAGAGTTGTGTTTCGTTTAAGAGTTTTTGAGAAGGTTTCCTTCACACAACCCTTCTTTTCAGGATAAATACCGGTACCTATCAAAATGTGGTGTCTGTATTTTGGATGCTCATTCAGGGAAGCTTTAAATGGTTCAAGATTATTATTTTTAAAAGAAGATAACTGTAGAATACTTTACTGATAATCAGAGCACCACAGAAAGTTTTTAAGTGTGGAGCTAAAAAGTGAATCAGCAAAGACATTGTTTACACACTGGGGGAAAAACAAAACAAAACAGGCTGATTAGCACAATGCCTGCAAGGCTCTCAAAAAGAGCGTTTTCATTGGATAACATAAATGTAAAAGGCAATGCTTTTCTTCTACAAAAAATGGGCTGGTACCATACTCACCATGAAGTTGTTGCAGTAAGTGCCACACTTTTAACCAGTGCTTTTCCTGTAGGAAAAAAGTGCTGGTGCTGAATACCCTTGAGTACCACCAGAAAAAAAGCACTGGTGAAAGGAATGAAAACTCTAGATTCCCCGAGGGCTTAGTACTGCATTTTTCTCCATCTGTTCTGCCACCCTGTAGCATGATATTTACCAGCAATGCAAAAGCTTGGCTAAGGCAGGAGATGACATTTAACAACTGTCTGTTACAAAATCCATTATCTGCATTTGGACATCCTCGAATGTCAGAAGGAAAATGCACCAAGGTGACCTTGTTTCAGTATGTTTGGATCTTACTTTCCCATCATCCATTAATAAAGGGCCTATAAGAAGCGGATAATGGAGTATGATTCGGGTAACAAGGGAATCTGCTTCTGCATTAGTCCAAAAAAAAAAGGTTGGACATAGTGGCAACCATCTTAGAGAGCTCTCTTTCTCTCTCTCTCTCTCTCTCTCTCTCTCACACACACACACACACACACACCCCAACACCCCATATGAATACTGCACAATTTTCCATGCCCAGGCTATGGCCAAGTTTTCACATTCAGGTTTTCACATTCACTGCTGCTTTAATGGCTTCAGAATTCAAGGTGTGATGCCAACCACTAAGATTCATAGAGTTGTAGTTCCATTTAATCCAGCCTCCTGCTTAATACAAGGAATTGAGAACTAGAACCTCTCAAGCAGATAGCTGTCCAGCCTCTGACTAAAGTCTTCCAGTAAAGGAGAGTCCACATCCTGGGTATATGGTTCCACTGTCAAACTGCTCTTACCATTAATATGTTTCTCCTAATGTTCAACTAAAACCTACTTTTTTAATTTAAGACTAACCAAGGGAGCAGTTTTGCAAGCTCCTTTACCTTTCACTGACCAACTTTGTTTTCAAAACAAAAGAGAAAAAACCTGTCACAACTTGGGGCTTCACCAAACAATGAAAAGAAGTATTTGAAACACAATCTATAAATTTTACAATTGACATTTCAAGGAGTCTCTTAATTTTTGCAATAAAAAGGGAATAGTATCTTCATAATTTCTAACTTAAAAAAAGAGCAGAGAGGTTCTCGTGATTGCTTGTATTATATCATTTTAAATGGTAGACATTTAATTTTTCTGTAAGCAAACGTTATGCTAAAGGCCTAAGATCCCAATAAATCAGGAAAACTGCACATGAAATTGCTGAACAGTTGTTCTTACTTCTAATGTGACATTAGAATGTACAAACACACACATACTGGTCAGTAAGTAACAGAGCCAAATGTAAGGATATATAATGGTCCCTCCAGTGGCATTGAGATATTATGTCACATATATGCAACTCCTCATGGTTTATGGTTTCTAATTTTAAAAAATACCACAAAGCACCTGAAATTTACAGGCCTATTCTGCACAGTCCCATGTGAGGCTCCATGATTCATTTTCCAGGCTTCAGCTAGCATATGAGATTTTAAACTTTGATTTCCACGACCTAGCTGAAATTTACTAAATGAAATACCAAAAACACACACACACAAAAACAACAACAGAAAGGCCGTTGCTGGTGAAACAATGGCTGCTAATCTGCAGTCTAATTGCCCACAAAGCAGGGGCAATTGTGTCAAGAAAATGGAGCCAGATGAATTTGCATATGACCTACTCAACCCAACGAAAGTGAGGAAAGGGGAGACAAGTGCCTAAATCCATGTTAGCCAACATAGCATTGACTAGCTGTTTTCAGACTCCAAATCCCACCAATCCTAGCCTGAATTGGCAATGGCCAAGAATGACAAAGCACATGGTTTGAAGGGTATTCAGCTAGATGGATCAATGGTCTGATTCTGTATAAGAAAGCTTCATCCATAAAATACTCTTGTCAGTGGAAAGACTACACAGTATGCAAAAGCACAGAACTGCCTGGGGAGTTCAGGTTAATAAGGCAATTTTTAAAAGTTTAGAGAAAAAACAGTCAAAGATATCTCCTCCTCTGAGGGTTGTTGGAAAAACCTGCATGTAACTGGGATAACACCAAGGACTTAGTGGAGAATATGCCACTTCCCATAAGATTCTCTCTTATACAAGAAGTAACAGAAGAGATGAGCCATCTTCCTCAAAAAATATACAAGATATAGGTATTAATGTAATCAAGACAATGCAATCTAGTGGATAGACCATATTATAAAAACCACCTAACTCTAGCCATCCTCATACAGCATTCAGATTGGAAATGGGAAAATCTTTTCCACTCCATTACAGTTATACAGTATTTTCTCATCCATCTGGATTAATATCTCACAGAAGAAACACAGGAACTGCACTTCTGCTGTGGTGAAGTTCATATGACTTGGCATAAGCAGTAGCCAACTTCTTCCTACTTTATAAGCTACTGCAGTAGCAGATTTCAAAAGATGCGGCTAAAGTCCATAAAATGTCATCATTTATCTTGATCACTTGTGCCACTGTATTTATACAACCTTAACTGTGACATGTCAGAAATAGGGATTCCAGATATTATTATTATTATTATTATTATTATTATTATTATTATTATTATTATTATTATTATTATTAGAGCTTGGTTCAATAAATCTGTAAGAAACCAATTCATGTAGCAACTGAATACTAACATGATTCATTAGCTTAATAAGAACTAGTCTACATGGTGGCAGAACACAGTTCAAATACATGTCGGCGTATTTCAGGGGTTGAACTGCTTTTCTCCTGTACATCTCCCTTTTACAGATCTACTTTTACAGTGTAAGTTGTCATGTCACCCTAAAAAGCTGTTTCCTTACTTTCCTAATGAACTTTACTCCCCCAGTTATCTTGTGGGACTGCTGCCTTTAAAAAAACAACACCTATGAATAATTGCATAAATTGGATAATTAAAGGCTGGAAGAAGAATTGAACAAGGCAATCTAAAAAATAAACAAATGACAGCAAACCAAGTAGGCTTAAATTGTACCCAGAAGAACAGAGAATGTGCAACCCAACACATGAGAAATGTTGGTACCACAATTTAGTTGGGTAGATTAAAGCAAGACTGCAACCAATAACCAACGCCGACATGCTTATAGAAAATATAATTGTTTGGACAAGGGTATGAATTTTCATTTGTTCTGTAAAGATTAAACTTAACTACATCATTGTGTAAGATATGAAACCATATAAAACCATGTAAAATCGTTAAAAGATGGTGACCAAAAGAAAACACACCAGCAGCAACATACAAATAGCGATAAACATCCGCTCAGAAAACATCTGTTAATGACTGAATTTGGGGAGGGAAACCAAAAACAGGAAGTTTACGCTTATTTAAAATAATCTTTCTTGCATGCCACTACAACAGTGTATATGGTCAATGAATTTATATAAAAGTTGCAGTCCTTAGAGATGTAATCCCACAAACACAGTAAATAGGACTACATGCAGAAGATAAGTTTATAATACTGCTTCCAGCTCTCTGAAAATGTTTTATTAGCCATGGAACACACATTCATATTTCCAGTCCCAATAAATTCTTTAGTGAACCTGTTTTGCTTGTATCTTGGAAATGTTGGTGCGAATGTGCAGTAGTAGCCGCATTGCAGCAAAAGGTGTGTGTGTGTTTTGGTGAAAGAGCATCACAAAAAGTGAATTAATGCAGAAATAATAAATGGGTCCTCCAGATCTTGAGATGATGGGATCCAGGACTGTCTTTAGCATATGTGCCGCCAGGGTGCAAAGATCTGCCCAGCACCCCCCAGGGGGCAGGTATAGGTTGTTGAGCTTTTGAGGAGGGGAGCAGCGAAAACCGCTAACATGAAAAAAAAGTGGCAGCAAAAAATCCGTCTTCCGTTTTTGCAATCATGCGGAAATGAAAGACACCACTAGAGGGCGGCACTGGATACATTGATTCTGCAGCTCTTCCACAAAAGAGAACAAAAATGACCCAGTGATTATGGTTGACTGGTTGGATATCCTGGAGGCACATAGTTAAGAGCTTAGGCAGATTCAGCGGCGGGGACCTAGCGCCCCTCAGAATTCTGCACCCAGGTGCCCCACATCCTTTGCACTGCCGGGTAAAGACGGCCCTGATGGGAGCTGGAGTCCAATAACATCTGGAGGGGGTCGTATTGATGACCCCTGAGTTAACTGTAACATTGCATTAAGACCTTATCTATGCATAGCAGCAGACTTGGAACTCTCAAATTTCAGTGGCGTCCTGTGCAATGCTGAAATTCAGCCCCCGTCTCAGGCTCTGTTCTACATTATTGTTACAGCACCCCCTGTGCACCCAATGTGGCCGAACTGGTTGCACTACCGTAAAACCGCCTCTGCCTGTGCACCGAGGATGATGGATTGGCCGCATACATGATATGCATGTGATGTAGCCTACTTCCTGATTCCACCCCCTCATAAAGTGATGATCATCAAGAAGGAAAGATGGTGGAATTTGGGTATGTTGTTTATGTGTATACCTTGATTAAAAATGCTACTTCAGGTGTGCAACAGCAGACAAATAGTACAGGTCTTAGCACATCCTATCTCTCTGGCCAAACACGCAAACCATCCCAAATATATTTCAAACTGGTTTCTTCTTCCATGAGAATTTAAGTAGCAACAGTAACACCACGTCTGCATTATAGCTTGTGGAAGGTCCTAAGAGGAAAGAGAATAAACACATAAACACACACACACACACAGCAGGAGCAGCAGCAGCAACAATGAAGAATGCTCAACACAAACTTCAACAGTTCCAGTAGAGACTCTGTATGAAACCAATGGGCATATGCACAGTTCTGGTTGGCAATTAGAAAAAGTCCATTTAAAAAGTTGTTACTGGATTTTATTTTACATTTTAAGATCATGTTTAGGAATCTTTCTGAAACAGCTCCATCAACACTTTTACTGCCTCTTTTTTAAAGGCCACTACTGCTTTAGAACAGGGATTGGCTTTTCAATAGCGTATGAGGTTCTCCTTCCACCTGGAGACCTGAGGCACATATGCAATCCAAGTTAATAAACATGTTAATCAGAGGTATGCATAAGATGTGTGGCATGGTACAATTCTAAATCAACATTTATAGTGTGTTCATGGCTGTTTGCAGTGACTCATCTGTCATTGTTTTCACAGTGAGTTGACATTAGCAGTGAATGTTTTTATGTCAACAAATACTCTCTTTAAAGTGTCCTGCTTTGGAAAAATCATGTCTTGGACTGCAAGAAACATCAGCAGCATAACAAATTTCAATCTCAAGGCAATGTCAGTACATTTACTAATAGCAGTAATAGCAAAGGAAGGCAATTTGGAACAGAAACATTTATAGCAAATACAGGCATCAGCGATAAATTCAAAACATAATTAATTAGCAGTTAGCTGCTCAATAAACATTTAATTATTGTGTTTTTTAAACTTTAGATATGTAAAAGCCACATGATTTTTGGTTAGAAGAAGGTCCAGGGACAGCCATAAACACAGAGGACACCATAAACAAATCTAAATTAGCTCGGTAAATAAACAGACTCTTGATATATGTATCCAGGCAATGTTTAGCCTTGTGAATTATCAAGTTTGAGTCATGCATCCAAAGTCAAACAAAGACATGTTCACATGTAAAACTACGTATTTTTCCCATTAAAACCTGTACAGATCACTCCATACAACTTAAAGAAAATAATTATCAGTTCTCCAAACAATCTGTAATTCAAAAATGGTCCTTAAGCTTCAACCTGGCTCAAAATGAGAGCGGCTAGTTCAAAGTAAGTGGGCCCAAGTCATGCAGTGCATTAGAGGAACTGGGATGTTCAATCCCAGGCTGTATATGCATTAGGCATCCAATGTGCTAACGCTGCTCGTTTGGGAAGAAGTGTACACACAACCATAGCCACAATCCATAGCTGCGTGTTTAGACCTTTAACCGCCCCTCCCAAAATAATTTCACACGAGACAGATATTTGGTTTGGTTTTTGGCAGAATTTAGGCCACAACTTTATTGAGTGCAACCAAGTGAGCGGTTGCATAGGTTCTGGTTTGACTATCTCCCTGCACCCTTGCAGGCAGTGCTGTCCCAGAGCCACGTTCTTAGGACAGACAAGGATGAACACCAGGGACAGCTGCTGGTAGGGTCACCTATCAGCTGCCCTGATGTCCCCTGGACTCGGGCACTGGCTGGACCCCTTTCGGGGACCGACAAACCAATGAGTCCCTGGATTCCTATACCGAAATATCCTGCATTTCCATAGGCGTGGCCACATCACGTGCCACGCCTATCACCTGAACCAGAGCCTATCTGCAACTTACAAGTTGTGACTAATTGGTACGCGGCAGGCAAAACCCAAATGGCACCCGCCAATCAGCCAAATGGGGGAAATTCCTGCCGTGCCCCTGTCCCAACGACAGACGACACACGACGGCATAGCAAGGTCAAGCGCAAGCCCTAAATATAGGGTGAGGTGGGTGGGTGTTCCGATGCGTAAGGCCCCAAAGAGGAAGCTCAGCAGCCTCGCATGGGATTAAATAGGTCCCGCATTGCTGTATTTTATGACACCCCATTGGTCAGATTTCACCCCAGCAACACGGGACTGACCTATCAGGGGTTGTGGCCATGATTTCCAATTACCCCCAAAACTCTGGGTCGGGTTGCCAGTCGCACCGCAACACATGCCCTCTTTTAATGGAGGACCCGATCTACTGGTATCTTATATCTGCACTGCCACATCTTATAAAATGCTTCATTTTGTTACATTTCCCCAAAGACCAGCTTTCATCTGAGCTGAGAAAAAGAATAACTAACTGTGTTTTAAACTAGTAACATATAAACCACCTCAATCTCTTCTCCTCTTTTGAATATGTTATAGGAACTGAGATCTAGTTTCCGAGGCTTAATCAGACATGTGGTGTGAAATGGGAACACATGGATCTCACTAGAGGAGAGAGTCCCACTTCAGTCATTAATATAGAAAATGGAAGCAATACTCATTAATGCACCTGCCTTCCCTGAATCTATGTAACATGCTAATAGGCATTATTCCATATACAGTGGTACCTTGGTTTACAAAATTAATCCGTTCCGGAAGTCCGTTCTTAAACCCAAAGCATTCTTAAACCAAGGTGTGCTTTCCCATAGCAGCGGGGGACTCAATTTACAAATGGAACACACTCAACAGGAAGCAAAACATGTTCTTATTCCAAGGCAAAGTTCACAAACCAAAACACCTACGTCCGGGTTTGCAGCATTCTTAATCCAAGTTGTTCATAAACCGAGGAACCACTGTATAGTGCCATGCACTACAAACAAATCATACTGATCACTAAGCCATCAAGTCAGTTTTGAAATATCAAATTTTCCAGAAACGCAAAATTGCCACAGGGGTGTCACTCTAAAATATTTTACAGCAGGGTTGGGAAACTGTGATTTGTTATTGACTATAGCTCCCATTGTTCTTAGCCATTTGCCATGCTGGTTGCGGCTGATGAGAGCAGGGGTTCAACAACATTTGGAGGGCCATAGATTTCTTCTTCATGGAGCAACATGGCAATACTACTTCCCAATATTTGAATTGGCATGTACCTATAGCTCAGTGTATGCAATCCAATAAAATTATGTTCTCTTCTTGCAGTTTTCAGCTGCACAGCCACTAAAGGTCTGATTAGGGACAATAATGCCTTATTCTATTTTCAAGCCCAAACAGTTACTGAAAAGCTGTCAATAATATTTTGTCCTTGCTCATCTCTCCTGGAGCAGGCCATGAAAGTGTATCCTTATCTGAGGTCAAATGTTTGAATCACAAAAACCACCCAAGAGTTTCCTTATTAGTAACAAATCAAATCAAATCATAGTGAGGGAAACCAAGCCTGGTTCACACACTACAATTTCCCAAACCACGTCTTGCTGGAACTGCACAAATTTGTGGATTCCTGGAGAAGAATCTGTAGCTGCTTTGCTCTTTCCCAGTCTTTTTCATACCTTGGCTTAAGCCAGCATGGTGCAGGAGCAGCTCAGAGCTTCTCTCCACGTTTGCACAGTCCTTGACTTAGTATCATGTGCAAAGCAGGCCAGTGTAAACCTTCTCACTGTAAGCGTCCACATGAAGTCACAAGGCCAGTGCCTTTGACCCCTTTTATGAATCCCAGGGATGGAGGTCTACTGTATTTGGTATACATATATTGCCTGCATAAAATACAGCAAGGTTTTTAGAAAACAGAAGCATAGCCCCTTTCCTCAGCAAGTGGAATATTTGGTCTTTTCTTTGGCATTCTTGTCTGTTGCTGATATGCCCTTTAGCAAAACCACAACAGTGAGGAGGTGAAAAGTACAGTTCAGTATAGATATAGTTTAGTACACTCATCAAGTAAAGTAGTTGCAGACCTGCAGAAATCCCCAAGCACTGTGCCAGCCCCACTAGAAATTAAATGTGATGTTTAGCAACTTATATTTCCATCACTTTCACAAAACTAATGTAATCTTTCCCCTCTAAAGGATTGTTTCTTAAGTTTAAGCTATACATAAATACAACTAGATACTCAACAATTTCTAACTTCATTATAATTCTTTCTCCCTATACAGTAGATTTCTAACTCAGAGGCAAAGCACATTTCCCCAAATTCATGGGCATATGGTCTGAGTGGAAAGAAACAAGAGATGCAAGCATGTAACATTTGAGATAATATTTTTCCAAATCTTCCTGCACAGTTTTGAAGTTCATTAATAGTGCTTGTATGTCAGCAAGGGTATGACAGCATAGAGATAATCCACTTCCTGTTCAGTTTTTATCTTCTCCATAGCACTTTTAGCACACAAAGACATTTCAATTGTTTACCTTTTACTGATCCTTGCAAATAGTGAAGTAGGTAATGAAGTTTTTCTATTTTACACAACAGGAATTGATACTAACAGGTAACAGCTTGCCGACAACATCTCAGTCCATTGCCAATATGTGTAAATGCGTAACTTTGTAGAATGAGCTCTTTTAGGAGTTTTTCTGCAAATCTCTTCTACATTTAAGATTATTATAACTGAAGCAGAACATGTAACCAACACAGAACTTATTAACTCTGCTGGTTATGTCTGTGGGTATATGAGGAGTTCACAAAATTTTGTATCAATGGACCCATCAATGTTGAATGCAGAAAGATTGTAAAAATGACAATTTGAGATTACAATATGGAAAATCATTGATTGAGGTGTGCCCTCTTCCACTAAATACATGAGAGAACAGATTAACATGAATAAAAAAGGAATTAACATGCTTTTGAATTATGGTGCTGGAGGAGACTCTTGAGAGTCCCGTGGACTGCAAGAAGATCAAACCTATCCATTCTCAAAGAAATCAGCCCTGAGTACTCACTAGAAGGACAGATCCTGAAGTTGAGGCTCCAGTACTTTGGCCACCTCATGAGAAGAGAAGAATCCCTAGAAAAGACCCTGATGTTGGGAAAGATGGAGGGCACAAGGAGAAGGGGACGACAGAGGATGAGATGGTTGGACAGTGTTCTTGAAGCTACTAACATGAGCTTGGCCAAACTGCGAGAGGCAGTGAAGGATAGGCGTGCCTGGCGTACTCTGGTCCATGGGGTCACGAAGAGTCGGACACGACTGAACGACTGAACAACAACAACATAGACTTGGGAAAAGTAAGAACAAAATATACATAATGTCCTGATCCACAGCTGACCATTATAAAACAGAATTTGTGTGGTCAGTAAGGCTATCTTTATCTCCAGGAAACAAAATTCTAGTGCAATATAACAAAGTCTGGCCATTTTATGGAAAGGACTTGAAAAGCCTCTTCTAAGGATTTGCTCGGTTATACCTTGCTTTATAGTGACAAACTGCAGCCACACAACTTCCTATAGCTTAACCTTAAGTTACAGTTATGCCAAAAGCAGCCATGCTGGTCCATTTTTTTTTAAAAAAAAACTTTATTAGGGTAATATATTTATTGGAGCAACCAATATACAAAAAAATAAGCTTTCTATTTTCCCAGAACTTTTCATCAGGCTATATGTTTAAAAATGCAATATGAGGTTGGGGGGCGGGGGAGATAAAGGCTTTTGTGGGTAAGGAAAACCACCCATGGAGTTAAGAAATGGTTTTCATGCAACCTAAACCATTCCAACGGTTATGGTATAAGATCTTGGCAAAATGCAATTTTCTAGTGCAGAGGTGGATATCCACTTGCCTCCAGTCATATACAATTTTTTTTATTGTGGGCCCCCAAGGTTTCCCAAAATTTGTCAAATTGTTACTGAAATTATTATTATCATTATCTTATTAGATTTATATCCTGGTTCTGCCTTGAGATTATTTGATTGTTAGTATGGTTCTTTTATTTTCATTTTTCCAAACCTGGGCCCACAAATCCTACTATTGCTGTATTTCAAGAACATTTCTAGTGAGGGCAGTAGAAAACATGTTTAAAAGCCATTCTCTATTTTCTAATGAAGTAAATCAATGGCAAGATTTTTTAAATAATATGTAAATACATATAACCTCCAGTGCACATGCAGTCTTATATTCGCAAAAGTCAATAATACAGAATCTGATGAGCAACAATGAACTGCCCTTTGATGTAACAGGGCCTGCTGGAATACTGTGGGAAAATGTTGTTCTCTTCTACAAATCACTGCATAAACATCCTGTGTGGCTGAACATGTTAACAGGCTGCTTCGAGAGACTAGCTGTGCCAGCACTTAAGTACTAAGAATGGAACATACCATAGTCACACCAGTGGAGCAAAATCACAAATCAATACATTGCAGCAAAATGTTTAGTATCAAGCAGTATTGGGGAGTTTTATTTGTGGCACAGAATATCTTAATCATCGCTGGCAACTTCTAAAGAGACAGAACAACAAGTACCAGGCTCTCACACTTTCTCTGTGTTCTTCTCACAGAATTTAATGGCTCGGTGAAATAATTTGCTATGACTCTGGGTACTCTTGTGGCTGAGACATTCAGGTCATTTGAAGCCATGGCAGCTACCCTTCCCACACAGAAAATAAACACAAAGCTATCCATTGGCACTTAGGAGAGGTGCATTGGCTACTTCCTCAGTTTCCTAGCACTTAGCCCAGCTAAGGAAGATAGGTTGTAATGGCAGAATTCACCAGCTGAAAGCCCCCCCCCCCCCATGAGTGCTATTCATGGATAGCTTCCTTCTTCCAAATGGTCTCTCATAATGTCTAGTTGCTTAAATATCTCTTCAAGATGAAAACTAGAAGACTGGGCATGTTGTACGAGCTTACATACACCACACACAAGTTGGTCATTTTTAGGATATTTAATTAAAACTTAAACAACTGAAACAGACACAGACAGACAGACAGACAGACAGACACACACACACACACACACACACACAAACACACAACTTCTAGTAGTTATGACTGCTAGAAAAAAATTGATTGTATCCAAAATAGTCATCCTGTTAGTGTAAAGATATTGGCCTGCACAACAAGACTTGCCCGCCATCTCCTTTCCTATTGCACCAACACCCCAAAACAAATTGGTGGGTGCAAAGGGAGAGGAAAGAGAAAGGAAGTCCCATTGCACAGTTGGAAGTCCTTGTGCTAATGGAACAACTTCATTAGATGCAACCCATAAATCTCACACACACCTCAGTTAAAATTGTAAAGCAGACTTAAAACACATTTTTAAAAAGTAAAAGGAATGTTACCAATACTGTAATTTAGATTGATACAGGACACTCACTACATAAAACTACCAATGTTGCTGCACAAGTTTTGAAGGCAAATATCTGCTAGTGATAGCATTATGTTTCCACTCACAGAAAGTTATTTATTCCATTATTAAAATTTTATTCACTCTTATGCCACTCAACACATCTGCAATCTATTGGGTAACTTAGGAAACATTTAACTACAGCTATGGAACAAATATTTTTAAGGCAAACTTTTAAAAAATGAAATCAATTACATGTGCCTACAACATTCTTTTAGATAAGCTTGAATACTAAACTATCCAACATCTTTCTGGAAGTAGTACTACTTGAATATACGATTTTAAATTCAGCCACCGTAAGTAAAATGAACTATCTATTAAATGATATATTTCAGTTACATTTCTCTTCTGCTGCTGCTGTTTTAAATAGCCACTGCAAGGTATCCATTATTCAAAAATCTGAATTTTAACTCTGACTAGATCTCAGGAGCAAAGCACAAATATCTGTATAAATTCAAATTCACTTTTCTTTCTCACTTTGGGTGTCACATTTGTCCTGAAGTGACATGAAATTATACTGCCCTCTTTTATATAGACTGATAACACCATATGAAAACATGAGGCTACTAAAGCCTTTCTTAAAGAGTAAAATGTTATATCTTGAACAAAGAGTGCCTAAGACTGACTGTTTTAAATAAATAAACCACTGGGAAAACTTAAATTTTATAAGATCAAGTAAGGTAATTTTAATGTGGTTGTATCAGAGGTGGATCTAAGGCAGTGCGAATGGAGCAGCCACACAGGGCACGAACCAAACTGGGAGCCATTGAAGGAAGAAGACGGAAGCTGTGAAGTTCTCCTACACAGTTATAGGGCTTGTGGGGAGGGATCTGAAACCCTAGAGCAGTGTTTTTCAACCTTTTTGGGGCAAAGGCACACTTATTTCATGAAAAAAATCACGAGGCACACCACCATTAGAAAATGTTAAATAATTTAACTCTGTGCCTATATTGACTATATATCAAGTAATTCTCTTGAATAGGAATCAAATAAACACAAAGAAAGTATTTTATAATTCTTGGACTTAAGAGCAGGGGTCCCCAAACTAAGACCCGGGGGTCGGATGTGGCCCAATCACCTTCTAAATGCTGCCCGCGGATGGTCCAGGAATCAGCGTGTTTTTACAGAATTGGAACCTGTCCTTTTATTTAAAATGCATCTCTGGGTTATTTGTGGGACATAGGAATTTGTTCATATTTTTTCAAAATATAGTCCAGCCCCAAGTAAGGTCTGAGGGACTCTAGTCTTGTACCTGAGTGACTTTTTGTGACAAAGACATGAGTGGAGAAGCTCCTGAACATCCTGACATGATATAATTAACTGCCATGCCACACTTGAGAGCCCAGCCAATGTGGTGTTTCCCTTTTTTGTGATGATCTTGTGCTTTGGGAAGTTCAAAGAGGTTGAACCAGCAAGTGCAAAATAAATGCAAAAGGAAACCTACACATCCTAATTATTCATCATTTATTAGCAAAGTGCTCTCACCCAGCTGAAAGGAGCCAGGCTTGTTATTTCCTCCAAACAGCAAAAGAATTCTTAATTTATGTAGGTTGGAGATGACTACTCTTTGGGAAACATTTCCCTTGAGAGGTTATAGATGCGGTTTTGCATCCGATTTGGTACTCTATCTCTCCCCCCCCCCGGCCTCCGCCTCGCGTGCGCCATTTCCAAGCCCCCACCCACGCCCACCGCCGGCTCCCTCCTCCTCATCTCCGGCCCGCTCTTTCCACCCCCTCCCACTTCTAAGATGCGCGCACCTACATTGGCCTCGGAACCCCACTCGCGACAAGGGGCGCGCGGCGCGCAGCGCGCAGGACCCCTTCAGGGCCACGCCAACAGCCGAGGAGGCGGGGAACTCCGGCAGGCCGGAGGGCGCTGACGATTGGCCGGCGGGAGGGCGAAGGAGGGAGGGAGGCGCTTTTGAGGCGGCCGGCCCGGCTGCCGCGTCCAGGGCCGTGCAATGCAGTGCAGTGTAGCCTCGGCGCTGCTGGGGCAAGGCGGGCGTCTCTTTTCGGCTCTCTGTACAAACGCGCGGGCTGACCCTGATTGGCTGAAGGAAGGCAACAACAACGGCCGGGACGTTTTTCCCACGGCACACCAGGCAACATCTCGCGGCACACTAGTGTGCCGCGGAACAGTGGTTGAAAAACACTGCCCTAGAGAACCACTCTAAGTCAGTAAACACATGGACTTGCTCTCTTCTTCCACATGGCTGTGATCAAACGGAGGATAACCACTCTGGACACAATTCCAGGACTGAGAAAGTCAAGGCAAACATAGGATTAAAAGCTGAGCCTTGATATATCATTTATTTTATCTATTTCTTGGTAGAGGAAGGTAGGAATTGTGGTGGCAATTACCTATGTTTGTAGTATGCAAGTTATATTTACATGTGCACATTGTGTGTATAATTCACAACCATCTTCTTTTTTCAGATATATTAAACATTTCTAGAGCAATCCAAAAGGGGCTGGGCAAGGAGAGCTCAAGGTGGAAGAACCATAAAATACAAAGCTTTGCAGGTTGTGTTTTCCCTTTCTCTACTCTTTCTTCAGTCTTTGCTTTTTTTGAATACAGGTTTTAGACCAGCTCTGAGTGTACTCCCCCCCCCCCCCTGTTCAAGGGTGTGCTGGGGGAAAGGAGAGTTTTGGCCACAACAGGACCAAAGCTTTCCTCAATCTTCTCAACACCCCTCGCCAAATAAAAAACCTTCTTTTTGCCCTGTCCACCAACAGCAAAGGAGGGACAGCTGTTTAGAAATCAGTAGCTGAAATGAGGCAGCCCAAGTGGGTGGACCCCCTTCCCTGCATGAACCATGTACCTTCCTCTTTGCCATAGAAAAAAAAAGCTTCACAAAAGGGCTCCCAGGATGCCCTCCTCCACTGACTACACGTTTCCATCATAAATGTAATAAAAAGAATGGGAGTAAGAGAAATGGCAACTACAGTGGTACCTTGGGTTACAGACGCTTCAGGTTACAGATTCCGCTAACCCATAAATAGTACTCCGGGTTAAGAACTTTGCTTCAGGATGAGAACAGAAATTGCGCAGCAGCGGCAGGCCCCATTAGCTAAAGTGGTACCTCAGGTTAAGAACAGTTTCAGGTTAAGAACGGACCTCCAGAACGAATTAAGTACCCAAGGCACCACTGTGCATTTCTCTTCCAATAAGCCTTCAAAACATCTTCCTGTCAGTCTCTCTCTTTCTCTCTTACAAGTCAGCAATAATAAATTCAGATAGAAAACCACAAAGCTAGAATGGTGATGTGGAATCTTACATTGACTATTTCCTTTGAATGGTAGTAGGTAGTATTTAAAGAAGCACAGGGCCCCTATAGATCTTTAAACAAAGAGCTTACATGTGCAACACCCAAGTGTTTTTAAGCTTCCTCTTCCCTGACATAGAGGTTTGGACTTCTGCCAAAAAATCAATGGAAATTTTTCACATCTGTGCTATACCGTAAAAATGTCAAAGTTGGAGCTCGCATACTGTACTAGGGATAAACCTACAAAGAAAACACAGACCTCTAAACTGTGCAGAAAGTTGCAGAAACAATAGCTCTAAACCTATTGTTTTGGCCTGCTGACTTTTCCATATGCCACATGGTCCAGAGAGTATTAGAGAATAAGAAAAGAAGAAAATAAATTTCTAGTGGCTTACAGGTCTAGAGAGTTCCTGGATTCCACCTTGTTTGAATTAACCACCCTAGACATTGTCAGTCCTCTGTTACTTTATCCAGTCCCTTCACCACCCTATAATACATTTTGTAGGACTTTGATCGTTCCAATGCATTTATAAATTATTCATGTTGTAAAAAAACCCTCATCCAGCTATTTGGCATGGATGTTGGGCATACTTTGCAACAGGGATGCTAACCTATGGTCCTCCACATGTTGCTGGATAACAGTTCCCATTGTCCCTTGCCAGATGGGAGCTGGGAGTTTGACTACACTTGAGAGGGCCACAGCTTAGCCACCCTTGCTTTACAAATTCTGGGCATAACAGAGAACTTTGACTCATACATATCCTCCCTCCTAACCAAATGATCTCATTTGAACTCAGTCATCTCACAAAACACTCATACATATTTATTTAGAACCAACTCAAAAAGCCAGACTACATATATCAAAGTAATTTATATAACTTTAGGTTACATTGTCACTAACAATATTGTTTCAGTGAATTTTTATTTTATTTTATTCATGAATGTTCTGGTTCAAATATATAAGCAAAAAAGGGTCTTAAGTTTTCTGGAATCTGAATTGTAGTATTACTTCCCAGCAAATACTTCATCTGATTAAATGTCATGACTTTGCATGGGTTGAAAGGGCACTGCTGTTTCCATGCTTATATAAATTTGCCTGCGCAGTCTGTTGTGACGTGACTGGTGGAAAGGCAAAGAAAAGGAACTGTGTGTTTCCAACCTCTATTATGGTTTGTGCCTGTATAGTTATTAGAGAGAGATAAGATGATTTTGTGGCCCACAAAATTCCAAGCTTCCCTTCAATGTGCTGGCAGCTGTAAGAGGAAAACAAGGAATTTTGCTACGCAGTTATTTTGGACTGAGCTGATCTTGTGGACGATCTGCTTTCCCAGAGCTCTTACATATACACAGACTCATTAACACTACAGATTGCCTTAATTTAAAATCACAACATTGCACTCAACGGAAGAGAGATGGTGGTTTGCAGTAGAATACTTTGAGGGAAAGTCCCTTCACTGTGTATTCTATAACAAATATTTACATGCCAAGGCACAACTCTGAATGAGAATTCCAGCTCTGGTGATATGCCAAATTGGGTTGCAAAGGCCAGTGATTAGAATACCAAACTTTTACTAGAGTGACCTGGGTTGAAAACCCTTGTCATCCAGGATGACATTGACTCAGTCACACTTTCCCAGTCCCAACCTATTCCACCAGGTTGTTGTGAGGGGGGAAAAGACAGCATATACACTACAGGCTCCCTGAAGTAAAGGAAGCATGCAAATGTTAGCTGTCATCACAATCAAAACTTCCATTCATTTATATGAATCCACATGGTGGAGTCTGTGGATCCCAAATAAAAGAAAGACAGATTATATGCATTTTAAAATAAATTCATCAGTGTTCAATATGGTTTCTAGTTCTCTAATAGTACTCAAAAAGAATAGAGAAATACTCATATTTAACACCAATGATTTGTGCTTTTTGCTAAGGATAAACAAGTAAGTGACAGCCTACTCAATCTTTTCTAAGTGATTGCCTGGGGGGCCTGACCTAAGGAAGCAGAAGTTCAGAGCTTAAACTTGAGCTGGAAAGGCTATCATGGGAGAAAGACAAACTAATATTAGCTTCTTCTTTTTTTTAAATCTGCTTTTGGAACTATTCAGTTTTTTAAATCAGCCAGCGTGAGATAGCTTCCATTGTTTCTTCCTCTTTATGGTCTTCACATCATTCTACTGTAATTCCTCCCCCAGAGCTTATTGATTCCATATAGGTAGGTAAATCAGAGGTGCTAAACTATGTATTACTGTGAGTAAAAGGAATTCTAATATTGCTTAATCATTGGTTAACAAGTGGACAAAAAGGATTAAGATTAAACAACTACTTTTGTGGTTTCTACACAGTATCATTAGCTGTTCGTATTTCACCACAATCACTGCCACTCTGAAGAAGTAGTAATGGCAATAGCTGAATAAACATTAAACAAAAAAAAAACCTCTCTCTCTCAGAAACCACCTTTATGTCTCTTACATCATAGAAATATTTGTCACTATCATGTTAAAAATACAGTCAGTAATGACTAATTACGTTTCAGAATGAAGCTTAATGAACATGGAGCAACATCAGCACAAATACGCTGTTTAGCAATAGGAAGAGTATCCAGTTATTCTACTCAGAATAAACTTCTCATCCTCAATTAGGCCATGTGTGAGATTTCTGTTACTAGCATGTCTCTTTCAGTTTTGTTTTGTTTTTTGCTTCACCTTCCTGCCTCCTTCCCTCTAGATCCCTGCAGTGCATTTCATTGCCAGCTCTCCACCTACCAACCTCATTTTCCTCAGCCAAACCCTGGTTCCTCCTGTCATTTAACTGTCCTGTTTACTGGCCCCTGTTACCACGTTGGTTCCCAGCCACAAATGTAAATACCATCAACCAGATCCCTTGCGACTTATACACCTTTTAGCAGAATGTATCACTGGAAGGAAAACACACATATCACTCTTATTTCACCTTCCTTCACATTCACTTAAGAGTTAATAAAGTTTTATTTTTAATTCAAAAGCTGATATCAAGCATTTTCATCCCCAAAGAGCTTTCAAAGCAGTCTGTTCTTAAAAACACAAATGCAATTACAACTACAGTATGAAAATTTCAGTCTTAAACAGTGAAAAAGGAGCATAAGAAACAGCTAGGAATAAAGCAGCTCTTAACTGATCCCAACAATAAAAACATCTTCCTCAAGACTAATACAAATAAATAAGTAATGTTTGTAATCAACAGGAGGGAACTGGCTAGATGCACTTCCTTGTGCAAAAAATTATATACAGAGGGTGCCACTATGGCAGGGATAGGGAACCTGTGGCCCTACAGATGTTGTTGGACTTCAGCTGTCTTCAGTCTCAGCCAGCATGGCCAATGGTCAAAGATGATGGGAGTCAAAGTCTGGCAATATATGAATATTTTGTTTAGACAACTTTGAGTTGTGGCTTCTACATAATATTTTGTATTTCTAATCTGTGTACTTTGTGTGTTTATTTAAGGGGGGAAATACAAAACATGTTTTCCTTTAAAAAAAAAAGTTTCCTGCAAGTTTTCTGCTTACAAAATAAATTACAGTGCAATCTACACATTAGTCCTCTGATAGTTCTGCACTGCTGACATCTGGCCCTCCTTGCTATTACCCCCCACCTTCCCCCTGTACTTTACAAAGCAAAATATAGCTTGGCTGTCTTTATAGAAAAGTCAAATCTGATTCCCTTGTTTGTTCTTA
Organism: Lacerta agilis; assembly: GCF_009819535.1. Classification (NCBI taxonomy): domain Eukaryota; kingdom Metazoa; phylum Chordata; class Lepidosauria; order Squamata; family Lacertidae; genus Lacerta; species Lacerta agilis. The sequence goes on from NC_046313.1 coordinate 57,473,420, forward strand.
TCTTTCTCATAATAACAGCATGTTTGCCAGTGGGATTTCAGAGCTTGGTTCTGGCTAATGTCAGATATTGCAAACTGTGAACCAAGAAAGTGCTGAGACTGCTTTATCCAGAATGTTAAAAATAATTGTGCACAGGGGTTATGATTGAAAACAATGCATCCCTAGTTTCTTATTTCCCCCCCCCTTTTTTTAACCACTCAGCTTTTCCTCCCACAAAAGTGTAAGGCAGTGAACAACTGAGTCAATCAAACAGTACAGTATATCTGGAAGGGCCCTAAAGCCTGTGCTGCTATGCAGGGTACATTTGGCAATACTTGTATATGTGTGTTCAGCTCCCAGCTGCTGTCAGGTAGACAGTCCAACCTGACTACCCTGAGCAATGTCCAGGACTGAGGAGCAAGGAGACGGAGGGCTCATTCTAGCTCATATACATTATATTTTGGCCAGTGGAGGCTAGTTCATTGGGGCAAATGGGGCACTGCTCCACCAACCTCAGTCAGTTCTCAGCCAGCCCCCACATGCCTGGCTTGTTACTTACAACCAGTCCAGAGGGTAGCACTGCCGGATGGCTTCTTCCTTCTTAATATCAGAAGCTGCTTTTGAAGAACTCAGCAGGGAAGAGGATGTGGAACAAAACTAGAATTACCTGGCTGCCCCTGTCATTGGCTCTGACTCCACCTGCTGTTGGCCTCTCTGCCTTCTGCTCTACCAGTCTCAGTGGGCACCAGCCACCATTAGCTATGGCTTATTGCGATGTGCAGATATAGCCAACCAGACAGACAAAGGAGTATACAAAGCAGAAAGCATTCTACGCATTTGTCAAGTTTGGCCATAGAACTCACCAGCATCTGGAGGGCTGGAGGTTAACCACCCTGGATATCTACAGTGACATGTTTTTTTTTCTTTTCTTCTTCTTATCTAAAGCATAACATTTATTGTTTATCGATTCAGGGAGCAAATTGAAACACCTGAACAGTTATGAATTCTTTCCAGGTGTTCCATTCTGTAGAATTTGTTTTACACATCCATGTATGACAAGGTTGGTCAACATATTCCAGAATTAAGGGGATTAATAAAAGCCCAATTTATTATTGTATGCTTCCTTCTAGGAAAGAACTCCCTGCCATTTAACTGTAGTGCTGTTTGGTGCCACTGTCAAAACGGTAGGCTAACTCCAAAATCAGAAGTCTCCACTAACCTTGGTAAACCTGAAAATGCAACCTGCCCTATGTGTCCAAATCCCCAGTCACTTTCTGCCACCCCACTATCATTACCTTAGTCAACATTTCCCCTTTAACTGGGTATGGGGAACAGAAATGTTGAAACTGATGAATTACCTTTGCATTTGGTACAAACTAAGTCTTGTTCTCAATGGGGCACCCGTGGGCATCACAGCACCCTCAGACACCTCCCTGGCACATGAGTTTTTGTCTGCTTTTTGTACTTTGGTCGCAGGTACCTTTTTGTGGATTGTTGCTTGCTTCTTTGTTTTATTCGTTTTGGGGAGTGTAGGTATTTTGCCTGTTTTGGTGTAGTCTGAAGATTGCCAGTTTTTCTTTGCAAAATTGTTATCTTACGGAAGCCACAATACTTTCTTAGATGTCCAAATGTACCCTTGGACCTTAAAAGGTTGGAGGATGCTTGAATAAGCACACTGTTAGATGACACAGGACCTGTACTCATGCTTCTGAGGGTAGGATTTGTTCTAGCAACACTCGTGCAAGCAGAAGTGAAGTACAGTACCTGTTTTTAAAATTCACCTTCAATTTTGAAGGATTGATGCAGAAGCTAGGCTTTATAATTCTGACTGAAAATGCTATCCAGCAGTTTTGAAACACCCATTCTCCAAACATGCAACTATCTTAATTATTATAAGACTTGAAGGATATGTGTAGCTCAAAAATATTTTAACAAGAATTTCCTTACAGTGATGATATCTTTATACACCAGTTAACAGCAGCCTAATGGTAATAGGATATAGATTTTGTTATATGGATGCCCAAATTCTGAAGTGGCAACCTCAAGAACACACAATTCTAGCAAAACATCCATTAAAAAGATAATAAAAGCAAACTGTCAACAATAATTATTATTATTGGACTAAATCAAAAACCATAATGAAACTCAATAAGAGGAAATAAAAGTTTATTCATTGGGGCAAAAAGGAATGCAGTTGCTGGTCTCTTTGCTCCTTTGTTTTTTAGTTCATTTTCCTCTGCTCATTTTACTCTAATCAGGCCTAATGAGTTCCCCTTTCCAGAGTTCCTGCATTACCAAAGAGAGCTTTGAACTCCTCTTGGAAGCACACAGAAGCAGTGCTTAAAATGCTTGGTTCAGTATTATTCAATACTAAATGATGTTATTTGCGGGGGGGAAAAAAGTGAATAGACAACTGAACACTCCAATTCCTTTAGAACCCAGGGATCACTAAAGATGGGCAGATGAAACTAAATATGGCTTTAGTTCACCTACTGAAGTTTTTGATAAAACCTACCTCTTAACACAAGCAAGAACCATTATGGCAGAAAATAACTACATGAAATAAATATTTTCAACAATGCCCAAAGTTAAGACTGAACTGCACACATGGCAACTCTGACTGTGCTTAACTAACCACCAGAAGAGAAAGATACATTCAAAAAAGTTGTGCTTCCCTCCACAAAGCTCCTAACAAGCAACATGTATTAATAGCACTCACATGCAACAGACAGTGATAGACATGAAAGCAAGGAGTCCCTAATTAATGGAGCTTTAAGCCAAAAGTGAAGTAGCTGTTTTACTGCAAGCATGGTGGCCTCTGGCCTCTCCCACAATCTTTCAGTACAGAGCAAAAGAACAATAGAACTGGTTTGTATTAGATGCTCAGAACCAAATTAGAGTGTCAATAAACAAGGTGATGCAAGCCAGCAAGATTGTGATATGACCTCTTCAGAGAAGGAAAGAGGCCTCAAGTCATACTGAAACTTCATCATAACTTGGATAAGCCTGGAGTGAGAACCATGAAAGCTACTGTGTAACACCCTGAATTTTAAAGGTACTAGTTGCTAACACAAGTATAACCATATATTGAATTTCAGAGTTGGTTATTTTTAAGATGGGGGCTCTACCAATGCATATGTGTTAAATTCTAGTTAAAAATCCTGAGGATTGATGTTACTTTCCTATAATTGCTTCTGAAAAGTCAGCTCTATAAAAACTATGATATAAGCCAGAAATCAAGACCAAAGTTGCTGTTTAACATGAGCTGCACATCCAACCAATTACCAGGACTCTTGACAAAAACAATCACTGCCCATGTATACACAACATAACTATTTATTCTGAGTAAGAAACCATTTTGTCCCACACATTCATTAATGTGAAACATATATGGCCTTTTATCAAGGAAGGTTAACCCTTTGCTCCCCAGCTGCACTCTCCAGAAAGAGCCTCCATCCCCTCAGCCATTAGGCTTTTTCCAAACCCAACTGCAGCATGGGGGCACTTGGGGTGGTGGTTCTGCAGCACACAGGGAGGGTTAAACCACCTCTCTACAGTTGTGAGCCCCTTAAAACACTTCCTGTGTTTTGGGCTTGGAGGGAAAAGCCGTATACTGGCTATAATAGACTGCTTTTTCTTTTCTTTCTTTCATTTATATATATGTTATAAAAATTCAATTCAAAGTGTGTTTGTTTGGGTTTTCTGTTAGAGTACGAATTGGCCTTGTTTCTTTTAGAAGTTGGGACTTAAGTGCCTTCTGCCTTGTAAAAAAAAAAAAAAAAAACACGCTGAGAGCAAGTAGTCCTGACCTGTTGGAGTGCTTTGATGTGCTTATTATTCATTTTTTAGCAATAAGGGGTTGTGCATTCCTTTTTGAAAAATATACGGCATGGCTTCAAGAAGATGCATCGTGTGGAATGGTTTAATTGTAAATGAGAAGTGCTAGGCTGGAAACATGGTCCTGCTCATTCCCTTTCATATAGATGTTGTCCCTTTACCCATGAGCAGGGTTGCCATATTTCAAAAAGTGAAAATCTGGACAGAAAAGTTGTTGGGGGGGGGGAACCACGACTTTTTGAGCTAAAATCAGCAAAATGACAGTGCCAACATGGCTTGCCATACATCTGGATTTTCCCAGACATTTTTGCTGATTACCACCTGGACACAGCTTCCGACTGCAGTATTCTAGGTATGTCCGAGAAATTCCGGACGTATGGCAACCCTACCCATGAGTGGCCGGGGGCGGGGAGCGAGGTTTCTCAGTGGAGAGGCCATGGCATCCTGTATGTTTACACGTTCTACCAGAAGTGAAACACTAGGGCAGGGGTCACAAACTTTTTCTGCAGGGGGTCGGTCCACTGTCCCTCAGACCTTCCTTGTGGGCGGCCAGACTATGTTTGGAGGTGGTGGTGAATGAATTCCTATGCCCCACAAATAACCCAGAGATGCATTTTAAACAAAGGGGCACATTCTACTCATGTAAAAACACGCTGATTCCCGGACTGTCCGCAGGCCAGATTTAGAAGGCGATTGGGCCGGATCTGGCCCGCAGGCCTTAGTTTGCCGACCCATGCACTAGGGCCTCTGCAGCCATACTGAGCTCTTGCTGACTTGCAACAGACTGAAGCCAGCTACTGCCATTATTAATGCCACCATATACGGATAATTTAACTGGGCTAAATTAGAAAGTCAATATTTATTTATCTGCTTTCTTTCCATACTTTAATCAGTATCCGAAAAGAGATTGTTGAAGCTGCATCTTGCCTTGTTCCATTTTTGCTTTGGGGCCAAACTTCTAGTTGTTGAGAAAGAAAAGGAGAAAGGGGAGGGGCTGTACTTTGAAAGTACAAGAATATTGTACTGGAAAAACTCTAGATGACAGTTCTCAGAATATACTGTATCAGGCGGCAGCCAAATGCAGCCTGGCCCACACCAAAATCAAGATATATGCAGCAAGACCAGGTAGACTGCCATTTTCTGTGCATTTAGTAGTTTTCTGAGCATCTTCTCTTAGGGAAAAGCTGTGTCTTGTTTATTTCTGCCCATGAGATAGCCACTGAAGATAGAACCTCTGTTGAACAGTTAATATACAGACAGCCCTTGCTCTGCCCCACCAGTTCTGCAACACCTTAAAGCAGACATAGGCAACCTTCGGCTCTCCAGATGTTTCGGACTACAATTCCCATCATCCCTGACCACTGGTCCTGTTAGCTAGGGATCATGGGAGTTGTAGGCCAAAACATCTGGAGAGCCGAAGGTTGCCTATGCCTGCCTTAAAGACAGATGACCTGATCCACGTGGAGAAACGGTTTCCAAACATGAACAGGTTTCCTTGCATATGACCACCTGTTTCCAGAAAATGAGAAATACAACACTCAGACGGCAACCAAAAAGATTCATCTTGGGCCTCAGGAAGAGCTTTCTTAATCCAAGGATTATAGACTGGTGGAACTGCCTATCTAGCAGCACAGTGCTGCGAGGTCAGCCTGATCTTAATGTTCTGCAGTGACGATGCCATTGCATTTGCTCGTATTGTTTTAAATTTATTTGATCCATGAGGGAAAGCTGATCATTTCCAGTCCTTTGTCTAAAAATATTTGTCCCTGGGGGCAAGGAAAGAGAGGATTTGTTTCTGCCAACGAGGATTTTTATGCTACTGTCAGGGACTGAACTTGTTGAACCATTAGCTACTTTCAACCATTTTCTGTGATTCTGTTAAAAATTTATGTTCTCCACGTCAAGCTTACATGCAAGTTTGCTGAATTAAATTAAAATGTCGCATTGGGGCTAATAAAGCATAATATGAAAAACACAAATATTCCTTTTTTTCATTAAGTACAGAGATGTCTTGAGAGAACCTACTTAATATAATCTCTGGGTGCAAGGAACTCAGTGACACTTTTCAGTCATTCTAGTCAGAGGAGTTTTGCATACCTGGTGAATTGCCCTTCTACAGTCTGGCATGCTAAGAGGGTCAGAGTACCCAGGGCAATTTCAAAGGGAAAAACAATGGAATTATTTGCTTGTGAGTGGAGGAATCTTTGAAACACGGCATTGGGCCATTCTTGCAGGCAGTTGGAAAGGCTACTTAATTCCCTTTCATAAAATCTTCATTTCTTTGAACCTGAGAGATTGTAAATGGAAGTTGGTTTACTGCAGTTTTCTAAAGTGGTGCTCCAATTCCAAAAGTTCTATCCCGTAAGTGATCTGAAAGGACAAGGTCAACCCTTATGGGTGTCTTTACATAGCATTATCATTGGGAATGTTTTTTAAAAGTACATCAAATAGATCCTAGTCTTTTCTCAGGGACACACTGTGGCTGCAACTGAAAACAATGGGAAACTCTACAGTCAAATCTACAGGGTGAAACCAGCACAGTGGGTTGGATCTAGACTAAGTTACTTATGACTAATTTTCACATATGTGCCATCTAACTGCAACTAACTAAAGTCTCTTTACAAGGGGAGATGTTATTCTTTAAGGTGCCATGGGACTTTTTGTTGTTATTCGTGCAAGAGACTAATGAACTGATTATTGCTTATGTTTTTGTGGATTACAGTCCACTTCATCAGATGCATAAAGGCATTTGGTGGCTGAAATATATTCTTTGTGGCAACCCTGAGATCTGTTTTTAGAACATTTAAAAAAATATTTTAAGTATTTTTTTGGTGTATTTGTTTTATCATTGCTATGTCTGCCACAGTGGGCTCCTTTGGGATAAAGAGCAGGATATAAATCCAAATTTTTAAAAGTAAAATAACTAACAACAACAATGTGTGGCGATGGTGGCTTGTAAACAGTGAGGTCTGAAGAAAATGAAATGCAGAAAAGTACAGAGTGTGACAATGGCCATCTTATAGTCAGTGGCAGAGTGTCCTGGAACTCCACTGTAACCCCCACCCACCACCGGTTTTCTTCATTATTTTGCAATGTGTTTGGGCTCTGCAGTCTATATCTACTTTATTCACCTACCTTGAACACCAAATGAAGCACAAGGTTTTAGAGCACAGAAATATTCTAAGTGAAACAGGACCCTGTATCCCTAATTTCTCATCAGATATATTGAGTAAGATAATTCTCCATTATTATAATTTCAGTATAAACATTTTCTTCACAAATTTCAAGCATTAAGAGATTTCCACCCACAAAAATATACCCTGCAACTTTGCACTGCCTAACAGAGATTCTTTATCTAACAGCAGTTCTGCAGAGGCTTATCAGCTAATCTAAAGTGCACTGAATCAATTGAAAACCAGCTGTTGGTACTGCTGGCCAAATGTAAAAGGATAAAGTTTTGCATTCAAGATTTTAGTCTGATTTGTGTTCTGGTCTTAGGATCTCTACAGCAGTTCCAAATTCTGCATAAAAAACAAACTGCCATTGGTAGCGCCCTTGGAAGGGACAGGAGAGGGACAGAATGAACTTGTCTTGAACAGAAATGAAACAAGTTTCCTCTCCCCATCCAAGGCATGACCAATTGGCATAACTCAAAAGAATCTCCTGCCTCTTCCTGAAACTAAGACATCAAAGTATAAATATATGTGACATGGTAGCTCAGTCAATGGCTGCTGTGAGAACTGCAGTCTCTTGTATCTAAGCAAGTACTGTCAGCAAGCAAGTACATCTTCTTGCAGTCCATGGGACTCTCAAGAGTCTCCTATGGTGCTGGAAGAGACTCTTGAGAGTCCCATGGACTGCAAGAAGATCAAACCTATCCATTCTCAAAGAAATCAGCCCTGAATGCTCACTAGAAGGACAGATCCTGAAGTTGAGGCTCCAGTACTTTGGCCACCTCATGAGAAGAGAAGACTCCCTAGAAAAGACCCTGATGTTGGGAAAGATGGAGGGCACAAGGAGAAGGGGACGACAGAGGATGAGATGGTTGGACAGTGTTCTCGAAGCTACTAACATGAGTTTGGCCAAACTGCGAGAGGCAGTGAAGGATAGGCGTGCCTGGCGTGCTCTGGTCCATGGGGTCACGAAGAGTCGGACACGACTGAACGACTGAACAACAACTGTCAGCTCATGTACTGTTTCTCTCATCTGTCCCCACTCCCAGTCCCCCACCCCCCATTTTGATTGTAGATGTGCACAATTATGCCTCAGAATGCTTTCACAGAGAAGGCTGCTGCAGGGATAAATTTGCCCTCTTCCCTCACCCTAAGATACACTTGACTTAGGAACAGAAGGAACAAGCACCCTGAAATGTGTCTACAAAAATGGCCAACTCTCCCTTGGCACTGATGCTGTGACAATGCACATCACAGAAGAATCATGGAAAAGTGGGAAGTGACTGGAGATCTGGGTCCTCTCTTCATATAAAGGCTCTCTTCGATTCCCCCCCCCTTGCTCTCTCCAGCGTACCCATCACCATCACCTCCTCAACATCTTTTACGTGCCCTGGTTTTAAGAGAAAATCACACACACATGAAAATATGACAATGTTTCTGGGAACTTCTATTCTCTGTACAGACTATCAGGAGGGAAGTGGGAAAGGAAACTCAATGATAGTGACTCAACTGAGCTCTGCAATACAATACAAAACAAAACAAAAAACAGAAAAGGAAGGGAGGAAAGAACTTGCAGTAGGAAATATCCTCTACATGATAACGTGATCTGATAACGTGATTGCTAGTCTAGTTATTACTTGAATATGTTCAGTCCTTTAAAACAACTTTCCCATCACTCAAATTCCTAAAACTAAAGTCGGACCAGGTGGATTTTAAGATATGGTCTTTGAGGTTGGGATTATCCAATGCAACACTTCTCCATATGTGTTAAACATGCTAATAAACACTCACATATTTGTATGTTCCATAATGGAGGCATTCTCTGCTCCTGGACTCACCAAAGTCCCAGCCTGTTGATTTTCTAGATATATTGCAAACCTTTCTGTTTCAGACCATTTTTAAGACTTGAATTACATCAACTATGTAATTACATCAACTATGGAGTAATTTTAGTTCTGCATTATATTCAGAATTCAATATTTGTTTCCTAAATTAACAGCATTCCTAAATGAAAATTTGAAATTAGAGACTGAACAAAGATCGGCCTTCTCAGACCATAGATGCAGGTCTGAAAGAAAGCATAAATACTCACAAAAGCAAACACATTCTAAGCTGGCCTCCTCCAGTCTGGTGCCCTCTGGATGTGTTTTGAATCCCAACTTCATCAGCCACAGCCAGGCACAAAATATGGCAGAAATTCCACTGTGTCCATGTCAAAGGGCGCTTTTTACATCATTCTGACAATGTGCATCAAAGTGATCGCCACTGCAACCTGTCCCACTGACTGCTCAAGAGCTATTCTGTCAGGACTCCTGCAGTGAATCACTGCCTGACCTGTTAGAGGTCAACCTTCAGGCTGACCTCAAACATAAAAAAAGTTCCCCATCCCTGTTTCCTCACCACCCGTAACCCATCCTCAAAGGAGCAGGTTGGTTTAAATTGTGAAAAGAATCATAACCCCTTGCTATCACCCAGCAGTTTAAAAAAATAATAATCTATTTACGCTCTGTTGTAGGTATCAAACTCTTCAGTGCACATGTATCACAGTTGGTACTGTCTGCCAAGGAGCCACCAGGATAGGTTCAAGGTGCTGCTTTTGGTGGTTAAAGTTCTATGCAGCTTGGGACCAGGATACCTGAAACATCATCTCACCCCATAAATAATCAATCAGTCACTGAGTTCTGCAAGTGAGGGCCTCCTGCAGATAACATCTTATCTGGAGGCCCATTCTGTGCAATATAGGAATTGGGTATTTAGTGTTGTGGCACCAACCCTTTGGAATTCCCTCCTGTTAAATATTAGACAAATACCGTCACTGTTGTCTTTTTGGCACCTACTAAAGACTTTCTTCTTCTAACAAGCCTCTTAGCTGGAAATTTTCCCAGTCTGCATCTGTATTGGTACTTTTAGATACCAGTTTTCTTGATTTTGCTGCTTCTCTGTTTGCCAGCCTGGGCCGGGAGGAAAAGCAGCATTATAAATGAAATGAAATAAACAAATGTAATAAATATCACTACTGAGATTGTACAAATGGGTCCTTCCCTCTTTGCTGCAGCACACATGGCATGAGCACATAGATGATCATTAATACGGCATTCCAAAGACAGGTGGGAAATAGCAAGCTCCAAGCTGTACATGGCAGACACTCAATAAAGTGCCAATCCATATTTGCAGCCCAGTGCTAACTGTAAGAACATAAGAATAGTTCAGGCCAATGGCCCATCAAGTCCAGTATCCTGTTCTCAATAGTGCCATCCAGATGCCTGTGGGAAACCAGCAATCAGGATTCAAGCACAAGTGCCCTCTCCCCTCCTGTAGTTTAATTTATCTAATCTTTTTAAAAAGCCATCCAAGTTGGCTGACCTCTGTGGAAATGTGTTGCATAAATTAACTCTATCATATTATAATATGATATCTAATATAATATAATATAATATAATATAATAACTATATTATTTTTTATTACTATTATTAAAGAAATACTTTCTATTATCTGTCTTGAATCTTCCAACACTCAGCTTCATTGGATGTCCATGAGTTCTAGTGATAAACTGCACCAGACATCAAAAGTGTCAACTCTGTTTGGAAACATAAGGCATATTGAATCATATGTTTTAAATGGCCTGAAGGCACAAGCAATGAATGTGCTTTGCATTAGCATTTCAAGCATCAGCTGGGACTATAAAGCAACAAGAAGGCATCAATGATTGTTGTTAGTGACAGGATCACACTTTTTTCAGTACTCAGGCCCTGACTGTGGCAGAAGAACAGTCTACTGAAGGGTGCAGAAACAGAATTATTCCGCATTTTAAAGAACATTACAAGCCAACACATTCCAGGCCACAGATGGCCTCTTATCAGGAAAATTGTGTGTGTTAAGAAGTGTCAGGGATCAGGCTGAGGGATGTTGCTCTGAGGAGGAATGGTGGGAGCCCCCCTCTCCCTCTGCACAAGGCCGGGATCCTGAAGCTCCACAGGAGCAGGAGGATAGTATTGACCTAGAGCAGGCACCCCCAAACCCGGCCCTCCAAATGTTTTGACTACAATTCCCATCAACCCTGACCACTGGTTCTGTTAGCTAGGGATGATGGGAGTTGTAGTCCCAAAACATCCAGAGGGCCGAGTTTGGGGATGCCTGACCTACAGCAATGGTTTGCGGAGGGACACAGTTCAGAGACTGATAGTTGGGCCAAACTGGGAGGAGAACAACAAAGGGAAGAGGAATGGGAGGAGAGAGAGCTGGTTGACTCTCCCTCAATAGAAAGTGTGCAGCCTATCAGTCCTAGAGCTAGACAACAGTATGGGGTAGCCTCAGAAGGCTCAGTGGTGGAGGGATCATATGGCTACGAGACGGGAAGACGGAAGTACCTAGAGGGAAGTGGGATGAACTCAATTGGGAGCACCTGCTTGGTGAAAGCAGATGCTGGATTTTGTGCTGTGCTTAATAAACCTTCCTGTTGCTCTAAAAAGACTACCTTCGCTTTGTGCTGGTATCTATAGAGATGGGGGGGGGGGAGGTAAGCCTCGCCTTGCAGCTTGACAAGAAACAACCTTTCAACAACCAGGAGAGCTGTTGTCTGTCACAGTAGACAGCATTGGGCTGAATGGTCTGATGGTCTGTCACAGATTTATGCTACTGCTACCCATCCCCACTCTGTCTACATTTCTCTAAGGATAATATTGCCCACATTCATGAGCCCATATTCCAATGTGAACTTAACCCATAGCTGTCAACCTTTCCCTTTTTTGCAGGAAATTCCCTTATTATAGCATTGGGAAACAACAGGGAGTGTTGACAGCTATGTAAATAGCAGTGGGGAACAGCAAGGAGGGTTGACAGCTATGACTTAACCAGAGGCAAGAATTTTCAATTCTGTTGCCTCTGTTTACAGGAATAACCCCTCTCAGTATGATGGGAGATTCCTGCATCAACTTGATTGCCACACCGGGGCGGGGGGGGGGGGATCCTATACTGTATAGAGGCACCAGGGGATTAAAATGATCTACGTTGTGAAAATGTAGCAAAAATGAAGCGGAGGCACTTGCAACACTTTAAAGTCTTAGGATACTACCAGATTGGCATTGTCACAATAGTAACCTTTGGTCTCATGTGCGTGCCACTTTCCTCTTGAGTCACCAACACATCATTGATTTATTGTGAAAATAACAATGGGTGATACAAAAATGTAACCAATAGGACTGTAAACATTTACTGTAAGCAACTTCGGATGGGCATTTGCCCAGAAAAGCAACCTAAAAATACAGAAAATGTTTCACTCCACTTACTGCCTTGCTTTGAACAGATTAACATGTTAATAGATTAAAAACACCCATAGAAACACTTCAGGCACCCATGAAGCCTCTGAGTTCCCCTCTCCACTCACTGCCTCCTTCACCATGAGGTGTCAAGTGTAGCTATCTCTCGCCCTGCCCTGAAGCTGAAGGAGGAAGTATGACACGCTTCCTCCTTTCCTCTTCCAGCTCTGTGCTTTTCAAGGCTCCTTTCGACAGCCAAGTGACCGAGAAGGTAACAAGCAAAGGGCACTGATATGGGACGCCAGAGGGAAGAAAATGGAACGGGGGGGGGGGGAGAGAATGTGGGGGTGCTGCAGCAGTCAGCAGAGACAGAGAGAATGGAAGGCCAGGGGTCAGGGTTACGGGGAGAGAGAAGAGAGAAGGGATCCAAGAGAATGGATCCTCTTGAAATTCATCATCACTAAAATAAATCACATTGGTTTGGTCTGCTGACTGAATAATCAAAACCACTGATTAGGTGTTTTCCGCTGCTGCCATGACACAAAAACATGGATCCTTGTGGAGCATCATTATTTTCATAAGGGATCCCCTCAGGTTACCTCTGTGTCCACATATGTGTTTTGTGGTTCACAGATGGTTCTGTTGTCATCTTGTGAAGGAATCAGACAAAACTAAAAATATTGTAGGTAGTTTGGTTTGGGATTTAAGAAGTTAGTTTCCTGCTGCCAAAGACTTGTCTGTCCTGATAAACAAATTAAGAAGTGTTTTAGAAAATTTTGATGTACGTAGGTCAGTTAAGTCCATTGTGCTTCTTTGATGATTTGACCATTTGTGGATTGATTCTAGAGAAGATAACATATAACCTAAGGGTATAACTAGAGAGTGACTTGAAACAGATAACAGATCAGACTGGAACAAAAAGCAAAAAGCAAACTCAGGCACAAAGCTTTTCAACTTTTGCAACTTTTCAGCAAATGGGGATGAGGAGAACTGTTTGCTGGGACAATGTAGTACAGTACTGAGAAATCTGAAGCTAGAAGTACTGTATATTTGTATCAAGCATATCTGCTGTGAGGATAAAATTAAAGCAGTGCATTATATTTCTGCACACTGCCAAATTTTAATGTGAGCAGAGAATGTTGACCCCTTTGTCGCACAGGGAAAAGTTTGCCTATGACAGCTAGAGATGTTGCAACAACAGGTGTCAGCTTAATTAGACTTTGAAAATAGTTCACCACTCACCAGCAATAATATATCCAGCAAAACTGGCTGCACAGGAAGGTATTGTCCTCTGCAAGATCCTCTATGGAGTGGTCTCAGGAAAACTTAAGTTAGAGGTGCACAACATACTAACACACATGCAAATATTCTAGTTCTGACCTGAAGCATTCTGCTGTTTGAATCAATATGGTGTGTGTGTGTGTTTAAAAAAATACAAAATTACAAGATTTCCTAAAAAAATCTTGACCAACCATTCTTTCATGAGCGTATGTGCCTTTTATCAAGTCAGACCCACTGGTCCATCTAGCTTGTCCACAATGATTGGTAGTGGTTCTTTCCCAGACTTGTCTTTTCTCAGAAGTCTTTCCCAGTCCAACCTAGAGCAGTGTTTTTCAACCACTGTTCCGCGGCACACTAGTGTGCCGCGAGATGTTGCCTAGTGTGCCGTGGAGATGGTTGGGATTTCCCCCCCTACTCGGGTGAAGATGTCGCGGTATGGCCATTACGGTGGAGGTGAGTGGCGCGGGTGGAGAAGAGACCGCAGCGACGCCTCTCTTTGGCTCTTTTCGAGGCCCCGCTTAGCTAAATTCGCGGCGCCTAGGAGGGGACTCCCCTCGGGGTAACGGCAGACGGGGCTTGTGGCCGGACCTGGCGGGGTTTGTTTTCCCGCCCTTCGGCGCTACTGACGCTGCGCGGGCAAAATGGAGGCAGCGATGAGATGGGCGGGCTGGTCGAGGGAAGAAGCCGCGAGGGCGGCACCGCGGTGGTGCGTTTGGCGGAGCCGTCGGCGGAGGGAGGGCGGTGCGAGGGTGGAGAAGCGGCGCCGGAGGGCGTGAAGGGCAGTTACCACTGCTTGCTCTTCCTCTGCCGGCTGCCTGCTCGTTGGCGCGCTTTCCAGGAGCCTCTAATAAAGGGAGCGGCGGCCTCCCCCTTTCTCCTTCTACACGCGCCTGCTTAAACTTTTGTGCCCCGAAGTATGTGAAGTGCGCTTCCTATGCGGGTTTTTTTTAATTAATTGCTTTGAGTATCTCGGCTATAACATCCAATTAGATTGACAGAAAAACTAGGCAAAATCTTTTGCGTTGATACAGGGTGTCGGTATAATAGTATTATTTTCCTCCTTGCCGTCGCTTTGACGTGGGCCCTTCCCCGCCCCCTCCATAAGCTGCCAGCATGGATGCTGGAAACTTGCGTTTATGATGGTTGCAGCCCTCCTTTTGCGGTTCAGTGGGAGTGCAGTTTGGCAAGTGAAGTGAACATAGCCTGAAATTGGCTTAAGACTATTAAGGACGTGTATTTTCTTGGAATTTTCCATTAAAAAATCTTTTTTCTTTTGCGGGCACCGGACTGTGTCCTGGGTATGGGGGGTATGTGGGTTTTTTGACATCATCTTCCGACTTCCTTCCCGCCAAAGCACAGTGTGCGCAGCAGCGGAGAGAAGAATTTCTGTTTACTTACTATTTCATAATAGAGTAATTATAAAATACTTTCTTTGTGTTTATTTGATTCCTATTCAAGAGAATTACTTTATATATAGTCAATATAGGCACAGAGTTAATTTTTTTAACATTTTCTAATGGTGGTGTGCCTCGTGATTTTTTTCATGAAACAAGTGTGCCTTTGCCCAAAAAAGGTTGAAAAACACTGACCTAGAGAATCTAGAGATAGAGTGGGGACTTTTTGCATGCTCTCCCACTGAATTATTATTTTTTCCCACACAACAATCCACTTCTCAGGTAAATCATTTAAAAAACTGAGATTCAGACAAAAGTCTACTACTCAGTCCCTTTGCAATGCTGACTCACTGGCCTTCACTTTGACTAACAGTGCTGTTTCTTTTAATACTGGAGTGACTGAAAGGTGCAGATTCTCTCCGAGTCCTGGCTCCCATCCCAAGGTATGGCAGTAGATGATCTTACTAGTAGGCAAGAGTCTTCATTAGGGCAGATGAATAGTACAGACTCGGCAGCAGGAAAAGTGCTATTCCAGTCCCAGAGCTTTTAAAAGGCAAAGGTCTGGCAAGATTGGGACCAGTCTAGGAACAAGGGCCAAGGTTCACGAGTTCAGGGTAAGTTAAAATAAGTTTAAGACTGCATGAGAGATGTGAAGCTGTTCTAACAAGTTTTCCATGCTCATCCAGTTTTAAAGCTGAAGCTGTCACAGCTCTTACTCACAAGAGACTCTGTTCCTTCATGAGCTGTTAGCCTGCAAGCAGGTCTGTCTTATCCCTTCTCCTGAGGAGGCATTTGAGCCTGGGAGAGAGCACCGGACCCATCTCTCCCACTGAAAGCTGCTTGACCACCCCAGGTTGTGGCTCAGATCCTCCCCAGCTTCCCACAAGGCTCTTTCCCCTTAGGAGGGGAGGGAGCTGAAAGTCCTGCCTGCACATTAGAGCCAGATGGGATTGGGGAGAGCGAATGGCTTCCATCTGTTCCAACCTCGTCTCCCATTCCTCATCTCCCTCTCCATCTGCCAGGAGTCACTTCCCTGGGGTTGGGCAATATAAAGTCATGGAGATGGAAGTTAAAAGGATGTTTAAAACTATCAGCAAACAGCAAACTCAAAGGCAAACTGTGCTTATTCATTTTTTAAAAAGTGGAATAACCCAAAGCGAACACAAGCATAATAACTTACTAAGTTTAATTGTGCTACATTCAACCACTTCTTAAACATAAATAAGATGTTTAGGAGTGACTTTAGGTGTGTGTTTCTGTGTGCCAAAAGGTAAAAGCACGCATTAAAATAACTCCTTGCCTAACTTTCCTGCTCAAGAGCTAATTACTGGAAAACTTTTTTTAAAAAAGCTATTAAGCAAATTCTGTCTTCCTTCACTACTTAATGATTTGCTTTGTTTCAGTTGCCTTAATCCAATTTTATACATAATATTGATGACACTGGGTTCTCTCTTTCTTGGGTAAAGAGGGATGCTTGAGTTCTACTTTCATACTGACTCTTCACACAACATCAAGGGGACCCCACAATACATCTAATGCATATACAATCCATATGTTGATAGCTGCAGGACCTGTATATTCCCTTCCTAGATTGCCAAACTAATGTGAGTTTACTTTTTCAGAAAAGAGGGGAGTAGAGGTAACACTTGGATGTTCAACTGGGTTTTTACTTTCTAAAGAACTATCATGGTCTAAAGAACACCAATATTGCTGAAGGATTCATTTATTATTCTTCAGCAGATTTTTGTATGTTAAGACATGTTATTTAGTATAAGACTTTTCAGCACTGATTTAGGTAGATTAAAAAAAAAACCCTCTGAAGTAGGTACATTCAGAACTTCCAGGCCATGGTAGATGTGTATAAAATTATGCAAGGCATGAAGAAAATGGGTAGAGAAAGTTTTTTCTTCCTCTCCCCCTCTCTCCTAACACTACAACTCTGGAACTTCCAATGAAGCTGAATGTTGAAAGATTCAGTACAGATAAAAGAAAGTACTTTATCACACAATGCATATAGCTAATATATGGAATTTGCTTCCCCACTACTTTGCCATCCAAGTTGTGTTGTCCACCAGCTTCGATGGCTTTAAAAGAGAATTAGACAAATTCATGGAGAATAAGTCTATCAATAGCTATCAGCCATAATAGCTACGTTCTCCTGTCACTCTCAGAGGCAACGTGCCCCTGAATACCAGGTTCTGGAAACCACAGGAGGGGAGAGTGTTCACTCAGGTCCTGCTTTCGAATTTCCCATATGCATCTGGTTTGCCACTGTGAGAACAGGATGCTGGACTAGATGGACCAGCGGCCTGATCCAACAAACTCTTTCTACGTGCTGTTTTATTTAATCATAATCTTTCCACAAATGCATAGTGACTGCATTAATTACACAGGCCACATACTAAGTAAGTTTACTTATCGCCAATAATGTGGGCTTTTCCATTTTAGTCAAAAAAATTCTATGCAAATTGGGACAATTTGCACAGGGTGATTTGTATTGGGAAGCTCTCAGTTTGCATTGGAAAATCTTCTGATGCCCTAGTGAGTGATCTAATTTGGCATGTTTATTTTACTGAGTAAACAAAGTAAAATGTAATAAACTTTATTTAGTAAACAAAGCTAAAAACTTTGAAACTGCCAAGCTTGCCTAATACATTTGCAATTGGTGTCCATTCATTTTTAATAATGATCTTATGAAATGTGAAATATTCCACAGAAAAACAAAGCACTGGAAAAATTTTCACCCCACATCTCTGTTTATATAGCTCCTTTATGCAATTATCCACGACAGTTCCTACTCGAGTACTCCTCCCACCCCAGTAAGCGGATATAGGATTGTAGCCTAAACATGGTTCAGTCCCTTGCATCTCCAGGTAGGCCTACGAATGTCCCCTATATGAAACCTTGGAGAGCCACTGTCAGTCAGTGTAGAAAAGCTTTATGGACCAATGGTTTGACTTGGTAAAAGGCAGCTTTGTATGTTCACATGTTGACCGATACAGAGTCATCTGCCTCAGAACATTGTATTGCAGGGAATTGGACTATATAACCCTCGGGTCCCTTCCAGCTCTACAGTTATGTGATTCTATTACATGGTTAACATGCATGATTGGAAGGGGCCTCTGCCGAACAGTTCCTTAGGAACTTGGTGCTAGATTTCTCACGGTATTAGAAATACTCCATATGTTGGAGGTCAACTATTGGCAAAAAGGCCTCTTTCCACAACTGATTTCTTGAGATGATACAGAGATATCACAATTATAAACAGAAATACGGTACTCTCAACCATTGCCTCTGCTAAATCAGTACCCTTGGACAAACAGATTAATAGTTTCAATAAGGAAAGCAACTCAAAAGCAAACAAAGGAAAAATCAAAGCAACAACTGAAAATGCCTCAAATGATGACACTATGAGTTATTTGGAAACCCACAACTTAAAAACAGTGTTACCACAAGATTATCTGTCTTAACATGTAACAAGTTTAAAAAAACATGCATAATTTCCTACGAAAACACTAAAATGGCATGTACCAGGGTTTTCTTGTACAGATTTTTTTTTCCAGGAACTTTACTGCATGAACCCACTGAACTGCACTGTAACAACAACAACAACAACAACAACAACAACAACAACAACAAATCTCACCCAAGTTTCAGGCACAGTTTAGAGGTTTGGCTCAATCCCAGTTAAACAATAAACCAATAGGAAAATTCACATGCGGAAACAATAGTACCACTAGCATGCATATGACCACCACCTTCTCAATGAATTACAGCTAGAATCACTTCTTAGTATCCTTGTTCCTTTCACCACAACATGATATTGGTGGTAGTATCAGAGGATTTGGCTATTGTTTTCGCATCTGTACTTTTGCTGTTGTTTTTAAAAGCTGTTAATTGGTCATAAACATTTATCTTCTTCATTATGCTCCACCATAGTACAAATATCACTATATAGTGTTAAGAGAGATGGGCAGTTAAAATGGTTCTATTTACATTTGCGAATATTTCAAGTTACAGGTTTCAACGATCAAACTACATGTTGCATTAAAGGCTAGCGCTGTGTGTTTTCATTTAGTTAGCTGTAGAAGCCCTCAACATAACTGGGACTGCAGCACAATCCACAGCTATGATCCCAAAGAAAACTGGGATCCTCCACATAAAGCTTTGAGGTTTAGAGAATGTTCCAACTAGCAACAATGAAAACTTTTTCTAAGCTTTATTGCCATGGGTGGAGAAGGAAGATTTTCCTCATGTTCATGGCTGGAGAGAAAATGGATAAACGTCATCTCCCTGCATGTCGGGCTCCTGAAGATTATCTTGCTTCCTACACATGCACGCACGCACACACACACACACATACACACACACACACCTGTAACTAAAAAAGAAGTACAGACATAGCTAAACGCTACTCATTCAGCATAACCTGTAGTTTGCCCTTTAATGTAACCTTTAAAAAGAACCGCATAAACACACACTGTATTAATTAGCCATTTAAAATTAACCTTCCATCCCTGCACGAAATTCCAATGTTTGGAATTTTGGAATAGAGTATGGCATTCATTTCATGGTGAGGTAATCTGAATCATTCAGTATTATGACGCTAATGGTCAGTCACAGGTGTTTCCAGCTGGAAATAACTCTGTAACTCAAAAAATCTAAGAGCAGCATCTCTAACTAACCAACTCTAGGAGAAAACAGGTTCTATGATTCTACATCTACAATGTCCCTTTGCTGTTAGCAGGTTCTTTTTTCCTAAGAAGCAGCAATGCAAATATAATAGAAAGCAACAAAAGCTACAGAATATATATATTTAAAAAAACCTCACAGTAGTTTAAGATATGGTCAAAATGTCCAAACATGATATGTGAGTGTTCCCTTTTCTAGCCATGTGCTATAATGCAGCTGGAAATGCATCTTCTTCTGTAACACCTCTTCAATGTGGATCAGTGAACACCAAAAATGTTGACCACCACAGTTGAATTGAAATGAGAAGTTACAAAATAAAGTGCTGACATTACAAGATCCAGAATCCAGTGCAAGTAAAGCACTGGAATTGATACAAGATTTCGGGCAATTTGCAGGTTTTAAATTGAATAAAAGCAAAACCAAAGTGTTGAGTAAAATCCTCTCAATTGAAGAAATTGCTAGATTACAGAAGATCACTGGTTTGAATTTTGTTAAAAGGGTGAAACATCTCGGTGTGAATTTGACTGTAAAAATTTGAATCTTTATAAAGATAGTTATGTAAAGTTATGGAATGAAATTAAGAGAGATCTGGATATATGGTCTAATTTGAAATTATCATTTTCGGGCCGAATATCTGCTGTAAAGATGAATGTTTTGCCAAAAACTTTTTTTTTATTCCAAGTGTTACCTATTATAGAAAATATGAAATGTTTTGTGGCAAAAAGTATTATCTAAATTTATCTGGCAGGGGAACAAACCAAGAATTAAGTACAAACTTTTAGCAGATATTGTGATGGCCTGGGAGTCAGACTCTGATGCTGAACCTGAGGGTTCCCAGCCTGCACGGGATTCCCCGCCTCCAGAACCAGCTGAGCCGGGGCCAGGGCTTGAGCCTGAAGGATCCCCACCTGTGCTGGATCCCCAGGTGCAGGCATCAGCAGAGTCTGCTCTGGCTCCTGATGGGAGGGAGGACCCATTGCCTGCAGGTGCTCCACTCCCAGCCTCTTCAGAGGAAGCTGAGGCATCCCCTGGGTCCAGTAACCCACCATCCTCTCCTGAGCTACAGAGGCTCAGGGCAGAGAGGCGAAGGGAGTTAAGTGTCTGCAGGAGGAGTGCTCGCCTCCAGGCCCGGAGGAGAGGCGAGTCTCCGGAGGATCGGGACCGCCCTAAGCATAGGGCCAGATAAAAGCCAGCCAGACCCAGCCCAAGTTGCGTGAGCAACTTAGTTGCAAGCGTGTGCTCAACCTGCAACCTTGTGCCTGAACCTGCCTTGGACCTTGATCTGCTCCCTGCCTTGCTCCCTGCCGGATTGACCTCCTTTGGACCCCTAGACCCAGGACTGGACTTGGACCTTGCTTCATGGACAAACCCTTGGGGCCAGCACAGTTTGCTCACGCCACACCCGCACTCCCCCTTCGCTGGGGTGCGTTCGGGAGGAACTAGTAGCCATGGCTGACCAGGCGGCTGCGCTGGTGGCATTGGCCCAGGAGAACCAGGCCTTGACTCACACCGTGCAGCAGCTAAGCAATGTGGTTACGGCGCTTCAGCAGCGTTTGGATGCCTTACTGGCTCCTGGGGCCGCCGCCCCAGCTCCCGGCAAGTACCCAGTGGCCCTGCCAGAGAAATTTGATGGGTCCCCAGCCAGCTTTCCCATGTTTCTCGCCCAGGCCAAGCTGTATATTCAGGGGCGAGCTCGGGATTTCCCTGACGATCGCACTAAGGTGCACTTCCTGATCAGCTTGCTGAAGGACCAGGCGGCCAAGTGGGCGTTGCCGCTGCTCCGGCAAGACTCCCCCTTGCTGACAGACTATACGGGGTTTTGCAATCATCTGGAAACCACGTTCGCCAACCCTCAGAAGGGGAGTCAAGCCAATCGGGCAATTCGGCGGTTGAAACAGGGCAAGTCCACAGTGGCCACCTATGCCACGGAATTTCGGCTGCTGGCGCAGGACTTGACCTGGAACGACTCTGCCCTGCGGGACCAGTATCTCGAGGGACTTTCAGACGAGATACTGGATCAGCTGGCCACGTTGGATCGCCCTGCCACACTGGATGCCCTCATCCAACGGAGTCTGCAGATAGACGATCGGTTGGAGGACCGTCGCCAGGCCCGGGGCCGCCGGCACTCCGGGCTCCCGGCGCCGGTGCTTCCCTGCAGTTCCGTGGCCAGAGCTGAGTCATTGGAGGAGCCGATGCAGCTCGGGGCAGCGCGGCCTCGCCTCTCCCCCTCGGAAAAGACTCGGCGTCGGGAGGGGAACCTGTGTCTCTACTGCGGTGGGAGTGGACACTATGCCCGAACCTGCCCTGAGAAACGCCAGCCGCAGGGAAAACGGCCAACCCCAGTAGTTGATGGCCCAGGCTACATGGGGTCCCAAGCATCGCATGATGGGCCCTCACCAGTGGAATTGCAACACCTCATGATACCGGTGCGTCTATACCCCCCCGGTGGGCCCTGGATTCTCACCCACGCTCTGGTGGATTCGGGGGCAACCCGCTCCTATATGGACTCTGCCTTCGCCACTCAGCATCAGGTGCCGCTTCAGAACAAGCCGGAACCAGTACAGGTGGAGGCAATTGACGGACGGCTCCTACGCTCGGGCGCTGTTACTCGGGAGACCCAGCCCTTGGTCCTGTGCTACCAGCAGCACCGGGAGGTGCGAACCCTGGACATTGCCACCATGCCCCGGTTTCCCCTGGTGCTTGGGATGGACTGGCTGGAGTCGCACAATGTTCAGATCGACTGGGTCAATCGGACTGTACGCTTCCCAGACCCGGGTTCCCATGCTCAGTCCGAGTTAGTAGCAGCTGCCCCCATGGGTCAGGCTTTGTCAACGCTCCCTGCTGTGTACCAGGACTATTTAGACGTGTTCGAGGAACAGGGAGCAGACAAGCTGCCGCCTCATCGGTCCTTCGACTGCGGCATAGACCTACAGCCTGGGGCGCCCCTGCCTGTGAGCCGCTTATATTCTCTTTCGGAGCCAGAGCGTGAAGCCTTGCAGGACTTCCTTCGCAAGAACCTGGAACGCGGGTTCATTAGACCCTCTACCTCACCCACTGCCGCTCCTGTACTCTTCGTTAAGAAGAAGTGTGGGGAGCTTCGCCTCTGCCATGACTACCGGGCCCTGAATAAGATCACCATCCCAGACCGGTACCCCTTGCCCCTTATTGCAGAATTGCTGGAGCGGGTGCAGGGGGCGCAGATGTTCACCAAACTGGACCTCTGAGGGGCCTACAACCTGATTCGGATCCGTGCCGGGGACGAGTGGAAGACTGCATTCGGGACCCGGTATGGGCAGTTTGAATACCTGGTTATGCCGTTCGGATTATGCAACGCGCCCGCCGTGTTTCAACGGTACATCAACCACGTGTTCCAGGACTTGCTAGACAAATACGTGGTGGTGTACCTAGATGATATTCTGGTTTATTCCCGTGACCCAGCCCGTCACGAGAGTCATGTTCGGTCCGTGTTGCAGCGCTTGCGGGAGCACCGCCTGTACGCCAAGCTCAGCAAGTGCGAGTTCCACCAGCGGTCAGTGGACTTCCTTGGACACCGACTCTCCCCTGACGGGGTGCAGATGGACCCTGGGAAGGTGGCTGCGGTTCGAGAGTGGGCAGCGCCCCGGAACCGCAAGGACTTACAGCGGTTCCTAGGGTTCGCCAACTATTACCGGACCTTCATTGCAGATTATGCTCATCGCACCACCCCATTAACCCGACTGCTGCGCCCCAAGACGCCCTTCTCCTGGGATGAGGAGGCTGAAGTGGCATTTCAGGGGTTGAAAGCCTGTTTCCAGAGGGCGCCGATTTTACAGCATCCTGATCCCTCTCGTCCCTTCGTGGTGGAGACTGATGCCTCCAGTACGGCTCTCGGTGCCATCCTGTCTCAGCAACACGGACCCGATGCGCCACTGTTACCCTGCGCTTACTACTCCCGGCAGCTCCTTCCGGCGGAGCGTAACTATACCGTGTGGGAGCTGGAACTACTGGCCATCAAGGTGGCCTTTGAGGTCTGGCGCCATCATCTTGAGGGGGCACGACACCCGGTGGAAGTGAGAACGGACCACCGGAATCTGGAGTACCTCCAGACCACCCGCAAGTTGAACCAAAGGCAGATCCGGTGGGCGCTGTTTTTCTCCCGGTTCCAGTTCCGGATCCGCTACATCCCTAGCTCCCAAAACCGGAAAGCGGATGCCCTGTCCCGGAAACCTGAGGACGTCGCAGACACTGTACAGCAGGCAGTACCGACGACTATCTTACCACCAGCCACATTCCTGGCCACTCAGGAGGCCAAACCGCTGCAGGCTCGGGTGCGAGAACAGCAACGGGTCGACGCTTGGGCACAGGAACGGCTCCGGGAACTGTCTGACGGGTCATGCCCTCGATATCCGGGGCTGGCCCTGCACCAGGGCCTACTGCTGCACCAGGGTCGTCTATACATCCCACCAGGACCATTGCGGGCTGAGGTTCTCCAGATGTCCCATGATGCCCCAGCAGCAGGGCACTTTGGGCGGTACCGGACCACCCATCTGGTAAGCCGGGAGTTCTGGTGGCCCCGCCTGAAGGCTGATGTGGCACGCTATGTTGCTGGTTGCGATGTCTGCCGGCGGGCCAAGGGTCCTACCGGGCGACCCCCCGGTCTGCTCCAGCCATTACCAGTCCCACCGCGTCCCTGGCACACGGTCTCGCTGGACTTTGTGGTGGACTTGCCCCCATCTCGTCACTGTACCTGCCTTCTGGTTTTCACGGACCATTTCACTAAGATGGTGCACTGTGCCCCCTGCCCGTCCATACCCACAGCTAAGGAAACGGCTCAACTGTACTTGCAGCACATCTTCCGCCTGCATGGCCTGCCCGAGCGTGTGGTTTCTGACCGCGGCGTCCAGTTCACATCCCACTTCTGGCGAGCCCTGCACCAGACCCTTGGGACGGAGGTCTGTCTATCTTCGGCCCACCACCCGCAGACCGATGGCCAGACGGAACGGGCAAATGCGGTGCTGGAGCAGTACCTCCGGTGTTACTGCAGTTTCCAGCAGGATGACTGGGTCGATCACTTGCCATTGGCGGAGTTCGCCTACAACAATGCAGTGAACGCCTCCACCCAGCAGACCCCGTTCCAGGCCTCCTACGGCTACCATCCTCGTTTGTTCCCGGACGTGCTGCCAGCTTCCGCAGTCCCCGCAGTGACAGACTGGCTTCAGGAGCTTCAGTCCCAGCAACAATTATTGATGGAGCAACTGCACCAGGCCAAGGACGCATACAAGGCCCAGGCTGACCAACATCGTCAGGAGGGGCCAGAACTCCATGTTGGCGATCGGGTGTGGCTCTCTACCCGTCACCTGCATCCTTCTCGGCCCTCACGAAAGCTGGATGCACGGTTTGCCGGCCCATTCACCATCACTGCTCAGGTGTCGCCGGTGGCGTTTCGCCTCCAGTTACCTCCATCGCTCAAGGTTCACCCAGTGTTCCACCGGTCCCTACTTAGTCCAGTCGCCCCGCCCGACGAGTTCCACCCAGACAATCCACGACCGCAGCCAGTTTTGGTTGAGGGGGAGCCTGA
This sequence comes from Lacerta agilis, assembly GCF_009819535.1. Lineage (NCBI taxonomy): Eukaryota > Metazoa > Chordata > Lepidosauria > Squamata > Lacertidae > Lacerta > Lacerta agilis. The sequence continues at coordinate 57,498,589 of NC_046313.1, forward strand.
GTACGAGGTGGAGCGCATTCTCGACTCACGATACCGCAGGGGGAAGCTCCAATACCTCATCGACTGGAAGGGGTATGGGCCTGAGGATCGTTCATGGGAACCAGCGGAAAACGTCCACGCACCTGCCTGCCTCCGTGATTTCCATGCAGCTTACCCCAGCAAGCCTGGTCCGGCCCCTCGGTTGAGGGGGGGGCCTGGGAGGGGGGATGGTGTGATGGCCTGGGAGTCAGACTCTGATGCTGAACCTGAGGGTTCCCAGCCTGCACGGGATTCCCCGCCTCCAGAACCAGCTGAGCCGGGGCCAGGGCTTGAGCCTGAAGGATCCCCACCTGTGCTGGATCCCCAGGTGCAGGCATCAGCAGAGTCTGCTCTGGCTCCTGATGGGAGGGAGGACCCATTGCCTGCAGGTGCTCCACTCCCAGCCTCTTCAGAGGAAGCTGAGGCATCCCCTGGGTCCAGTAACCCACCATCCTCTCCTGAGCTACAGAGGCTCAGGGCAGAGAGGCGAAGGGAGTTAAGTGTCTGCAGGAGGAGTGCTCGCCTCCAGGCCCGGAGGAGAGGCGAGTCTCCGGAGGATCGGGACCGCCCTAAGCATAGGGCCAGATAAAAGCCAGCCAGACCCAGCCCAAGTTGCGTGAGCAACTTAGTTGCAAGCGTGTGCTCAACCTGCAACCTTGTGCCTGAACCTGCCTTGGACCTTGATCTGCTCCCTGCCTTGCTCCCTGCCGGATTGACCTCCTTTGGACCCCTAGACCCAGGACTGGACTTGGACCTTGCTTCATGGACAAACCCTTGGGGCCAGCACAGATATAAAGGAAAGGTGGCTTCTCCCTGCCAGATTAAAAAAAATATTTTGAAGCTGCTGCTTTTTGCTGGCTCAAAGAATGGTTTATGTTAGAAGACACTGACCTTTTAGATTTGGAAGGATTTGATAATGCATTTGGTTGGCATGCTTATTTATGGTATAATAAGATAAAGGCCCACAGTGGTTTTAAAAACCATATAATCAGAAAATCATTGTTAAATGTCTGGATTAGGTACAAAGATTTATTAGAAAGAAAAATACCCAGGTGGATTTGACCACTAGAGGCTAAGGCCCATAAAAGGTTAAATATGGAAACCAAGTGGTTGAAATACAGTGATCTTTTGATGGAAGTTGGTATTAAATTAAAATTAAAATCTTATGAACAGCTCAAAGATAACTTAAATGATTGGTTACAATATCATCAGATCAATGAAATGTTTAAGGTGGATAACAAAAATACTGGTTTTCAATCAGAAAAATCCAAACTGGAAACAGAATTGTTGGACACGAAGAGTGAAATTCTTTCCAAGATGTATAATTTATTGTTGGAATGGCATACGAAGGATAAACAAGTGAAATCTGTAATGATAGGATGGGCTAAGGATGTGGGGCACAATATTATGCTTAAAGATTGGGAGAAACTGTGGAAAAAAGGAATTAAGTTTACTGCATGTATGGCTTTGATAGAAAATATAATGAAAATGACTTAACTGTCAGGGGTCCTTTACCTTTTTATGTGTGGTTAACCACTTTCTGCACATCTTGCTTATGTTACACACACACACACACACACACACACACACCAACCTTACTCACCACCTGTCTAACCTAAAAAGCCCTAAATGTTGTTACCTTTCCTCCAAGGGCAGTTGCTCCAACCCCTTGATCATTTTGGTTGCCCTTTTCTGAGCTATTTCTAGTTCTACCATATACTTTTCATGTATGGCAACCTAGAACTAGACACAGTATTCCAAATGTAGTCATTCCATAGTAGTGTATGCCATAATACTGAAAATGTAGTGTTGTTGCCATGTTGATTTTATGACATTTTATTAGCTGTAGTGCTTAAAGTGTTGTATTATTTTAGGTGGCTGGTTTCATTGATAGCTTTGGAAACGCTTTATGACCAAATTGTAATTAGAAACAGTGTATACATGTTAGAAATAAATACGTAAACAATTTATATTGGCAGTTTTATTTTCAGACTCTTTTCTAATGATCCCTATAATAGAATTTGCCTTTTTAACAGCTAATACTGAGTCAACCTTTTCATTGCACTATGAAGATGATAGATTTCTTCCTTGCTCAGTCACTGGGGGTTCAGATTCCCTTAGCGTATATATGAAGTTAACATTTTGTGCCCAAACATGCATCACTTACACTGAACTGCATCTGACATTTTATTCCCATTCACCCAGTCTGCAGCAATTATCTGCAACCAACTGCAATCCTTTTTAGTTTTACTACCCCAATTGGGGCAGCCACCTCACCGTTTCTCACCTAACTGCAGATCATTCATTAGCAACTTAAAAGGAGAGATGCCAATACAATCCTCCAGAGATCCCAGTTCTTACTTTCCTCTGTGGTGAGAGCTGTCCATTGAGTCAAAAGCTTTTGGAAAATCTAAGTACTTACTACTACTACTACTACTACTACTAAATGCATTTATATCGCACCTTTCTCTCAAGCTGGGATTCAATGTGGCCTATAACATTTAAAAACATCATTATGAAATACAAAGTAATAAAAACAAGCTGTAGTTAAAAACAATAGTTAAAATACATTTAGAACCACCATTCAAATACAGTTTACCCTGACAGCAACCCAGTGGTCAGCAACACCTGCACCTTAGCTTTCAAAGGCCTGCCTTAGGAAGGTATTAGCCTGCTGGCGGAAGGATAAAAAGGAGAGAGCCAATCAAATCCCTCTTGGGAGGGAATTCTGCAATATGGGAGCAGCCACAGGAAAGGCTCTCTCTCTCATGTCACCAGCAACTGTGCTTCTGATGTTGATGGGACCAAGAGAAGGTGCTCACCCGAGGACCTTAGCATCCAGGCAGGGTTGTATAGACAAAGATGCAATTTTCAGGTAGCCTGGGTCTAAGGTTCTAAGGCATCTCATAAACCACTTCTATCTACATGCTTGCTGATACTCTTAAATAATTTGAAAAGGTTAGACAAGATTCACTTTTGCAGAAGTCGTGCTGATTCTTCTTCAGTAGGGCTTGTCCTTCTACATGCTTGATAATTTTATATTTAATAATACTTTCCACCAATTTACCCAGACATTAGCTAACTGGCCCATAATTTCATGGAACCATGACCATGTTCTAGACGTTGGGCACAGAGCTTTATTTTATTATTTCAGTTAAGAGTTGAGAGCACTTTCCCATTTTTTGTTTTTGCTTTGTTTTAGGGTCAAGCTGTTGACTATTCTTCTTTCCCCTGTGTTTTTATTTGTTGAGAGGGGAGAGTTGTTTGCCATTCTTTCTTTCCGGTTGAAGACTTCCCACCACCCTTGTGATATGGTTATTTTGTGGTGCCTGTGACAAGTTTCTTCCTAAAGGCAGAAAAATATTGGGCATTACAACAATACTTTCTCTTTTAGATGTCCCTTTCATTTCATTCTAATTTATATGCTACTACTTTGTTCCTGAAGAGCTTAAGAAACCAAAGATTATTTTTTTTTAAAAAAAAAAAAAACCTGAACCCTAGAGAGGAACAACTGTGTTTTAACCTAATTAATGCTCTCTGCTCTGAAGGCTGGAAAACAGAATCAGACAGCCATTAGCCAGGACATGCTATAAAAGCCATTTTTATTTTATTTTTCAGAATACGTAATGAAGAACTCAGCATTTAAGGGCTTGCAGTGTTTTCAATTACTAGTTGCTTCAATGATGTTAGTTTTACATGCTTAGTGTTTCTCATTCCATATTACAGAGTATTATTCACTATGGATTAATCATATTCTTGACCGCGTTCTCAGGCAGCCTGAAATTCTTCACTCCTGAGAGCCATTTCAGATGTGTATTCACTTATTTCCAGGACACTGCTAACTACTGCAGGTAATTGCTTGGCAAGCCAACCTTCTGCTGCAATATCAACACATGTGGTGCACAGATATCACTCCAGATGCCCCTTTGAGGCCTGTCGTAAATATGCAGATGGAGCCAGGAAGGGCAGCTCTGTCATCTTTTGGACATGAACATGGGAAAGTGCAATGGGGACAGATTTTGGCAACAGGTCTACAACCAATAATACTGCAAATTGCTCCTTCTTTAGACAAAATTGCTAACAGATCTCTTGACTGGATCATATGATACTCTAAGTGTGCCACTCTGTCTTTGTTTTTAAAAGATTGAAATCAACTTCCCAATAATTTGTCATGTTTAAAAAGTTTGGGAGCTTTAAATAAATAAATAAATAATACTTTAAAACCTGGCCTAATTTGCGGTGCAGGAAATGTTCTGATTTTGTTAAAGTTCACCACGAAATTCAACCATGATTTTCTCATGGAGAAAGGTGACACATTAAACATGGGCCAAGTTCCTAGGTTATTACCAAACATCAACTAACAATTATGCACCTTTATTTCAACCACCCAACCCTAAGTGAGATACTGCCAACTGCTAACAGTAACTATCCCGCTTACTATGTCATATGTGGAGTCACTGAGCCCACCAAATTAATTTAGGTTCACCTATTCTTGCCACATGGCTTTTACTCTGAGAAATGAAGCAACACGTGGCATTGACAGGAATCATTTCATTGTTTTTGTAAACCAGCACATCATTGGGAAATACTTGTTTTGAATTAACTTAATGTTCCATGAACAACCCTGAATCTTTCATAAAATTATGCCTGCAGACATTATTAATTTGAGAAGGAAACATCATTCTTTTTAATCCTTGAGGAGACGAGACATTATGAATGGAGGTTTATTCTCCAGTTTTTTGCTTGTTTGAGGCTAGCTACTGTAGTACTGTTGTGAAATAGTCATTTGCTAGACACACAGTTATTTCACACACCAGAGTAAAATACAAGAAGGATCTTGATCTGCTCAGAAGTCCAGAGCTTTCAGAAATGAGAGTTACTCTCCTTCACCATATACCGGTAGGTTGCTCCTCAATACAACAGACATATAGGAATTATGAAAGAAAAAACCATTACAAGGATCTATTACCAGTTCTGACAATCTCAGGACGTCTGTTACTGAAAGAGTGACAGTTATGTGCCTGCCTCGCAATACATTTTTCAAATGAAAATGGCCTACTTTATATAGGTTATGTTGCAATCAATTTTTTAATGAATGTTTGTCTCAGATCTAACACTAACAACACTAGTCTGTGCCTCTAACTTTGCAAGAAGAAATCCCTTGTTACACAATGAAGAATGACTCTCGTCTACAAACGGTAATGAAGAAGAAATCCTGGTCATGTGTAAAACATTATCTCTTGGATCCAAGACAAGCGTGCCAGAAATGGATTTTCCTTCCCCCTCCTCACCCCGGCAGCCCCCATCTCAAAAACCAACAAAAAAACAAACTCATGATGACTGTGGCACAAGGAGCTGAAGGAAAGGAGAGGGGCATTGTTGAAAGGAGAGCAGAGGTACCTCTCATGAGTGCTCACTCATGCTTGCTTTTCTCTGAATCCAAAACTTGTGAATACACAAGTTTTATGATACATAAATACATACCACACCTACTCTGTGGGTGGTTGTGTAACACACACACGCACATAGAGAGGGAGAAATTGGATTAGGGCACAAAATTACTTTTCAGTTTAAAATCAAAGCAGAAACACTGTTTTTCAGAGGTGCCCATTAGGGGAGGAAAGCACTGTTAGCAATAAATTCTACAATTTGAATATTTAGGTGAAATATTCTACAATGCTGCAACCTTCCAATGTAATAATGTATTTCTACTTAAGAACCATTTGCTAAATTCATAGAAACGTAAGTGGAAAGAAACTATTTCAAAAAGTAAGATTCAAAAAATGCTTGCACTACGTTCATACTGTGATACGTTAAGTAGGTTCTGTAGCAGTTACTGTCCTTCTGCTTGTACAAAAAGCAGAACATTGTATTCATCATGCAATGTTCCAGTCCAAAGTGTAAAAAAGCCCTTATTGTACACACAATACTGTCGAGACTGTAGTTGAGCTATGGCACTTGCATGAAGTTCCAGTCACACTACAGCAGAAAACGTTATCTAGATGCATTAATAGCCAAATAAAGAGAACAAATGAGTAACTGAACAGTTTTTCTAGACTATTTGGCTTGCAAAGCTCTAGAACAATTTTCCACATTATAGAATGGATTTCAGATGATTTATTAGCAAATTTCTCTTAATGGTTTCAATACTTTGGTTTCTATGGTATTCATGAAATAATATTAGCTCCCTCTGGTGGTCAACTATGCCAAAGACTTTATAGAAAGATTGCTACTTGAGAGTTTCAGAGGACACTTCCAGTGTAATGTCTGCATTTTCCACACAACTTAAGTTAGTTGTGGCTAAGGCTGTTTTCCTGTACACACTTGGTTGGGAGCAAGTCCTATTGAGCCTCTACATTAACAAGAGATCAATAAACCTCCCAATTTATTTTTTGAAAGTTACAAAAAGTTAACTTGAGACCAAGAGCATTTGGTTATTTGTAGACAATGGGAAGAAAAGACTCCCTAGAAAAGACCCTGATGTTGGGAAAGATGGAGGGCACAAGGAGAAGGGGACGACAGAGGATGAGATGGTTGGACAGTGTTCTCGAAGCTACTAGCAGGAGTTTGGCCAAACTGCGGGAGGCAGTGAAAGATAGATGTGCCTGGCGTGCTCTGGTCCATGGGGTCACGAAGAGTCGGAAACGACTGAACAACTCAACAACAAAAGACAATGGGATCCTATCCCTCAGTAAGGCCAATGCTGAGCAGGCCTCATCCATGGGCTCCATAAAGAAAGACAGAACATGGGGAAGTTCAAAACAGTTATTTTATGTCACTGGCATTGGGGTTTTAAGTCTATAGTCTGGCTTCTCTCTCAAGAAGTGGAGCTCTGTCTAGCACCCGCTGTGGACCTGAAGAAGCATTCTTGTGCCCCCTCAAGGGCTGTCGTTGGGGTGTCAGCCACAGATCTTTCTCAAAGTCATCTCTCATACTTTGTAGTGGAATGGTTCCTCTCCAATCACAAATTTCTCCTGGTCCCACCTGTGCCTCTCAGGGGTTACCCAGGTTGTGCCAGGCCATGTCAGGTGTCCATGAGTCCCAGCTGGAAGATTTAGTCAGAAGGACCTGTCTCCTCTCCTAAAGAATGCCCAGCTTATATTGAATACCCTAAACAGCCTGAGATCCAAATACCATACCACAGTGTCTATGAATTAAGTTCAGGTACCCTCTTTAGCAGAGGGCCTTTTCTTGAGTAGCACCCCACCTTTGTAATGTCTTTTCTAAGGAGGAATGTCTAGCACCAACATTCATAGCTTTACTTATTTGCACAAACATTTTGGATGATTTTGTGGGGTTTTTTAAAAATAATAATCTGTTTTTGTTTGGCCTTTGTCTTGTTTCATGTTTTCATGCTTATTTGTTGGTTTTAAATTAGGAAATGTTTTTAAATAAAGGATCCAGCTTAAATGTACCGCTGTTCCCAGGGCCTCTGTTCTTTGCCAAGGGTATGAGTATGGACCACCTCTTTCAAGTGGGCAAGTTCCTACTGCTCTCCCCATCCTGCCTTCCTCTCACTGCCCAGAACAGCATTTACTCCTGCTAACTACCTTGCCTCCTTCCTCAGGCACACCTGTTGAAGGTATTGTCTTCCCTTTTCCCATGTCCCAAACAGTCATCCTCCTTCATTCTGTTTCTCCTCCATGCTTTCCTGCTTAACCTCCAGTTACTTCATCTGCCCTCCCTATGTCTCCCTAGAGTCATTTAAAGGGTGGCTCTTGTTGATCACTGGGCCAGGCGTAAGTGAGTGGTACACCCCAGTGATATTACAATAGGTCCTAACATAGACTCCAAGGCAGCAAGGAGAGGAAGGCAAGTGTCTGAATCTTTTGATCAATTTTCAATTATGTGTCGCAATTTATAATAGTGTTTGAACCAAAAAAATGGTTTGTTTAATGAATCATGGTTCTGTGGTTTCAGGCCAAGATCCCAAGAGCCTATACCATTGGTTCCATATGTCTTAATAAGCAACCTACATCCCATGCAACAAATGTTGTTGGTTGGTTTTTTTAATGGAGGTGATTTTCCAAAATAGTTTATGTTACATCACATGTGTGCCTGCTATTTAAACTTAAAAAGGCCAGTCCTACTGGCCATGCCCCAAGAATCTGAGCACAGCTAAGTGGTAGCTCTTTGAATGCTGGCCATAACTGGCACCTCATATACTGATCCAGTTAAATGAGAATTTTGCCACAATACTGGCCGCATCTCCTGTAATTGCCCAGTAAGTAGATCTACCAATAAATTAGCCTGTGTATGAGTATAATCACTCTGCTGGAAGGCAACTTTACCATGTTCCTGGAATATTTTTCTTCTTTTAAAGCAGAACTATAGGCATGGCAGTTGCCAAGCTGAAAGCCACAGCCACATGCTTCCCTTGTTCCCAAGTAACCAATTCAGTTCCATACAGAAATTGACATGATTTTCCCCACAGTGAGGGGCAATGCAGATAGGGGAAATCATGTGCAGGGAGGGATAAATGTCCCTCCCCTCGGCACTGCAGCCCTGATCCAAACCTCTCCCTATATATTTTCCTTTAAAATGACTGGCAGATTTCTTGTCCAGTTTGGCCCTTAAGAGACCAGAGAATGGAGGAGGAAGGAGAAGGCAGGTAGGCAAGAAGATTGCCTCTCAGGAGAACGGAAGGATAAAAAGAAGCACATAAAGAAGGAGATGGGTTTCCCTCAATCCTTCCCATCTCACTCTCTTATTTTGTCTACCCATCGTATTTTTTAATTCTACATTTATATCTCACTGTTCTCCTGAGATGGAGCCGAAAATGGCACATGCGGTTCCCAAGCAGTCACTTCTCCAGACACTGACCAGACTCATAGCTGCTTAGCTTCAGAAAGGTGGTGGCTTTATGACCCGGTAGGCAGGGTGAACAAAAGGCCAGCAAGAGAACCTTCTAAGCTATTCTAACCACTTAACATTAGCAGATATCAGTTGACAGCAAAATGTCAAATGCAACCCCAAACTCCCTCACTTACCCAGATCCTGCATCACTTTTCCTAGCTAGCAGACCAGTGTCATCATAATCAGGGAACCTAGCTGTATTTTGTTTTCAAGTGTAGATATTAACACAAAAGAGAAGGCAAAAATAAGGAACAGCTCAATCCTACAAATCAGCTTCACAAATGCTTTCGTGCCGAGGATAAGGTCTGCCAACAGTAATGCCAGCCCGTTGTAACAATAATGCTATGTCTACTCTGCTAGGAATCGAAACTAACTCTGCAGTGGAAGCATACATATCGATGCAAAATGGACACATGACTGTAATCAGAAACCCCAATGAAAGATATTCATTCCGCTCCAACAACCAAAACATACATTTAAAAATTAGACAGACTTCCTGTTCCTCAAACGTAACTGACATTTTGACATGCAAGAAAGAATTTTAGATTAACGTCTCAATCAATCTAGCCTATTTTAAAGAAAGTCAGTCTAGACTTTCAGCTTAAAGACAGCTATCAATTTATTTGCTAGTGGTTAGCTAAGTAAGAGGACTGCAATTATACTGTTATGTTTAAAAGAGCTATAAGTCGAATATTTAAAACTATTATACATAATTTAAAGATCAAAGAAGATAGCATGCTTTCCCCTTTCTCACGATTTCAGAAACGATGCTGAGCCAGACTTATAAGTTTTATGTCCACTTAGGTCAGGAAAATTCCTGCATACAATCTTTTGTCTGTTATGGTTCCAAATGCTGGAGCCTGGGATGTTTTCATTACAGTACTAAATAATATATGAACCAACGATGTGTAGGTGGACTTTGGTTTCTGTACAAAACAAAGATATTCATATGGAAACATTTGACCCCATCATCTAAAAAAACGACCCTGCTCATATGATGCGCAGACATCTCTAATATGGGATAGCATGCTTCATGCTGCTCCAAGTATTATGGGCAATATTCATACAAACAACTGAGTATTTGCATACTTTGTCCATACTGAAGCCATTAGACACTTATTCATTAGTTTGACCTCACAAAACACAGCTGTAACAAAAACATATCAAAACCATTCAATTATTCATTTGAGTTATTTGCTATGATGAGTGGTAGAAAGCTTACAGTGTGACTATGTAAAAGCAGTTTCTACATAGTAAGTCAGAGGTGGTTTTAGGGTAGTGCAACTGGTGTGGCTGCACTGGGCACTGTGCTGCAAGGGGTGCCACAACAATGCTGTAGAATGGAGCAGGAGAGGTGGAGGGATGCCAAATTTTAGTGTTGCACATGGCACCGCTGAAATTTGAGAGATCGAAGTCCGCCACCGACTTACTGAAAGGACTTGGAGATTCAATAAAGGTTACTTTGGATAAAAAAGAAGCATGTAAGTGTATAATTTCTATATCAGGCAATAATTTATGGCACGATGAGAGCATAGCCATTGTAGAAATCCCAAAGGGCAATGAATTTATCACATCAGCTACTCATTTCTTACCATCTGCAGCAGAGAAGTCTGTCAGATTACTGTGAGAGAGAAGACAACCTTTCTACACCCAAAACCTCTTTGCAATTGCACACAGGCAAATGCATGTCAGGAGAACAATTCTCGTCATTAAAAAAAAAAATCACTGCATATTTTTTTCATATTTTTCTGGTAAGACATTCTGAGTAAGAACAAGTGACCATTCTACATACCTGGTGGGCACCTGCATTCAGATGATACGTCTCTTGCTGTACGTAGTTTGGCTAATCCTTCACTCAGTTTCTGTTTGGGGGGGGGACAAAAACATATAATTACAGAAAGGAAGTGGTGTTGGTGTGTGCACACAAGTGCGCCCTTTAAAGTGTATTACTGCTATTATTCATATACCTGTACATATAATCCAAAGTTAAGCATTAAGGCCCACTGATTTCATTAGGAAAGTTAAGCATATGCTTACATTTCTCCCCACCCCACACTAAAACCATGAGATTTAAAACTCTACAATTATGAGATTCTATGATACAGCACTCCCAAACACATGGCAATGGTGGAAATTTATTAGGGTATGAAAGGTTGTCCCTGCCTGTATATGAAGAAGGCTTTTCTAATCTCTGGGTCATTTTTGGTGGGGGTGATGGGGTTTTTTAAACCAAGTGTGATGAATTGATTCAGAAACAGAACACTCTTAGTACATTGGTGACTAGTGTACTTCTCCATGTTCTTCTGCGCAGAGTTCTAGAAGGCTTACCTACAAATTCCTAACGTAGTTATTTATTTTATGAAATGCTTAAGGGCTGTCACTTATAAACACTGCTGAATTCCCAACCACATGGGTAGCAACACTAAACGACTCTTGATTGTATTTCACATTAGCTAGCATCCACTGGACTGTTTTGTCTTTTAAGTTGAAGAAATGCAAGTTTTGATTTTTATATTGTACAGATATTTGTGCTGTATGTTGTAAACCGCCTTGCAGTCTTTAGATGAAGTGCAGAATATAAATTTAATAAATAATAGTAAACAACAAAAACAGCAGCAATAGCAATCATAATGGATCTGCTTGTAGCACGAACAGCACAACCATTTTGCCATGTTTTGCTCCAATTCCCTTCCACAAATGCCAAGCCATGGTGTTTCTCCTTAAGTGGTGATTTCCTTCGGGTGTGTGTAGATCATTTATGGTCTGGGAGAACGTGCAGGGGAGAATTCAAGGAAAGGATTAAACACCCACATTTTGATTCACTCCCTCAATTGCGAAACCATATTGTTCCAAAATGTCTAGTTCCAACCGTAGTTGCAGACACTTCCAAGTTTTAGGACTGGCCAATAAGCTGAATGTTTTAAGGCTACTAGGAAACAATATAGTTACTGTGAATTAAACTAGTGTTGTTTACAACTACATACTTCTTTAATCTGCACTCGTTAACATTTCTGCTCTAGCATGAAGACCATCCACTTTGAATTGAAGTCATTGTTTCAGAACAAGTAGAGAGGTATTACTACATCCCAGTCTTTGGGCAGGGGGCATTAATGCATTAAATAGTGCTAGGAATCTTACAATTTTTTAGTTAAATGGCAACTTGGTACCAAAGTAAAGTTTGCAGAGAAGCCTTTGACTGTACTATTTAGAACTTCATTTGGCTATTCTTCCAAAAGCTCTTCGTAAACTTATTCAATATTTGAACAGATAACCATATTCGGATTTTGCACCCCTTGCAAAGTTTTAATTACTTCCCAATGTCTCTGCTGGTTTTCTGCCCTATGACTAAAATTTTAACTAAACAATGGCAGGCATTTCTAACAATATTTTACATTAAAATTAAGTGTAATAACTAGCTGCTGAAACCAATTTTCTAAAAAATTAAATGTTGCAAATTCAAATTACAATTAATTTTCCAGATGTAAAATTCACATTGATGACATGCAGTTAACGATGTCATGAGAATGCAAAGTGGAGGGTGCTGAACTGCCATATCTAGAGCTTGAAGTGTACATGACAGCAAAGAAGAAGGTAGGACAGAATGGCATTTTCCCTTTCTGAATTTTGTCATTAAAAAAACCAAACAAACCTATATCCCCGCTCATGGAGAATACATACACCAGCTACATGACTGGCACACGTCTTGCTTGCCCTTCCCTCTAGGTTCAGTTGCACCTAACTACTATGTACTTCAAATCTATACCTTCACTAAAATGCCTCCAGCACGCTCATTTTTTGCTTCTACCAACATTTGAACTCCTATATCAACAAGGCAAGGGCCACTGAGGTTTCTGCAGTTGTGAGGTCACATGAGGTTGGATCTCACTCTCCAAGGGCATATCTCTCCTCCATCTGCAGAAAAAGACCTGAAGCATTCTAGACCCCTGATTCACACTCCCAGGAACCATAGGTTTGCACACTAAGGATTAAGCATAAACACTGATGCATTTTAAAACAACAATTTTCTTAACTATTGCATTGCTGAGAGAGAACCTTTAGGTGCATTTTTTCCCTTACATGATAGACACCAATAACTTTTCTTGGCTGCAAACCACAGCCTATACTCTCATATAACCTACCCTCTGGATGCAACTCTGGGAATTAGTATTACCGGTAAGCATTTTACCTGCACCCGCACTAAAGAGATTCCTTCAAGCTTTATAATTTGCTCACCTAGTGTAAGATCTCTGGTTCGTTGCTCATGAGCAACCAGCCGATTCCGTTGCTTCTTTTTATAGTTTTATTGTGCAAAACTATTTACAGTGCAGAGCTAACAAATACACGTCTGTATCATCCATCAGCAGAATCCGGGAGTGCCCCTTTCCGGTCACCCCCGCCCCCCCCTAGCAAAAAAGATGTGGGATACGGAATCTCCTCCTCCTTGCCCTACGTGGCACCCCTCTGCACAATTTGGGTGACAGAAGTGGCGTGCCACCCTCTGCGCCCGCAGGGTGCAAGGGCTCTCTCACGTCCCTAGAGCCTTCGCTGCCCGTTCCCTGAGAAACATCCCCTTCCCCGCTTGAGGTCTCATTGCTGCCCCTACTGGAAGAAGAAGTGCTGCTCCTCAGGTGTTGTCAGGGCTCTCTGTAACATCCCAAACCCGTCACCCTCACTGCGCTGTGCCGAGGACAGTTCCCTGACACCTAGTATCACTGATAACACAAAGGATCCACCTGCCCAGAGTCCAAAGCAGTTTTAACAATTCACTGTTATATTTCCTTCTTTGCTTTCTTTAGATTATTTATATAGTGCTCACCTACATTCCTAACTAAAACCACTTATAAGCATTTTTCTAACAGAGTAAGAGATAATCCCTGCCTTTAAAAGTTCATACAATCAAAAGCAGACAAGATAAAACACACCTGAATTTCCAGGTAGGGCTGTGATAATAATAATAATAATAATAATAATAATAATAATAATAATAATAATAATAAAAACAACCCCTCAGTTTTGACTCATTTAGCAGCTGTGGTCACTCCTACAGAAGGATGGCCTCTGAGACACATGGCTTTGTAACCTTCAGCCTGGACTACTGTAATGCACTCTCTATGGGGTTGCCTCCAAAGGCTGTCGAGAAACTTTGCAAAGTCCCAAAGTGTCTGCCTGATTAGTTACAGGGTGAGCCAAAGGGAATACATTAACCAGATGCTAAAACCAGTTGCTTTCCACCTTCTTTCCAAGTGCAATTCTGAGTGCTAGTTTTAACCTTTAAGCCCTAAACAACCACAGCCAAGATTGACTGAGGAAAAACTTCTTTCATCAAACTCAGAATACACTAAGAAGAGACCCAGCCCAGAGCCTTTTCTTTGCCCAGATTGGCATACACAAAAGGCTCTCTCAGTAGTTAACTCCTCCTCTTTATATTGTAAACTTCCCTGTGATCCTCAGGTGAAGGGTGGTATATAAATTTAAAGAATAACAATAAGAATTCCCTTCCCAGGAAAGCCTGCCAGCCAGATTCCAATCTAACATGAGAATGGTGAAAACATAAATTTTAGCAGGGGTTTGAAAAGCGAGTTGGGTGTTATTTCAAGCAACTTTTTATGTTAACTTTTTGGAGTGCAATTTGCACTTGTTTATGGGGATTTAACTGATTTATTCTATAAAAAAGATTAAGTTGTTTGATTTTGTAAGCCATTCTAAGGATTTATCTGGAACCAAAGTGACAAAAGGAGAAGTGGAAATACATTGGTACCTTGGTTTATGAACTTAATCTGTTCCGGAAGTCTGTTCTTAAACCAAAGCGTTCTTAAACCAAAGTGTGCTTTCCCATAGCAGCGGGGGACTCAATTTACAAATGGAACACACTCAACAGGAAGCGAAACATGTTCTTATTCAAAGGCAAAGTTCACAAACCAAAACACCTACTTCCAGGTTTGCAGCGTTCTTAATCCAAGTTGTTCATAAACTAAACTGTTCTTAAACCAAGATACCACTGTAAATGAAAAAATGCAGGGCACAACATACAAATTGGAACTGTCACTTGAGCTGTAATCCTATGCACAATTTACCTGGGAGTAGACTCCATTAAATTCTAAGGGACAAACAATATTGCATAGGATTTCACTAAAAGTGGCAAATGCATGATAAGATGGAAAAATATTTCATTAAAAGCATTAATCTTTTTTTTTTTTTTTGAATCAAAATGCCTTTGTATAATGAATCTCAAAAAGACACGATCACTTCCTCCCAAAGTTCCCAATACTTCCACATTGTTGATCAGTTTCTCCCTGTTGGTAAGGACCAGTTCCAAAATAATGATGGATATAGCTGGGCAAAATGGCTGCCTCCACCAAAGTAACTCTGAATGTTCATTGGAGGAATGCAGCTAGCCCAGCTATATACAATCTATTAACAAAAACAGAGAAGTTTCTTTACTTAGCCTATTTGTTCTGTGTATTCACCAAAGTAATTGATTTCCTAACATATTGATTAGAGGAATTCTACAGGTTTCCTTTAGGACAAGGTCTGACAGGTCAGAGAGGTGGTAGCCTGGGAGAAATGTTCACCCTTTGACGACAAGCTGTTCTTGTCCTTAAGAATATTTCTATGCAAGTTCATTTGAGATCTCCATGACTGTGTGGTTTCACCTACAGAGATACTCTTGGGACATTTTGTGCAGTATGAGAGTGAGCTATACCACATGCTGCAATGCCCCCCTTTGGAGCTCTCTTCTTTCAGCTAGCATGCCATCACTGATCTCCCTTCAGTGACATCTCCTCCCTTCTTTGGCACTGTCCCATAACAACTAAAAATAACAAGCTGGCAATACAGTTAATAGGCAACATTACATTTGCTTCCCTTAAGGAAATGCTTTAGCAAAAAAGAACTTCCAAGGTTTAAGATTGCTTTTCTATACTGCCTTCCATTATTCCTTAGTCAACCAGTGAATTGTTCAAATCCTGAAGCCATCAAGTCCATTTGTGGCTTTTGCACATGAGCAAATAGCATCAAGGAAAGCAGTGAAGCATCTTATAAAATACAGGAAGGCAATGAAGAACTGGTTCTTCATACTGTGGATTTTGAGGCTAAGAATTATCTTCTGACATACATGGCAATCTTATAAAAGGAAGTGATTCACATTATGCAACAAGTAATGCACAATCCTTAACTTTCAAACACCTAACATGTAGTAGTAAGTTTCAGGGAGTGTTGCTAAGTATATGAGCCTACTACTAGGGTGGCCAGGTAAAGGAGAGGTGAGGGCTCTGGCAGCTTTAACAGTTGTGGAGAGAATGAAATTTCAGCAGGTGTAGCTTATGTAAAATTCCCTCTTCTACACAACTAATAAAGGTGCAGGAGCCCTGGTTTTTTTCTTTATTTCTTTCACCTGGCAACCCTACCATCATAAGAACATAAATAATAAGAAAGCATACCCTAAGGAACATATGGATTTCCATATTATTTGTTTATACAAATGTTAATATAATCTTGGTAAATGCCCATCTTAGAAATGTAACCTTCACCATAACTAATACTTGCAAGACATTATACAGTGGTACCTCTAGTTACGAACTTAATTCATTCTGGAGGTCTGTTCTCAACCTGAAACTGTTCTTAACTAGAGGCGTGCTTTCGCTAATGGGGCCTCTTGCTGCCGCTGCGCCGCCAGCACACGATTTCCATTCTCATCCTGTGGCAAAGTTCTCAACTCGAGGTAACTCTTCTAGGTTAGCGGAGTTTGTAACCTGAAGCGTTTGTAACCTGAGGTGTTTGTAACTCAAGGTACCACTGTAGTGTAATTCTAGGTGCGTTTATTGATAAGTCCACTGAGTTCAATGGGACTTATACACCACTAAATGTGTAAAGTTTTGCAGCCTCGGACTGCAATCCTACACACACATACCTGGATATAAGCTCAGAACTTAACCTGGAGCAGACACACATAGAATTTCCCTGGCACTCACTTAAAACAAAGCAATTGACCTAGTAGTAATAATAATAATAATAATAATAATAATAATAATAATAATAATATTTATACCTCACCAATAAAGGTAAAGGTAAAGGGACCCCTGACCATAAGGTCCAGTGGTGTCCGACTCTGGGGTTGCGGCACTCATCTCACATTACTGGCCGAGGGAGCCGGCGTACAGCTTCTGGGTCATGTGGCCAGCATGACTAAGCCACTTCTGGCGAACCAGAGTCGCGTCCCTATACCTCGCCCATACATGGTGTTAATCAATGGTTAATTAACGGTGTTAATCATCCAAGTGTTTCAGGGCAGTCTAAACACTTTAAAAAAAATTGCTCAAATATGTGTACAATTAAATATTATCCAACAATCAAATTCCATTTTACGGGTCAGGGAACAATTTGTAATACTATACAAAAATTAATGATTTGCAAAATGTATCTGGACAGGGATGAAAGTTCCCATTAGAGATCTAAGATTTTGCCTCCCATCTGTATTTTTCTATCTTTATAATGATGCCTCTTCAACCTAAAATGAAACCAACATATATATGCTGTCCATAATCTGTAATTATCATTCCAAGTAAAGAACTGATCCTGCTATGTCAGTTCCTTTTGCTGCACTACTACTAGTACTACTACTACTACTACTCCAAAAGCGACTTCCCCACTCCTCCCCTCTTGGTCTTCTAGATCAGTCTTTCCTAACCGTGTGCCCTTCAGATGTTTCAGACTGCAGCTTTCATCAGTCCTCACCAACCTGGCCATGCTGGCTGGGACCAATAAGAGTTGCAGTCCGAAACATCTGGAGGGCGCCAGGCTAGGGAAAGGCTGTTCTAGTTATTTATAACCAAAACAAAACAAAATAAAAAATTCCTTCCAGTAGCACCTTAGAGACCAATTAAGTTTATTCTTGGTATGAGCTTTCGTGTGCATGCACATTTCTTCAGATACCATGTGTGCATGCACACAAAAGCTCATACCAAGAACAAACTTAGTTGGTCTCTAAGGTGCTACTGGAAGGAATTTTTTATTTTATTTTGTTTTGACTATGGCAGACCAACACGGCTACCTACGTGTAACTAGTTATTTATCACATACAAATAACCTTGAACTGATCATACAAACGACATAGAAATTCCATCCCAAATCCAAAATACTGATATAAGTGCTCTATCTATAGCCAGGCGCGCACTCCAGGATATACTGCAAGTTTTACTGTGGCAGCAAAGGGATTAGGATGGAATATGCTTAACAGTAATTGGACAATTGCCTTACATGAGTGAGCTGTTAGTAATACAGCAGACTTAAGAATCCATGTAGCCTGGGAAGCATGCCCACACTATCCAGAACTGTCCATGTTTGATGGATGACATTTGAAGCTCTGCAAGATCTGTATCCGTCAGGTCCATCTGAAAACTCCCTGCTACTATTTCCTTGGCTTGGCTGCTCAATCAACAGCAAAACGGGTTAAAGACAGCCTATATACACTGCTGTCAGGTTTAAACATTGAGCAATTTTGGGGCATTTTTTCCATAATGGAGCTATATCTACATAATGATTTACTCTTGCTTTATTTTACATGTATTTTTCATAAAGTATGCACAACCAAGAGACCTGAGCTGTCTTGTACAATCTAATATCAAGACAACTCACAGGGAAACTGTGCTCTTAGTGTGAGTCTGGATCTGAAGCATTTAACAATTAAAAGGTCTATCCATGATCTCCAGAATTCAAACAGCTGGCCACACACTCCAAAGTCTTATGGATAAGAAAACCCTAAGTGTCATCATGAATGTTATCTAAAACTACTAGTCCAATATCATTCTCTGTCTCCTCTGGCACGAACCTTCACACTAGTCTCTGGAGAGATAATCAATATTAGCTCATTGCAACAGAATAATTAAAAAACATTGTGCACTTTAAAGACTTGTATATTTATTTATTGATTGCATAAGCTTTCATTATAATATAAATATATTATAATGAAAGTTTATGCAATAAATAAATAAATGTGTTGGTCTTTATGGTGCCACAAGGCTCTTTCTAACATTTATATTAGTGGTTCTCACAAAAAGAGAACCCACCAGTGGAGAATCATGAAGTTTCATCACCACACGGATCAAAGAAGCTGGGCAATTAGGAAGGTCCTCTTGAAGAAACACAATTAACTTTTGTACGCAGTAAAATGTTTGGCACTTTGCTTCCATACAAGCCTTAGCATCCATCAAAATGCTTTTCATCATGCAATTAGCACACAAGCTCCAAGATATGGGTCACACTTTGTAAACCTTGCAACTCTATTCAGAAGTACTCAAGAAATGCAATTAAATTTCTCTTTAAATCTTACAATAGCACTAACATGAAAAGGTTACTAAAGTACCTCTTATTTTGAGGAATTATTGTTAAAATGATGGGGATTTCCTCAGTCTTACAGAATGTTATGTTTGTAATATTCAAACTTCTTCAGTGGTCCATAGCAGAGACCTGCAGAGCACTTATTTTTAAAAATTTGATTCAGTCACCAATGCATGTTTTCAAACGGTGCTAATGGCCAAGCTTTTCCCTGAGGAAAAAGCTTAGTTGGTAGAGCATGAGACTCTTAATCTCAGGGTCCTGGGTTCGAGCCTCATGCTGGGTGAAAGATTCCCGCACTGCAGGGGGTTGGACTTGATGATCCTTGTGATCCCTTCCAATGCTACAATTCTATTAAATCACACCCTTTGATCTCAAAGCTCTTTCTCCTCTAATCCCAGATGTACTGGAGCTGGCTGTAGTGTACTGATGGACAGCATTCTGCACATGCTCAAAATCACTCTTTTGCACCCCAGGTACTCATAGCTCTGGAATCTGAACATATTTTCCTCGCAGTGTCTGACTAGGACCAAGGAAATCCGAGTTCTAAGCCACTCAGTTCACTGCATGACACTGGGCCAGTCAATATATCTCAGCCTAGGCTGTTTAATGAGGAAGAAGTTGGAGAGAGAAGGATAAGGAACGCTGTACCAAACTCGTTGGAGGGAGGAGGATGAGAAGAGCACGCAACCAAGGGCACCCCATAAACTTAGCATTCAAAAAAGCTGGAGACGCTAGTCTGCCTGCCCCACCCCCACCCCCCACCCCAGCAGCTAAGTGAGAAGAGGTAACCCGATTCGCCTGTTGCAGCAAAAGCGACACCAGTGTCCTGGAAGGCACTTTCAAGGCGAACATAGCACAGCGCGCGCTTGGGGAAGCGACGGTCTGCCAGCGCTTCATCCGACCGAAAGCTCTGGCCAGGACACGTTCGCGAAGCTCCCAGGCTTGGTCAGGCTTGGAAGGCACTCTTAACGTGGCTCAGGGGGGCTCTTGGCATACGCCACGGTGGATCCCTGTCAATCAGCGCGAGTTTTTGGAGAAGTTGGAGACGGAGAGAGCCGCAGCCCTGCCCGCCTCCAGAGTCCCCGGCGTCCCAGGCGCCAGTAGTGGCGAAGCAGTGCCCGTCCGCCTCCCTGCCCACTCACCTCCTGCAGGAGCCCGTCCACCTGAGGCTGCAGCAGGGCGAGCAGGGGCTCGGCGCTGAGCTGCTCGCCGGGGCTCCATGCGCGGCCGGCGGCCAACTCCTCCTCGAGGGCCACCAGCCGGCCCTCGAGCCGAGAGGTCTTGGCGTTGAGCAGGAAGCAAGCGCCCACCGAGAGGAGCGAGAAGAGCAGCGAGACGACGGCGGGGCCCTTGCCAGTGCCGCCGGGGGGCGAAGCCGCGGGCGCCTTCTTCTCCCGGGGCTCGCTCATTGCGCGGGGTGGGCGGCGGGCTCACGGTCCCCTCAGGGGGCGGCGGCTCCTGAGGCGGCTCTCTCCTCGCTCCTCACACTCGAGGCGCGCTCAGCGGCGACGGCGGCACGTCCTGGCAGCCGGCTGTTGAGGAAAGTGGGGCAGGAAGTTTGGGAAGCGTGGCCTCTTTCCCTAGCATGGCCCTCCAGCTGTGCGGGGCGGGGGCGGGGAGATAGGTGGGTGGGTGGGTGGGTGGGTGGGTGGTAGACTCTCCTCCTCCTCCCTCAGCGCTCTGGGACTGGGGAGGGGGTGAAGCTCGCCAACCCACTCCTCGTCCTCCCCCGGGGATAGCCTCCCGCCCCCCTACCAATGGTTTCTCCTCAGTCTCCTCCCAGCGCGCGCGGGAACTGCGCAAATAGCCCCGGCTGAAAGGGGAGAAGGGCGCTTCCAAAGCTGGAGGTGGGCTAAGAAGGGGCTCGTCTGCGAGCCTCGAGTCGCGCCTGTAGCTGCGGAGGTGTCAGATGCGGAAGGATTCTCCTCTCTCTCCGCGCGCCTCCGCGCTTTGAGGAGGGTGGTCGCCGCCGTCCTGTCCGTCGCTTGCTCTGGGAGAGGGTCGCGTCCCTCGAAGCCACCCGGGACTATTTCTAAGCGCTGGAAGTGGCTCGTCTTCTGCAGGCAGCCGGGCGAGGTCTGTTAAGGGACGTGGAAGGCGGCGGGGTTGAGGGGTGAGGGCTCCGCCGCACGCGGCTCCTTTTCCTTGCCCCGACTTTGCGAAACGGGAGGGCCACAAAAGTCCCGAAAGACCCAACGAAGCCACTCGGAAGGAGGCATTTGTTTGTGACGCTTCACTTATTATGGGGAACCCGTCCTTCAAATTCGCAGGACGGTTTACACACACACAGAGAGAGAGAGAAAATAAATCCGTTTTAAAACATATCAGTGTCCTTAGGCTGCAGTCCTGCACCCACTTACATGGAAGGAAGTGCCGTTGAATCAATGGGACTTCTTAGTAGATATGCGTAGCATTAAAGGTAAAGGGACCCCTGACCATCAGGTCCAGTCGTGTCCGACTCTGGGGTTGCGGCGCTCATCTCGCTCTATAGGCCGAGGGAGCCGGCGTTTGTCCGCAGACAGCTTCCGGGTCATGTGGCCAGCATGACAAAGCCGCTTCTGGCTAACCAGAGCAGCGCACGGAAACGCCGTTTACCTTCCCGCTGGAGCGGTCCCTATTTATCTACTTGCACTTTGACGTGCTTTCGAACTGCTAGGTGGGCAGGAGCTAGGACCGAACAACGGGAGCTCACCCCGTCGCAGGGATTCGAACCGCCAACCTTCTGATCAGCAAGCCCTAGGCTCTGTGGTTTAACCCACAGCGCCACCTGGGTCCCTCCTATGCGTAGCATTGCGCCTTAGTATTTGAACGGCAGGGAAATTAACTGTGCAATATCATCATGCCTACTCGGAAGTCAATATTCCCACGGAATTACTGGAGCTTATTCCCAAGTAAGCGGGTAGGAGATCGCAGCCGGAGGGTCCCTATTAATCTGAGCCAGGGCAAAGCGACGGTGCCCGTTTCCAAAACCCTGGTCCCCCAAAGCATTTATTTAGAGCTTTTGTGGGCAGCACAAGTTCAAATCCCAGCTCAGTTTCGGTTGCAATCCTGTGTGTCGCGCCGGCCTCGTCTCTGAGCGAGCATTCATAGGATTGGCTCCCTTGGCTGATGTGAGGCTAACTTGCAACACTGCTAGGGAGGGATCTATCCTAAACGTTAAAACACAAATCCCATTAACTTTAAAGGTGAGTGCAGTCATTTAGGATTGGGCTCCAAGAGGAAAGGTGGGGCAATGAATAGCAGAGCCTATGTATGGTTACTCAGAAGTAAGTTGCACTGTGTTCAGTGTGTATGCTGAAATATATACTGAATTGGATCTGAAAACACATACTGTACATACACCAGCTGGAAAAAAATGCAGTGTCCCTGAGTTGTCCCCAGTTAGCAACCACAGAAAGTTTGTAGCAATGGGAGGAAAGCGTGTTTAGGTTGGAGAACACAGCTTCTAGCACTTGCTTGCGCTGCAACACATCTCTCATGTACATTAAGCAGTGTCATGCGGACAAACACCAGCTCCCTTGGCCTATAAATTGAGTTGAGTGCCGAAACCCCAGAGTCGTCCGCGACTGGACCTAATGGTCAGGAGTACCTTTACCTTTACAACAACAACAAAGGGACGCAGGTGGCGCTGTGGGTTAAACCACAAAGCCTAGGGCTTGCTGATCAGAAGGTCAGCGGTTCGAATCCCCGCAACGGAGGGAGCTCCCGTTGCTTGGTCCCTGCTCCTGCCAACCTAGCAGTTCAAAAGCACAAAGTGCAAGTAGATAAAATAGGTACCGCTCCGGCGGGAAGGTAAACGCATTTCCGTGCACTGCTCTGGTTTGCCAGAAGCGGCTTAGTCATGCTGGCCACATGACCCGGAAGCTGTATACCGGCTCCCTTGGCCAGTAAAACAAGATGAGCGCTGCAACCCCAGAGTCCGCGACTGGACCTAAGGGTCAGGGGTCCCTTTACCTTTACCCTTTACAACAACAACAAAGGAACACAGGGAGTGCCTTGCACTAGTCATCTAGATCACTACAGTCTACCCAGACTGGAAATGGTTCTTCAGGCTTTTAGGCAGGTCTTTCCCAGCCCTACCTGGAATCAGAGCCGTCTTAAGGGGATCTGCCGCCCTGGCGCGGCTATCCCTCCGGCGCCCCCGCCATGCCGCCTCTCCGCCGCCTCCCTCCCGCGCTTGCCGCCCCTTGGGAGGGGGGTGGGCGAGCGGGGGATGAGGGGCGTGGCGCTGGAGCGGCGCGGGGCTCTGCGCGCCCTTCCAGCGCTTCCGGGATGGGAGGCGAGGGCGGCCGGCTCGCGCTCCTGCGCGCAGCCGGGCAGCTCGCGCTCCGCGCGCAGCTGGACAGCGCGGCGCGGCTGTGCAGCTTGTGCTGCATCGGGCGGGCGGCCGGCTGCGCGCGGGAGCGCGAGCCGGCTGCCCTCGCCTCCCGTCACGGAAGTGCTGGAAGGGCGCGCAGAGCTCCTGTGCTCTGCTGGGCAGCCAGAGGGCGTAGCGTGGCCAGCCAGCTCCCTTGCCGGGAGTCAGACAGAGGGCGCTGCCGGCAGGCGCTGCCAGCGGGGCTGGAGGGCGGAGGCGCCCTCCAGGCCATTGCGCCCTGGTGCGCCGCGCCACCAGCCCCAATGGATGAGACGGCTCTGCCTGGAATTGCTGAAGACTGAACCAGAGAACCTTTCCATGCAAAGCAGATGCTTCTTCTGCCACTGAGCTCTGTATGTATGTATGTATTACATTTATTTATTACATTTATATATTGCACTTTCCCCAAAGTGGGTCCAGAGTGGTAAACACATAAATATTAAACCAGTACAACTAACTTTCAACCATCAGATGCCCTGGTAAACAGGAATGTTTTAACATTTATCCTAAAAGCCAATAGCAAGCGATACTGAAATACATCATTAGGCAAAGGATTTAGCAAACAGGGAACCACCGCCAAAAAGGCCATGCCATGGGTCACCACAACCCAGCAACCCCCAGTGGCGGAACTATGGCGTTTACCCATTGAGCTAATTCCCTTCCCTAGAGCAGATTCAGTCTCTGGGGGGACTGTTTCCCAGAATTAAGGAGTTCTGAAAATAAGATATGGTGCTTCATTTTCTTAAATGTGAAAATAAAACAGGGAACTTAAATAAAATAAAATAAAATAAAATAAACAACTTCGCAATTTCCAAACGGCTATATTCCAGGACAGCTTAGACTGAAAAAGGAGAAGTGAGCACCACCAATTTTTTCAGAGCAGATCATAATAAAATAAGGACAAGCTGGGAATCTGGCTCATAACTGCCCACATATTTTCTCAGAAGCAAGTCCCGCTTATTTCAATGGGCTGTATTCCTTAATGTGTGGATAGGATTGCAGCTTTCATTTGAAAAATAATCCTGTTCTCTGTGTGGTCCTACCATGTCCACTACTAAATGAGAAAGTTGGGCCTGCTAAATGGCTGGCGTTGCTCCTGTCTGGCAAAACAGCATGGCCAGGACAAGTTCTAGCAACCCGAATCCTGATTACTTCAGTAACAATAAGCTGTCCCTGTGAGTTAGGGTGGTGCAGTGGTTAGGGGTTCTGCCACAACTGAGAAGAAACTCTTGAAGTTTACTGGGTGGTCTTGGGCCAGTCACTCTGAGTTGTAACCAATTAAATCATTGTGTGCCGAAGAACTGCCATGAGCATGACAGAACCTCCCCTCTGTCTCCTTTTCCTGCACGCCATTGCACAACACCCAAATCTGCTCCAGAGGATTGGGGGGAAACCCAGATCACATTTGGGGAGCATGGGCAGGAGAGGAAGTTCTGTTGCAATTTTTTATACTTAACTGCTCCTGCTTTGATGTCTGCTTTGCTGCTTTTCAGAAACCTGTTGATGCTGTTTTTCTGATGAGTTTGTTTTAACAACTGATGTTATAATCTTTTTAGATAGTTGTTTATACACCCCACCCCTGGGAAGGTAGCCCATCTAGAAGGAAAACTCTGATTCTAAACCTCTGATGAAGGAGCAAACCCTTCACAAATTCAGAGTGAAGTCCCCAAGACAGTTGGATAGTGCCTTGTACGTCTCCATCCAGCAACTCCTACAGCTAAGCTGGTGCCAAACGTATTGCTCTGCTTTCCTTTAGCCCACATCAGCGAGGCCAAGAGGGGGATCTTATCATCTGGGCAGCCCAGGACCTCCACACACACTGCCCAGGGGAGATCACTTCAGTGCTGCTAACACAGCAGTTTGAGTTCACCCTGAGGCACACAGATTGTATCTTGAGACGGACAGATGCCAGCAACAGTTGGTTATAGTTTTTTTTTTAATGTTTCAAAACTGTAATATTGGCTGCCTCCATAGGAAGGGTAATCTCTGAAAGCCAACAAATTAAAAATAAATAAGGTGTACATTTAATTGGAAGTAAGCCCCACTGATTTCTGATGCCTGCTTTTGAATAAAAATACTTAGGATTGTGCTTCATGGGACATTGACATAATCAAATCTCTGTGCCTAAGGGCAGACAAAGTGTTCTTAGAAAAAATAGGTTCTCCCTCCGTTCTTCTCAGAGCATGTTCCTGATCAGCTCTGTCCAGGCTACTAAGAACATGCACCCATTCTGTAAATATTGTTGTTGCAGAAAAACCATCAAATGAATGATGGCTTACTTTTCATCTCTATGTGGTTTACAGTCTAAAAAACAAATACAGTCAGATCTCAGTTCCCAAACGCCTCCGTTTTGGAATGTTTATGCTCCTGAACACTGAAAACTCAGCAGTAAATGCTCCGGTTTTTGAACATTTTTCAGAAGCCGAATGTCCGACATGGCTTCCACTTAGTGCAGGAAGCTCCTGCAGCCAATCAGAAGCCGCGCCTCGGTTGGCCAACATTTTGGAAGCCAAACTGGCTTCCGAAACGGATTATGTTTGACAACTGAGGTTTGACTGTAAATTGAAACTGAAAACAATATAAAACCTCATTCAACTGTTACACTTTTAATTCTGTAGCTGTTCAACCTGTGCAGAATTGTAGCAATTCTAATCTACTGTTTTTTGCTAGGATTGTGATTCTCTGTAGGCAACTGGTTTGTGTTGATGTGTTGATGCCCTCTACTACAAAAAGTATTGGTGGGATTAAGATAGAGGAAGGAAATAGCAACTGCCATCCAAAACCAGTAATGGTAACGAACAGTCCACCGACATAACAAGAACCACTTTTATGAGGTACTTCCTGTTTCATTTCCTGGTTTGGCACTACAAGCACAGTCAGAAGCAAACATCTGGAAGTCCCTTAAATCTAAATGTGCTTTGATAACATTCCCAGGTAAGCCTAACCATTTTAATTCACAAAGTCCCCATAACATCTTCTAATTTGTGGGTTTATTTCCTGTTACACAATTCGGAAATGCCAAAGATCCCATTCTACAAACCCAAGATTGGGGGGGGGGGGGAAGAGAAAGGGATTCTCTTTCACAACGTGCTTCTTCATGACTTCATGGCACACACACACAAAATGTTTTGAGATAATCTACAAACATGCAGGGAACTCTTCAGGTAGCTTGAAGGCGAAGCCAAACCAAGCTGTTTTAATATTTCCCATTATACCATGGATGGGGAACCTGTGGAGCTTATAGAATGTGGAGTCACAACTAATGGATTGCCACAGGTCCTTCATTGTCAATGTTTGTTTGCTTTTTTGTTCGTTTTGTGTGTATGGTCACTGTCAATAGCACAGTTATCACCATGTGTACTTTCTGCATTTCATTTCCTTTTGACCTCACTGTTCAAGTTTACAATCCCGACTCCAAACACATATTTTTGTAATGCGACTCAGGGTAAGATTCAATTCTTGAATCTGATGGAATGCACTGTAATCCATGAAACATTGTACTGATAATAAATTTGTTAAGTCTTTAAGGTAGAAATTCTTTCATTGTTTTTCTTATAAGACACTACCACAGCTACCCCTCTTGAAAGCAAATATTCCAGAGCAATTCATTCATTCTACTTCAGGTTCAATCTGAAGAGATGCATGGTTTTACTGGTACATTTTGTAGGGAAGGGGAAGAAAGGGAAGCATGCAATTGCCCAGTCACCACAATGCAGAAATTATGGATTTCCCCGTTATTTTATGTGGGTTACTCAGGGAAAGGAAAACAAAGGAAATGGCATTCAAGCAGACTGTGAGACTCTAGCACCTGTGGTCCCATCTGCACTATACAATTTAAGCTGCATCATATTGTGGTTTGTTAAGGGTGCTGAAACTTGTTAGGATACTCTTATTCCCCTCAAAGAGCTACACTTCCCAGTTTTTCCTGGGAAGAAGCATTAAATTATGGTTCTATGAGGGGAATATGGGGTCTCCTAACAATTCTCAGCACCTTTAAGAAACCACTGTTTGGGGGAAGGGATGGTACTGCTTCAAATGGATAGTAGAGATGGGGCACAAGTCTCTTGCTGACAGCAGCTCAGCATGGAAGCTCTTAACATATACTACTATCCTGGCTACATAGCAATAGAAAACTCTGGTTCTGTGTTGGCTGCTAGCCCCAGTTCTAAACCCTGTATATAATGGTTAGGGTATGTTGGACCTGGGAGATCAGGGTTCAAATCCTCAGTCATAAACCTTACAAAGTGACCTTGGGCCAGTCACCATATCTCAGTCTAACATGCCTCACAAGGTTTTGCAAAGATAAAATGTTAAGTGGAAGGACCGTATGTACACCACCCTGAGCTCCTCAGAGGAAAGGCTGGAAATGGAAAGCAAAATAATGCAACAGTTCAGAATTTATTGTGTTTAAGTACTAGCATATAGTGCCACCTAGTGGAAAAAGAATGCTCAAGTTGCAAATACGTTCAAAATGTCTTGGGGGAAATCTTGTATTTTATTCCCTACTCCTAAACAAATATTCTTGTAACTCTACCCCCTACCCTCCATTTCTGAGTTAATACCACAAACATAAATATGTTTAAATAGAACACTGCCAAACTGGACTGTTGATATTCATTTTTACAACAGGACGCTTGTCATGTCCACTTCAAGCTGTTGTTGGTATCCATCTGTCTCTAGAGACAGTGTGCCTCCAGGAGTGAAGTCAAATGGCTGCGTTAGCAGCACCAAAGTGATCTTTCCAGGGCACAAACCTGGGCAGTGTGTATATAAGTCCTGGGCTGTCCAGACTACAAGCCCCCCACCCCACCCCGGCCTTGCTGATGTGGCCCAAAGGAAAGCAGAGCAATACATTTGGCATCAGTTTGCCTGCAGTTCTCAGGAGGGTTACAAGGCGCTATCCAACCGTTTTAGGGACTTCACTCTGCATTTGTGTAGGGTTTACTCCATAGCCTTTTCTTCTCCCAAAGATGTCCCACAAAGTAGTGAAGGTTTAAGATCAGTGTTTTCCTTCTCCTAGATGGGCTACCTTCCCAGGTTAACAAGCCCATCTGCCCCTTACTTCCCTCTACAGCACACACAGAAACTGCCTTCTTGACTTTTGGACCCACTATTGGTCTCATCTGCTCAACCCACCAGAGCCTGTCTTTGCATGCAGAAGAAGACCCTAACTCACCAAGAGTTTGAGACCCATGGGCTACCCTCACCTAGTTTAGCCGGCCTGTCAAAAGCAGTTTCTCAGGGTGGCACTACTGTCACACGTGGAGACTTGAGCACAGGGTAGGGACCAAAGGTGGGCAAATTATCCCAGAAGGCGCATATTGTGTCACCCACCAGAGATACTACCACTCTTCTAACACCCAATACACCCCTACTTCAAGCACTTCCAATTAAAATGTGTTTTGTTAATTTAAAAAACCCCAAAATACAATGTTCTATTTTCCATGCAAACACACCTGACAAATTCAAAAAGAGCATTTCCAAATAGACTTTAGTGAATAAACGGGTATAAAATAATCTCAGGATATTTTTACTTTTAGTCTGTAATAATCCTACCTTTTTACTGGCAATATACTTCCACCTAAATGTTGCCTCAAATTATGTTTGTAAATAACTAAATTTATAAATTTGGAAATCCCCACCCATGAGGCACTATATAATAGATAAGCTAACAAAAAGGCATGATACATATCCAGTGACTGATCATCTAATCCAGGGAACCTGCGGATCATTTTCCAGATGATGTTGGCCGAGAAATCCCATCATTCCTGACCACTGACCAAGCTGGATGAGGTTGATGAGAGCTGAAACCCAACATCTGGAAGAATACATGTTCCTTTGCTCTGGGCTCTTAAATATAAATGTTATGCTATGTTTACCAGGATGAAATGCCACACCCCCACCTCAAATTAAAATGTAAACTACCAACCTACAAAGACAGACCAGCTATCCTACTTCAATATTTCTAAATATGAAAGAACTTGGCTTGCTTACTATTGCTGGCTTCTCGTGCTCATAAATTTGAATTCTGCCCCCTCCACCATTTAGCTTAGAAACACTATCAAAATGAAAACCATTTGAACCCCTTCTAAGGACTTCTGTATTTGGCTTCCTTCCTTATTTATCTGAGGCAGGAGCAAGAAAGTTTTGAATGCAACTGTGCAAACCTGCTTCATTGCCACTAGTTTACGTTTCATTTAAACCCAACTCACCTGTACTTCTATAATATGTAGTAGGACAGCACAGGCAGCCTCATTTCCCATTGGTATTTAAAGGCACTTCCACTCGGGGGCATCTTCTTTCACCCCTATATATGAAGCTTTTATCAATTTGCTACAATTGGACATTTGACCAGTTTTTTAAAAGGCTAATTAATCTATCAAGTATTTTTAAAATCTAATTAGGTTTTTAGCTTTTCATAACTTTCCAAAATGCACTGTCTCATTTGCAGCAGTATCTCTTGTACTTTACTCCAAGTAGTACTTTCAGTATTTTCAAACACTACTAATTTTTGTTTTCTTAGATCACAGTCTAACTCCTCACTGGAGTTTGGATAGATAGATCAACAAAAGGTGTGCTCGCTGGTTCCTGCAGCAAGGAGGAGCCACTGACTGGTAGGTAATGACCTTTACCCACGGATGACTACTTGTCTTCCTCTTTAGTTGGAGATTTTTGTAATTACAGCAGGTTGGCAGGAGGAGATGTATTCCTGTGCTTCTAGGTTTGCCCTCTGACTTCTGCAGAGTTGGAGAAAGGAATCCCTCACTTCTTATTCTTGCTACAAGTCATATAACAAGCTGTCACCTACACAATGACAACCAAATACCAGTAGTATCATTTGACTGGGCAATTGGCTGATTTGTCAACCCTATCTGGATTGTGACAATACATATTCCCTGACATTTTCTTTTGTTAATATCATTGAGTGCTAGTTACCGTCTCTCAGACTATCCTACCACACAGGACTGTTGTGAGAATAAGAAGAATCCTATGTACACTGATCTTGGTCTGCAAAATGATGCCACTCCCAAGCCACGATCACTTGGTCAGAAAGTTATTCATTCACACTTCCAGGGTGTTTTAAAATTAGTTCTAACAGGAAGCTCCGCTTGTCTAAACACTCGGATCGAACCGTCACATCCGTCAATGTTTATGAAACAAAACATGCTTTCTATTCCAGAACTAATTGGGTGTTTTATTCTGCACGCAACCTGAACCCAATGCTTCCATCAAGGCTGTCTGTGTAAAATATGCATTAGCTATAAGAAGTGTTGCTTCTTCATGGTAGGGCTTAATTTCTAAAACTAGAAATGCTGGGCTTCGCCACTCTCTGGAAGCCATGCTTGCATCCTAGGGCACGGAAGAGACTGCTGTCCCCAATCCGAGGAGAGCTGACATTTCATCAGGAGAGAGACCTCGGGCCAGATAAGCTAAACAAGCTATAGCTTAGGGCCCCACTCTATTGGGCCCCCCCAAAAAATTAAAGGGAAAAAACCTGGATGTACATTTCCAAAATGTAAGATAAAAAACAAATAAAATAAAACCTACATACAGCAACAGTGTTTTGTGTTGTGTAGGCTCTTATGATGTAAGCAATGGGCCCCGCCTGCTAGCATGCTCCCTAAAGTATCACATATTTAGTTATGTGCAAATGGCTTTGGAGACCTATTAGGTCCATAAATTACCATATAGCATATATTCAACACAAGAAACAGCGACAATTTGTTGCTGACAAAGAACAGCTGGACATATAAAGGGTCCCATTACCTTCAGTAGCTTAGGGCCTCATCAAACCTAAATCTGGTCCTGCCCCTCCCCACCCACCTACCCCCACGAGGCTGCACAAGTCCAGGGGGTGAGGGAAAGGTTTACATGTTAGGAAGTGCAGGGGGCCTCCGTCTCCGAAGCTCAGATCCGCCCCTCCAAGCGAGATCTTTTTTTAAAAACAAACAAAAACAAACCTTTTAACGCATAAAAAATATCCCCTACTTTGCCTCCTCCTACTCTCTATATCCCAACGACTATCGGGGTGGGGGAGAGGGACTGAAGCCCCACAGAGCAAAACAAGGACCTGATTTCCGCCTCTACAAAAGGCCTAACGAGAGAGCGAGAGAAAGAGAGAGAGAAAAACGGGCACCTTCCCGTCCCTCCGCCACTTACGCTCAACGGCGAGCTGCGAAGGATAAACGTCTCTCCTTCCATCCGCAAACAAACAAAATGGCGGCTTCCTTCCTCTCTCTCTCTCTCTCTCTCTCTCCCCAGCCACTCCCGTTATTGCGGGGTTGCGTCACACGTGCTGATGCATAGACTTATAATATATAGAGGCGCGCGCACACACGCAAACAATGCACGACTTCTGCGTGGACTGTGAACAACGCTTTTTGTTTCTGGTTCGCCGCAGCAGCTACGGCAGAAAGCGGCGACAAAAATAGAGAGCACTTCTGTGCGCGGGT
Source organism: Lacerta agilis (assembly GCF_009819535.1). Lineage (NCBI taxonomy): Eukaryota > Metazoa > Chordata > Lepidosauria > Squamata > Lacertidae > Lacerta > Lacerta agilis. The sequence continues at coordinate 57,530,608 of NC_046313.1, forward strand.
CCTGCTTGTTGGCTTGTTTGATGTTTTGCTATGTTTTTTTATATATGCTTTAAGCCCTCCAGAATGGCTAGGGGAAAGCAGCCAGATGGGTTGTTAATTAATGTTGTTGTTGTTATCGAAGGAATCTAGTTGTTGGCCACTGGTTGGGATTTTATATAAGACTTGAAGTTTGACCTCAGGGCTCTTACGTTCCCAACTTTTGAAAAGGGGGGGGGAACCCCTCTGTTTCTGATGCTACCTTTTGGGGTTTTGCTGTTGTTTGAAGTGGCGGGGAGGGAGACACGACGCTTCTTTAAGATCTTCACAGGTTCTCTCACTTCAGCCCTGTGAATTCGAAACAGCATTAAAATGCAACCAGGAAACTGTCTCCAGACAATTGGATCATCTCTATAATTTTCCTATCTCTATATAAAAGATAGGGTGGGCTGGGCTCGGGGAATGTAGGTTCTGCGTTTGCATTCCAGCTGAGGCCCCGCCCACAGCGGGACTCCCGCTGGGAGGACAGACAGAAGTTGGCTAGACGAGTGATGATGGTGGGGAGGATAACAGCCTTGTTTACTTGGGAGTAAGCGCCACTGAATCTATTGGACCTTGTTGTTGTTGTTGTTCAGTCGTTCAGTCGTGTCCGACTCTTCGTGACCCCATGGACCAGAGCACGCCAGGCACGCCTATCCTTCACTGCCTCTCGCAGTTTGGCCAAACTCATGTTAGTAGCTTCGAGAACACTGTCCAACCATCTCATCCTCTGTCGTCCTCTTCTCCTTGTGCCCTCCATCTTTCCCAACATCAGGGTCTTTTCTAGGGAGTCTTCTCTTCTCAGGACCTACGTCTGAGCAAACATGCTTAGGCTTGCTCTGGATGTCAGGAGTAGCAAGCTACTCTTTCCCAACTCATCCGTCTGCTGTGCTCGCAGATGCAGCCCGATTTTACGCACGCTTCCTCGGGTGTAAGCCCTAGTGATCTAATTGGGACTTATCTACCTAGTGAGTGCTGTTCATATATATAACCCACGACTGGGGTTAAATAAGTGTTTGGAAGTTAACTTTTGAATGTTTGGAGGAATAATTGGTTTGGGAGGTTATTTTGCATAGAGGATGGGGAAATTGAGTTTTGCATTCACATATGAAATTAGATTTATATCTAGGCTGGAGGTGGTCACGGGTGAAATGAACATACTGCTAATAATATGGTACATCAATAACAAGCTGTACATAATAATGCATAATATAAAGTATGTGAGCTATTAGAGCAGGCTTATTAGGCATCTACACATGTTCAGTAATGGTTCAGTAATGGTTATATTGATTTCCCCCAGCTAAAGTTGGAACAAACCTTAAGATATTACTAAATAATAATGTGTTGTGCTTTCCCATTACCTTGCATGCTTGGGCTTGGGGGAAATGTGGAGTTGTGGCATTTCGTAGGGCTCGGACTCCTTTTCTGTGGTTCTGGTAAATGTAAAGGGACCCCTGACCGTTAGGTCCAGTCGCTGATGACTCGGGCGTTGCGGCGCTCATCTCGCTTTACTGGCCGAGGGAGCCAGCGTACAGCTTCCGGGTCATGTGGCCAGCATAACTAAGCCGCTTCTGAACCACCCGTGTCCCAATATATATTCATAGCTAATACCAAAGGTTCTTAGCTAATTATATTTGACAAGATACAGGACACTGTCTAGCCCAGGAGTCACCTGCCTAGTGCTCTGGGGTTCTGTGCCTTTTTTGGGATGAACCATAATACGTAGGTTTCCAGCTTTCATTAAAAAAAAAAAAGTTTCTAGCATTTTTAGAACCTGAGATGTTAGGCAAAAGGTACAAACCCCCTTATTCTCAGTTCTACCATGCTCTACCATGTCGGTGTTTTACCTCCACCGTGACAGATTTAAGTACATGTGTCAGTGCGAGATGAGAGGAGGAAGACGTATGTGCCGTCTGCGCAAGGGAGATATATATGTGGGGTGAGAAGAAGGCATGACTAGTTGATCTCTGTGTGTGAGAGAGGTGTATATGTGACGTGTGTGTGTGTGTATGGTGTGTGCATATGAGTGAAAAAGATGCAGCTGCTTGTGTCTCCATGGTCTATATAAGTGCAGTGAGTGTGGTGTGGCTACCTTGTATTTTTCCTGGTACTGGGGAGCGTTCCCTTTTACTAGACAGCAACAGCATTATTGTGGTTGTGTGTGAGACAGAAATCAATATTGTGTGATCTTTGCAGTTGGACATAGCTGACTTCCTGTAGTAAGCCCGATGTTGTCTGCTGGGTGGGGTGGGCAGGTGTAGCAGCAATGGCTGTATTCTCTCTAATTTTGGATTATGTTTTGTTCCTCATGGCAGCCATGTTGTATTTCACAAAATTAAAATACGCCTATTAATCCAAAAAAGTTGGAGACCCCTGGTCTCACCTAAACCTATGTCTGGGTCTCACTGAGTTTAATGGAACAAATTCCTCAGTAGGTAGGCACAAATTTGCATCTTAAGTAGTACTGAACCGTTACACATTATACTGAAGCTTGAAATTACTATACTTACTTACTTACCTGCATACTTACCTACTTACTTACTTAGCTTTCTAAAACAACAGGTGGGGGGGGCAAGAAATATGGGGTGTTCCTTTTCTGAAGCTTGAAATTCTGGAAGTTTTGGGTGCCATAAACTTGTATTTTTTTGTCTTAAATCAAATGCTAAATGTGAAAATGTGTGCTTCTGGTTAAATATTTTGAAATGAAGTTTTTTTTTAAAACAAAACAAAACCCTGAAATCTTGGAAATGGCTTATAGCACAATCATAATAACCATGTCTACTCAGAAGTCTTGTTAAATGAGGCTTACTCCCAGGTAAGTGGAGTTTATGATTGCAGCCATAGTAACTAAAATATTCTTCTCCAAATAATGCTAAAAATCCCTAGAGGCTGTTAAATTAACTGTATTTCCCCCATCTAGTCATATATATGCTGTAACTTAATCTGGCACATATCTAGTTATTTTCTGTAAGACCTCTCCTCATTCCAGAGGAGAGGAGTTGCGAGCGGGAGCCATTTCCCACGCTGGCAGGGGGGCAGGTTTGGCCCTCTGCCTTAGCCCCTCCTTCCTGCTGCACAACCCCCATAGCCAGCATTCAAGCAGCCAGGGCTCTGCCATCTTCCTCATTCTGCCCCTGCTCACATCGGATCTACACCACAGCTCCTCACGGTTGTCCACGTGGCTATTTCCAGCAGCGCTCGCTGCTCCCAGCCTTACTTTGCCGGGCGTCCTTGTTAGACCTCTGCTGCCTGCATTAATCCCCATCCCGGCACCGGCCTTTTGGTTCTTTCGCCTACCTTGTAGCAACTCATCACAACTTTATGGTATTGGCAGTTAGACATTGGGATATTCAATAGGTGATATATGACCCCCAGTGACGTCAGGGGAAGCTTCCAGTTGAATTTGCATCAACAAGCTCCTCCCACTGGTGGTTAACCCAAAAGTGTTGCACTCTTGTCCAATGCCTAAGCCAATACCACTCACATGCCGTAACCAATAAAGTTGTGTCCTTATTTTGCCCATTAACCTAAGAACATGTGTCCGTGTGTTTTATTTCCTCCACTCGGGTGGTGGGTCATTGACTCGCAAAAGCTTACTGGCAAACTAGTAATTGTTTTGTATTCACACACACACACACACACAACCTTTTTAAAGGTTTAAAACTGTATGGACTTTTACCAAGATATTTCTATTCAAACTGGCATTGAGACATTAGGGACAGAGAGGCTAGAATAATTAGTATATTGCTGTTCTCCCAGAGCCTTTATGATGGAGAGCTAGAAATAAAGTAAATCATAAATTATTTTATAAATTAGTGAAATAGTGTTGCTAAAGCTTTTAAAATTTATCTACCCTGAATCCTGAATGGTCCTGAACCTGTGACGAGGCTGCACATTGGAGCATTGCTCATCTTTACCGTGTTCTATTAAATTATACCCTGGTTTATGTTAAAATGATGGAAATGTTACCATAGTTTAAAATAATTGTTACTGTTCAGCAGGCGGCAGTAGTGCTACAGCTATAGCTTGCTTGCATTCTGCATGTCTTTGAATAACAAGGTCATGCACACGAAAGCTCATACCAAGAACAAACCTAGTTGGTCTCTAAGGTGCTACTGGAAGGAATTTATTTATTTTTTATTTTGTTTTGACTATGGCAGACCAACACGGCTACCTACCTGTAACAAGGTCTATTCTGAGACCATGAAGGGGTTACACAGTTCAATGACCAAAATATCCCTCCCATACCAGTAGTTTTTATGTCCTGCTTACCAGAAATAAAGAAAATTATGTTAGTTCATATTTTAGCAAAGCTGCAGATTAATTATGGTAAGCATCTAGGTACTAAGGCAAGAAGAGCAACACTGGCAAAGCAGAGGGACTGGCAATGAGCTGGTTTGCAATCAATCAATCAATCAATCAATCAATCAAACTATGGCTTAGTGAGACTGTGCAACCTCCTGGAGAGAATTTTGCAACCACTTTGCTCTGCCCTGGTCCTTTCTGCTGCTGCATTAAGCCAACCATGGCAGTTTGTGGCTAGTGAGGCGAGAGCTTAAGCACAACTCCCAGTCCAGAGGTTGTTTCATGGCAGCAAAAAGCACCAGGTTGCTTCCAGCAGTCTACAAGTTCACATGATCTCCACTAAGCCACAGTTCGGTTTACCATGTTGTGTAAAAAGAAAGGTTGGGTATCAGGCTTGTTGCTACATGTCACTGTGAGAATAATATGTATAAAATAGCTACTGAAAAAAACTGATACAGGAAGTGCCTGCTATATAAGGACTGCCATTATTTTTATTTATCACATTTGTATTTATTACATTTGTGCTTTTCCTCCAAGGTGCTCAAGTAGCATACATAGTTCTTTCCCTCCCCATTTAATCTCATCAACCCTGTGAGGTGGGTTAGGCTGAGAGTAAATGCCTGGCCCAAGGCCACCCCAGTGAGCTTCATGTCTGAGTGGGAACTTGAACCCTGGTCTTCCAGGTCCTAGTCAGACACCCTAACCACTATGCCATGCTTCCCATGCTTTAACCAAATGCATCACTGTAAATATTTAGAACAGAAGCAAGGAAAAGAATAGTTGTATTATAAGACTTGAGAAAGGGCAATAAAAATGAATCAGGAGTTGGAGGTGCCTTTCCTATAAAGACGAGGTAGAGGAAACCGCTTCTGTGTATTGCATAGGAGGGGGAAACAATTACCAAGAATAAAAATATGTACACACTGAAGAAAGACAAAAGTCTGGACTAACCACATGTCAATGTTTTTAATCTTACACCCACATTACAAAATTTAGAAATCATAGACAGTTCAGGCAAACTGTTAAAACACAGTATAAATTAGGCTTGTAATACAAATTCTGTACATAGGTAAATTAGCTTGTATGTGACTGACAAAAAGGGTTTCATAACAATCTCACCACAGTAGTATAAAAAAGCACGGGTAGGAGATGAATACTGAGAACAAGAATGCAGCATGGGATGTCTTCATCTCCAACAGCTACCATCTACTTATGACCATGCTCTTTTGTAGTATTAATGAAAGGCAGGGTAAGTATATCACAATTAACATTTTGTAAAGATATGTACAACCACAAAACAACAACAGCCTTCCCCACCCCCACCCCAAGTACCCTACTGTTTGTCTGCCAATGGGGTCAAAGTATTGGTAATAATTTGAGAACTTCAAATAGAAAAGCAAGTCACAATATGAAGAGAGCTGTTTCTGAAAACACAAATTACCAATTGGGAGGGGTGGTATATCTACACATTATTCATGCTTACATATTTGGGGAACTGCTTATGTGTTTGTATATTTTACTTTTCCATTGCTTTATATTCTTAGTTTTTAAAATGGTTTGTCTTTTTAGAGATTATTTCCTATTAGTTTAGTTAGCAGGTTGAATTCAGACCTAGGTTGTGTTATGATATAGCAGCCTACTTTTTTTTAAAAAAGGTAATATTAATCAGATCCCAACAGAACATGCCCAAACCCCTTAGGGATGCCTAAAATAGCTCTTTGGATCCTCTCTGAAGTTTGAAATGAATAGGAATGCATCTAAGGCTACAATTCTAACTCCCTGACCCCTTGCTGCTGGAGGTTAGGATGTAACAGAGTTCTCCATCCACTAGCTGGGGTGTGTTGTCTTGTGTCTATATCTATCAGTAGTGATGACCTGGTAGGAGCTCCCGAAATTGGATATTACGGTTTGGGGCAGCGATGGATAATGAACCAATACATTCCTCAGAAAGGGGCTCAATCTGGATTCCTCAGTTGTGCCAGCCTGGAGTTAACAAGGCAAAATTGAGGAAAATGCTCCCAGTAGTATCCATCCTGGTCAGCACTCGCGGAAAGGGCTTCAGATACAGTGGTCAATTTGTGGCTCCATTCCACCCTTTTGCTCCCAGACAGGGCTGAGGATTGCTCTATAAGTTCTAGTATAAAGAGCAATTCATATAGTAGGCAAATTTGCGGCGAACTTTTCCCCTCCACTATGCTACTACAGTTTCTGATGCTTCAGTGTTCCCCCTACTGCCTCCACAATACCATACCAGGGAGAAAGCTAGGCAACGCTTTCCCCTTAAGCATGCTAGTTTTGTACGTGCCGGAATTTTATATCTGAGAGCAGACATGGAATCCCCCACCAACAGTGGTACAAACCTGGACAAACTTTACCACGTGATTCTGCTGCATTTATGAGCTAGTCTAGAGCAGCAATGGCAGATCCTGTGAAATGTTTGAAGGTAAACAGAGCGGACACACATTTGAAACTGCAAGGCATGAACCCAGCATTCTGAAATGCAGAAACTGTTTTAGAATTTTTGACACACAGCTTTTTTTTGCAGTGATTTCCCTCGTGTCTATTAAGTCTTTGATCCACGGCAAGTTACTAATGATGCAGTTGTAAGAATAATGGCTGGGAGCCCAAGGGCGCAGTGTGCAATGTGAAGGTGCAGCCGTTTGTGCTGCTGCTTCGAAGACTCTCCAAACTTGAGGAGCAGATTTTTGAGAGACACATGGGGCAGCAGTGCAAAGCTGCCAACCCCCCCCAAAAAATCAGTGTGCAAGCAGAACACTGCATACAGTCCTAGTTGCAGGATTAAAGTCCACGATAACCCGTTCCGTTACTTCCACGTTCAGCGCGGTGTGCAACCCGAAATTGCGCAACCTGAAGCGGCCGTAACCCGAGGTATGACTGTATATTATTATGTAACCAGAAAAAGCACTCACTGTGGTCACAGGGAGCCCACAGGGTTTAGGAAGTGGGGGTATTACCACTAATCTGCCATCTACCACTGTTAGTAGCAGCATCAGAGAAAGCTAGAATTATTGGAAAACATTTTAAATGACTTTTTATAGAAACAGCCATAGCTATTGTAAAAGCCTAACATATGCCATTTTTTTAAAACAACAACAATAACCACACATTCTCAGCAGGTCCAGCTGCTATTCTAAAATTAAATATGGTCCTCTATCTAGCTTCTAGAGACAAATCTTCTATAGCAATGCAACCCAATGGGTATTGTATGCTGCCAGTTAAGTAGATCATGAATTCTAATGTGCATTTCTACTTATTTATAATAAAATGCAATACCTAAGAAGCCAAATAAT